>NC_060280.1:48386935-48707826 GCF_021613505.1 Equus quagga | reverse complement strand
ATTCTTAACTAGTATGCGCTGTCCTATATACATTCACAAATTTTGTTTCTTTTTACTGTTCAAAAAATTTTTACAAGCTTGATTTCTGTCTTAAATTTTTTAAAAAAAGAAAATTTGCTCTAATCATTAATTTTACTTCACATTAAAAGCCAACCTGGGGCCAGACCTGATGGCCTAGTGGTTAAAGTCTGACTTGCTCCACTTTGGTGGCCTGGGTGTGGTTCCCATGCATGGAACCATACCACTTGTCTGTCAGGGGCCGTGGCCCACATAAAAGAACTAGAAGGACTTGCAACTAGAATATTTAACTATGTACTGGGGCTTTGGGGAGAAAAAATAAAAAGAGAGAAGAAAATCGGCAACAGATGTTAGCTTAGGGCGAATCTTTCCCAGCAAAAAAAAACTAGTCACTGTCCCCATTTACCAATTTTAACCATTTGTTTAACATATATTTATTGGATTGTGATTAACTTTGTATTTTGTGCATTCATTTAACAAGCCCAGAATGTTAACATGCTCATCTCATTACAGACTTCACTTTCATGTACATCCATTCGATAAGAATGGAGTTGTTTTATTTTTCCACTTTCTGAATGATGGTTGAATACACACTATAATGAAGTCTTATTTTAAACCTCGGACCACTTACCTGAGGCCCTGCCTTCATGTCTAGCCAGTATTAGTTATTTTTCCCTCAGAGTAAGACATAGTGCCCATAGAATCTATCTGGGAGTATGATTAGTATTCTACCCAAGACCATGGGTGAATGATTTCTTAATTTAAGCATTGCTTCATAATACAGACCACTTTCGTCTAACCCAAGGAATATGATTCCTCTGCTGTCGGTCTTGGCTAAAGAGAATGTTCATTTCTGCATATCTTTTAATATTGAAATTTGTTTTGCCACCTATCGCAGAAGCCTACCTAAAACCTTCACTTGGTTTAGTCTTACTTCCTAAGGTCATTTCAAAATACTGTTGGAGAATACCTATGACACATTTTCTTAGGTGCAGATTTTTTTATTTTTTATTTTTTTATTTTTCCTTTTTCTCCCAAAGTCCCCCAGTACATAGTTTTGTATTTTTAGTTGTGGGTCCTTCTAGTTGTGGCATGTGGGATGTCGCCTCAGCATGGCTTGATGAGCAGTGCCGTGTCAGCACCCAGAATGCAAACTGGCGAAACCCTGGGCCACCAAAGAAGAGTGCCAGAATTTAACCACTTGGCCACAGGGCGGCCCCAGGTGCAGTTGCTGATGAGAGCTATATATTAGAGCTCCCTGAAATCGGTACTGTGCATTATACTTCCATGCATCTTCAGCCTCTGATGTAGAACCTAACAACTTAGAAATCAAAGATGTTATTCACTGAAGAAAAGATTCTACGCTCTACTAAGCACATTTTATTACAATGTTAAATTCAAAGTAATAATTTTCTTAATCCAAAGATCCTTTGATCCCTACATTTATGATCTCAAATTTTATCCTAGTCTTAGGTGTAGGGGAGAAATGTGCTTTTCCTTTCTAAAATTTAGGACTCTGATAGAGCCTTACATTCTATTATTTCCTATATCCAAGGAAAATTTATATCAATGATACTTCCTTCAAAACTTACTAGTTTTTCTTTTTTGCAAGAGAACATGTTTAAAACTTGAAATTCAAAAACGTAAGTAAATAAAAATAAGAATACACTAACTTTTACTGGCAAGCTACTAATATTACAAAGTATACCACTTATTCTCTCACGTCCTGAGTTACATTTCTTAAATTTATGATTTCAAGTGTTGATAAATTAATTTTATACTCAAACCTCCTATTTTTACCTTAACTACCTAAAATTTGCCTTTCTTTCTACTATTCATTTACTCAAAAACATACCACTAATATTCCTGCTAACATTATTTTCTTGATTCATTTCTTCATTCATCAAGAATGTTTTAAGCGGCTAGTAAATACCAGGTACAAGGAAAGATTCAGGTATTCAAAGATGAGGCAAATAAACATGGTGCCTTCACTCACTTACAGATAGCAGTGGAAGGAACAAGGAGACATTATTTAGAAGGAGCATTTACTCTCTAGCCTTCCTGTTTCCATAGGGGTGAAACCCATTTTCCATGTGTAACGTGATGGTGAGTTTAAGATTAGAGCTTGAGCTGAATTTGACTCAGTCTTTTTCCCTCTTCTCTTTGGGATTTTATTATCTACCAGCTCAGAATTTCTGCTTCTGTGTGTAGTCAGTTCTGCAAGAGCTGGCCCTCACGTCAGAGGCCCATAATAGTCTAGTGTGGCCTATGACTCTACAGGCGATTCTGTCCAATTTAGGAGCAAAGTGTTAGCAGACCTTCCTGTCCACAGACCCAAGCCAGCTTCTCCATCTAGCTTTTATCAGCAATAATGCTGACATTCTTATACACTCATCTCTGTCCCCTGCGATTGTCTCTCAATTGGTTCTAGACTGGGCAAAGGAAGATTTGCCTAAATTATTTGAATACTGCAGGTGCACAACGTCTGTTGTGTCAACTATGAACATTAAGAAATATTAAAAAAGTAGAACTTGTGGAAAAAAAATTTAAAAAGGCCTGGTTGGGTAACATTAGTCATTAGGTTTTGGAAAGCAGGTGAGCCATGTATCGCCTTAATAACAGGAACCTGCATAGGACTTTAATTAGAAGGCAGTTGCAGTTTGAATTTGAAATACACGCAGAGGTGACAAGGATTATGTATACATCCAATAAGGGCTCACCTTGAACCAAGCAAGACTTCAGTAACAATATTTTTTTCATTTTACTCTGCTTTTCAGCCAATACTACAAACAAGACCAGACCTTTTAAAATTCTTAAAGGCATCTGTCTTCTCTGTATGATCCAGAGCTATCTTTCCTAGGCAAAGTGTGTGCCTAGTTTTAAACTGTTAAAGCTAAGTACGGAGTATGCAGTGTAAGAGTAGCTTCTTCTGATTCTGTTTTCCTTTTTAATGTTTCAAATTGCAATGTCCACTCTGCTCAACCAGCAGCAGTGATTTTGTTTTCAAATTGACAATCAGACTTAGGAAGTACAATAAGTTTCACCAGTGTCAAGTTTACTTACCATCAAGGTAAGAAAGACAACAGGTAACACGCAATATGTATGGTGAAGGTCGTGAGTGCAGCTTCGGCATATCCCAAGTCACTCCACACTTGAAACACACATGTTCCAGAGAACAGGATGATTGGGCATGGACCAATGTAATTTCTAGGGTCTCTTTAGTTTTTATACTGTTAGTCATGTAGCCACCTCAAGGGTATCTGCCAATCTCCAGTGTAGCTACGCCTCACAATTACATGTTATTCTGAAAACACAGGTTGTCAACAAGCAATATTGACAAGAAATACATGTCCTTGTTTGAATACACAGTATTTATCTTGGGTGTGGTATATTTCTATAAATTCCTTGAATTAGTATTACAAGGAGGATTTGAAGTAGAGTTTGTTAATACATAATGTTTGAACGTGACCTAAGATTTCAGAGCTTAAATTGTGGTATACTGACCAATGAATTGTAGATATTTACTAGTAATAAAATTAGAAATCAATTTTTAATCAAATTTGAACATCTGTTATAAAAAGAACATGCCATCAAAGAGAATCAGATAAAAAAATAACAGGAATAAGAAACTCAATGAATTATCTTAAGTCCAAATGAGGGGCAAGATCAAATAAAATGCTTATGACTGAATCATTCTATCTGTGGGAAATAAGGCTTTTTTTCCAGGCCAAAAAGAAGAAGTGGAGTGGTGTGAAAACATGCTTTAGTCTGGCTATCAGATGAGAAGCATTGGTGAATGAAAACAAAATAAAAGAAGACAGTTTCGCTAAGTTGGATAAAGAAAGTAAGTTCCCCAGGAAGAAGGCTGAAATCATACAAGAGAGAGTAAACGTATATAAAAGTGAAATGATCTTAAAAATCCAGGATGAAGTAGATACAAAGTATAAAGAAATGTACCAAGTCTAATTGTTCTTAAAATAGGCCTCAGAAATGGGGAGATACTTTAGTTATTATTAGATCACAATGATGACTAACAGAAATCCGACAGGGCAGACAAAGACAAAGAAAGAGGACTGGAAGATCCCTCAGAGGAAGCCAACATTCTGGAAACTTTTGAGATGTGACCTTTTAAAGCTGTAGTCGGAGTCCATTCTAAGAGCAATTGAGGAGCTGCTCTGTAAAGGTTAAAAGAGCTATTCTAAGATGTTAATGATATTGGATAGATCAGGGATACAAATACTAGGAAGACTAGTTTAAAATACTCCAAAAAGTTTCTGAGTGAGTTTGAAGGTGACATATTTATCATAGATGGGGGACTATGTTCTTTGAGAGAACGTATCTCAAAATTTATGTAATTGAGGCTCTAACTAAAGATAAAGGAAAAAAGAGATAAAAAGAAACCACACAAAGACAATCAAATAGGGAACAAGATTGGACAGATCGTCATTTAATGGAACAATTTAATCCAGATGGGATTATCCAACTCAGAATGGAGAAGATGTGCAATAGTTTTTATAAAACTTTAGAGAAGCTATCCATTTGCTAGCTCTCATTGTGGGAAAACCAACAAGGAAACTCAAGAGATTACATTAAGAAGGCAAATGTTTGAATCACAAAGCAAAATTGAAAGGAAAACAGAAGGTACTCAATTCTAGCAAACACATGAACCAACATATTACAGATGGACAGTGAATTTAGCTTAAAGAAGGTGGTTAAGCTGTTAAAAACTTCACAGAACCTGTTTTCGTTTTTTTTTTAAAAAAAGGAACAATACAATAAATGAATACTGGAGTCTTATCTTATCCCTCTACTGATGTGAAAGAATGATAGATAGAAATTTTACTACAGGCCAGAAATTGAAAATCTCAGGAAAGATGATGCCTTCAGGAACGTTTGGTAGCGCAATTGGTCCTAAATGCAATTGAGATTATAGGCTTCAGAAGCAGCAACTGTAACTTCAGTTTCCATGAAACAAAGGTGGGGCCTCAGGTGAAGGGAAGATTTACCCTAGAGGCAGGTTTCACTGGTTTAAGTAATTTCATAGCAAAAAGCAAAATTCCAAAGCAGCAGCTACTATGGAATAAGATTTTTAAATATTCAATCAAAAGAAAATGTGTATAACACTAAATAAGAGTCCATGCTCAAAATACCACCAGAATGCCAAAAACATAGGATTTGAAGGGAAATGAAAATTAGGAAATTTTACTTATGATAAATAGGGAAGAAGGGCACTTCAGATAAGACCTGGTGATGGGTTAGCCATTGCCCACTTTTTTTCTTAGAAGAGAAAAACCTCTATTTAAGTAATAGTCACTTTCTGAGACGAAAAGCAGTACTTCTAGATGCCCACCACCCACCCCCGGCCTTGGGGAAACTATGACAACATTAACTTCTTTGGGGGGCATTTCTACCAATTTTATTTAAGTTCATAGAGAGTAAAAAACAGACAACTAGCATTGACTCAACCAGTGAGATGAAACAAGTATAATTTCTCCATCCAACATCTTTGTCTCAGAAATCTTTGAGTTCCTGATATATTCTTTGGCAGCAATAAACATTACTGAACCAGGGTTGTTTTGCCTGCAATCACCGAGATGACAAAGAAAAAGGATTTAATTACAAGGCAATCAGTCAAGGAGGCAGAAGAACCAATCTCAAATCTGCCTTCCCAAAAACTGGGGATTAGGGATATTTATGGAATAAGGGGGCAAGGTGGCCTGAAGTGGGAATAGATAACTGGAGGTAAGGAGAAGTTTGGTAATTGATGAGCTGTGCGAGCCTAGTCAAGCTTCATGCCTCTTTGTAGGACACATGTTCACAAAACAGCAGTGTTACTATGATCTGAGGGTGGAGTTTTCATCTCCTCTGATGTCAAAGGGTCACTTATGGGTCATGCACACAGGCCCAGTTGATGGGTTGGTGGTTTCAACTGGCCTAAACTGGACAAGGAGTCACTCAGTTCCTGAAAAACCTAAGCACCTCACTCATGACCATAGTGATTCAGGCATCAGAGATGTTATCTATAGTAACGCATTATCTATTTTTGCAAACAGACAACTAACTGAGTATAGTTAAAGTAAATTGGTCTCTAGTTTCATAAGTACTGACTTCTGGCAAGCATACATTTCATTAGGGGAAAGTTTTAGGTACTGGGGATTGGCTTTTTATTAATTTGTCAAATATACGCTTAGCGGTATGGGCATCTGATAAGTTTCATGAACTATTTTGAATCTTTAAAATGTAAAGCACATTGGACTTTGTAGGCATAGATTCAATGCTCTGGAAGACAGCATAGCTGTTAGACACACTCTTATTTTTCCCAAACATTGAGACCCCCTATTGCTGAGAACAAACAGCAGGAAATTGGCAAGAACGTGAAAAGGCTCTTATCTATTGTAAGCAGGAGAATTTTATTTGGGACTTTAATTTATTTGGATTCTTTTTGAACTTTAATTTCTCCCAGGAAATTAATAATGGTTAAAATTTATCATCAATTTGGGAATAGCTCTATATCAGCTTTATTAGGGTATCTTAATGTTGCTATTTAATCTCTTTATAAAACCTCTACTAAGTCATTTTGTACAATGTGGCAGGATGTAATTTGGGATTGAATATAGAATAAGGAATGGATTTTCAGACTAGTGTAGAGTGGCACTGAAGTTGATATAATGTTTAATATTCTGATCCAATTCAGAGTCGATATTGATGGACTCTGAAACGTGAGCATATGCGAGAGATATTTGGGAGATAAAATCAACAGAACTTAGAGTTGGACTGGATGTGGGCCATGAGAAAGAAGTATCATGGACGTCTGCTAGTTTTCTGATTTGTGGATGGATGAAAACATCTGAAAAAGAACATGATTTTGGACCAAAGTCTTAAATTGAGTTCTGTTTATACAAAGTTTAACTGAGATTTCCAAGTTAAAGTGTTCAATAGGAAGTTGGATATGACTTTGGGGCTCAGGGCTGAGTCCTGGATGGAAATATTAAACTAAAAGTTTTGGGTATATAAATAGACATGAATTTACAGGAAAGGAGTATACTTAAGATGAAAAAGGAACTTAGGACCAAGAAAGATAAACATTTGAAACTGAGAAGAGTTAGCAAAGCTTTCAGGGATATAAGAAAGAAAAAATAGTGAAATCAATAGAAGAGAAGGATTTAAAAAGAGAGAGTGAGTTAAGATGTTAAGTACTCTAAGAGATCAAATACAATGGGGACTATTAAAGTTTCTTTTGATGTAGAGATATGGAAGTCATTGGTCACCTTAGCAAGAGTCATTCATATGTAAGGATTGCAAACTTAGATTGAATTAATGAGTTTGTGGGACCTGAGATAATCAAGATTGACGATTTCTGTACCATTTTTTTGTTTGTTTGGCTGTTAAGGAGAGTAAAAATTTAGAGACAACTTTTTCACCTTTTTGTTAACTTGTTAAATGTAAATAGGTGACATAAAAAGAGAAAAGATGAGTCAGAGGAGTCCCCTTAACCCTGTAAATAGTTGGAAAACACTCACCTGCAAATAGTGATGAGGAGTCTTCAAAAAAGAACAAAATGTTCACAGTGCAGGATAGAGAAGAGATAAGGAATAATGTAAATTTGCCAAGAATAGAGAAATGGAATAAATTAATTTTAGCAAGTGTTCACAGATTAATAATTTGATTTCTTAAATAACATTTCCATTTTAACTGTAGCTTTCTTTAGAAAAAATATTAAAATAGCACTCTAATAGCTTTCTCAGGTTTTGGTTGCTAACCATTGAAAGACATAATGGAGGTAAGAGCCAACACTTCACTCAAATCTTACCCTGCAAGATGTGTTCCATTCCAGCAACTCCTCCGTTCCAGGATGGCTTTTATTACCCTTCCCTGGTTTGTGTTGCATTTTCCTCCCAATATCTCTAATTTACGTTTCTCGTAATTGATATACATGGTAGCTGTAAGCCTGAACTTGTTGCATCATAAACCACGCATATGACATGGGTTGACTTCAAATGTAATCATATTTTAAAATATGTTCAGGAAGGAAAGATGGAACTGAAAAGAGTTGGCAACTCAGACCATTATGTTATTTTCATTTTAATAATATTCATAGAGTAAAATATATCTTCACCATATGCCATTAACATAGTAAATATTGAAAGTATTACATAATAATCCCTATTAAATTTGGTGGCAGATGTCAAAAACTCTCTATAATTTGTTAAATTGATAAGAAATTTAATTCATTTAATTTCTTTACTCATATATTCATGCTAAATGTTTAGCATAATTTCTGAATTCACTTCAGAGCAGATAATTTGCAAGGACAAAATTTAATGGATAATATTAAATTAATTTTATGACCACACTTACATTTTAAGTAGGTAATTTGTATAGAACCTTGTGTTGTAAAAAGCATTTTCAAACAAATAAAGCCATTAATCTCACGATATCCTGGTATATTAGTTGGATGTTTTTGCCTTTTTTAAAAAGATGAACACAACAAGAACTCATAAATTTAAGAAACTTGGCAAGCCCTCCTTATTAATGAATGGTGAAGGCAATATTTAGAAACTAGTCTTGTGGGTTCATAAAGTAGATTTATGGTTAATTAAAAGTATGACAAATGTCTGCCTTCTTTTACAATTTTAAAACTATTATTGATAATGGATCATGTAGGCATGCTGATTTTTAAAAATGATGGTCAGAAATCACTAATGATACTCTTTTTTTTTTTTCTTGAGGAAGATTAGCCCTGAGCTAACACCTGCCACCAATCCTCCTCTTTTTTACTGAGGAAGACTGGTCCTGAGCTAACATCCATGCCCATCTTCCTCTACTTTATATGTGGGACACCTGCTACAGCATGGCTTGACAAGTGGTGCATAGGTCTGCACCCGGGATCTGAATCTGTGAACCTCAGGCTGCTGAAGCGGAACGTGCGAACTTAACCACTGCTCCACTGGGCTGGCCCCACTAATGATATTCTTTAGGGAAAGATTTGGAATGTAAGTTTAGGCATTCACCATGTTAGCAACTATTTATTCATATTCCAGGAACAGTGTTATTTCAAAAATTTAAAAGATATTAAAGATCAACATCTCAAACACACACATTAAAATCCTTCAATAGCATTCCATTTTCCTTAGAATAAATGTAAACTCCTTAATATGACCTATAAAACTCTTTATTTCAGAGCTCTGCCTACCTATATTAATTAGAATTAGTTATGCCACTTAAAACTGAAATCCCAGTCACAGAGACTTTAATAAATGAGAACGTATTTACTTCTCACTTAGAAATCCCAAGATAGGCAGTGCAGTGTTGACATGACAGACGTATGAATTTGTTAGCAACTCCCGCTCCTTCCATCCTACCCTTCTGCCATCACTTGTATGTGATCCTCAGCCTGGTGGCCCAAGATGGCTGTTAGAGTTTCTCATTTTTGAGACAACAGAATAGAGAAAATGTGTTGAGAAAAATCTTAGAATTCTGTCACTAGAGGAGAATGAGAGAATATTTCATGGCAACTGGCAGTCTACATTCTACCACTTCTATTAACCACCCACATCATTCCACCTATTGCTCACTGCTGTCTGCTCATTCTCCCTTTCTCCCAGTTCCTTGAACACATTCAAACACTTTTTGCCTTGGCTTTTCCAGCATTGCCTAAAAACACATCCCACAGTTATACACATGGCTTGTTTTTATTCATCTTTTTAATATCGGCAAAAGTATCATTTTAGATGTTTTTGATATCATTTTGGGTATATTGATATCATTTTTGATATTTGATTGTTTAATATAGCATATCACCTCACCACTCATTCACTTTTATGAGTGCGATGTTCCTGTTTTTTAAAGCATTTATCAAGTTTTATTATAGACTTAAACAATAGGTAGATATAGAAATAAACATAGATTTAGATAAATTTCTCTAAAGATGTAGACAGATATAGATATAGGTGACAGGTATGTTTATATACAGACTATTGGATCTGACCCATTATTCTCTCTGTCTGTCTGTCTCTCTCTGTTTTGTTTTGTTTTTCTTGCTAAAGGAGTTTGAGTAAAGAGACATAACATCTGACTGTGGTCATAAACACTCCTACACACACAAGTGCTTAGCCATACCCAGAGTATCAGCTTTTTCCACCAGTTTTTCAAACCCCAGTTCCCTCGGGGCAAGGTAAAGAGGACAAGGTGATACTTGCAAATGTAGTGAATTGCATAACAAAAAGCAATCCTGAGCTTAAGAAAGCTGTTTGTTTTATTACAGACGTAAGTATGCCGGCCCTTTTCTCTGGAGGGGGGACGTTTTCTTTATTATGCCATACAGTCATGCCTTCACACTGCTCCAGAGGGAGACACTCTTTCTTCCCAGGCTGTTTGCTATACTGACATCCTTGAAGAGATAGTTTGCAACAAAGGGCAGTCCATGCCTCCTTTGCAAGATGTACAGAAGTAAGAGAGACTCATGGAGAATGGTCTCACATCAATATGCAAAGCTACTTAACAAAACATTGAGATAAATATAAATATACTGTATTAAATTAAATAAATTTAGGGGCTTTATTTTTAAAAACCTGAAAGAATGCAAGAATGTACAGCCAATGAGGTAGGCTTAGTCATGTGGTGCTTTCTCCTGTGGAACCAACGCAGCAGTGTAAAGGATCAGCAGACACTCATCTAACCTGAGTTAGAATAAGTGTCCCTTGCAAAAGACACTCTCCTTTGGCTACAAGAAGCTAACCAATAACAGAGAGCTATTTACCATACAGAAGGTGTTCTGAAGGCATAATGAGGAAAGACTGTGAGCATTGGGATTTGCCAATTAGAAATTTATCAGTTCTACAGAGAAGGCTGCTTCAGTAGGTAATGAAGCATCTGACTCCATTTTTGATATTTGCTGACAGCTTTCAGGTCTCATTCCTCCCCCTTCTCCGATTACCTCATGGATAAACTACATCTGGGCAATCTGACAGGGAAACCCCGTTGCTCCCTCTCTGATGCTATGAAGAAGTTCAAATCCCACAAATTCTAGCCTCGTGTGGGAACCTTAACTCCAGCAACCACTGTACTCCAGCTACAGTAAAAACCGAAGCCGCTTCTGCTCGAGCCAAAATGTACCTGCCCTGCTCTCCCTAGAATGTCTCAAGGGGTATCTTTTTGAACTCTCTTGGTGTATGTGTGATGTCATCAGTCTGGACATCTGAACCAATTTTGGGTGAGAAAGTGACTCCATCCTCCTCCTAGCAACTGCAAGACACAGTAGAATAGTAAAGATGCAAGACATAATATTGAGGGTTAAGTATAAAGTAGGTAGTGGAGAACTAGAGACAGTAAAGAGAATTCTGGGAACAAATCTAGATGTAAAGAATAGGAGAAAGTGCAGCATTGTTGAAGAAGTAGCCATGTTACAGGGATGTGTTTTAAGATGGGAGAAATTATGAAGAAAACCCTTTGTAAAAAGCAGTGATTATAAAAGGTGTTTCTGACATGTGACATTTAATATATCATTTCTACTTAAAAACATATGCAAAATAAGTTATCTATTAAAAGATGTTTCAATAGAAGTGACTGGGTTAAGACTTACTCTGTTGTGACAGAAATAATCACTTGTAGAAGTTTAACATGCTAAAATCTTGCCTGTAGCTGTCTTTTGTCATTGTTTTGGGTTTTATTTTGTTTGGTTGCTTGCTTGCTTGATGTTGTTTTATTTTTTGGCTTTTAGGAAGCGTTAAGAATGCTCCATTCCTGTGGTTTCCCTAGATATCTTCCTCTAACATTTGCTTTTTTAAATTGAGTATTTCATAGGCATTTTGCGCTCATTCAGCCACTGCATGCCTGCAGAGCATTTCCATAAACGGGCCTCTTTTTGAAATCAGTTGGAATTAAGCATCTATAGTGCAGCTACAGGGTGTGAATGTGTATAAAGTTTAGTGTTCATAATTTCCACAATCCTCCTCTTGTATTCATATTTTTAAAATTAACTTTAATTGTAAACTTGTCGTTTGAGTTGACACCTGGATAAAGCACTATATTTAAACAAAATGATGGATGGGCTCATTTCTGATTGTTGGTAATGAAATTTAGTTGGTAGTTACATTTGAAATAGGTCTTATATTATGCCTGAGAAAAAAGAAAAATGCAATCTTTGGTTTATTATTTTAAAATGATAATAGTGACACACATTCTGGACTTTTTAGAGTAGAGAAAAAATCAAAACAATTTTAGGTGAGCATTTTAAAACATATAGTAAGAAGCTTATTTATGAATCCTGTGATTTTATAGTTATAGAATAATTCAAAATCATTCATGTTATGTTTTCCCTTGAGCCAGTCAATCGGATTATGTCTCTATCCATCCTAGACTCTTTCAAGAGAATATCAGAGAACTGAAAGAGGAAACTGATCAAGTGTAGTAAGTATGGTTTTACAAGGCTTACAAACCAGTGACAGAAGGAATGTGATTATTATTAAAGAGTATTTCAAATCTAATAGATGCAAATTATTCTCCAGGGACCATTAAGTTGTGTCTAGGATATAAGATTTTAAAATTAATTTTGTGGTGAAAAATCACAAAAAAAGTCTAATCAGTGTGACCATATGCCAAAGTTGTTTTTTAGTCACTTTTAGCAAGTGGGTAAGGGTCTTGGGAATAATAGATGAAAATTCAGGAAGGAAATAACATATTCAGAATGAAAAATCATACAAATGTTTAAGGTGAGAGCAATGAGTTTCTGAAAATTTGTTATGAAATTATGTTTGAAAAGATACTCAGACATCAATTAAGATTTGGAGAATTGAATTTTCACATAAATTATATGACTATATAATATGGGTGTGTTCAGTTTGTTCCTTTGTGTTGAAAAAGAGAGAGAGAGTGACAGGGAGAGGACTGTCAGAGAGACATATACAGAAAGAGAACTGGACATTAATAATTTTCTGTGAACAATATGAGATAATTAGAAAATAGGAACAATGCACAATAAGGCAGTGTATATAGTTACCATGAATAACCCATGGTCTAGCTAGAAATAAAACAAAATGTAGTGCTTTTGTTGCAGTTTGGAGTTTATTTATTTTCTTCCTGTACAGATTTCAGCATTTCTGACAAGATGACGAGAAACATACTTCACATGGACTGGGTACAGAAGTCATTGCTTCTCCAAGGAGTCTAGAGTATATGACCTGAGGGCTCCATGATCTCAAACACATTCCTTAGGGAACTGTACTGTGCTCCTTGTTCCTGGTAATTATGGTTATTAAATTTTTTTAAGCACCTACCGTGAACTAGAAGCTTCAATGGTCACTGCAGTAGCCTAGCTCAAACTTTTGGGAACAAGCAGGGCTGGCCCTCCCCTGAAAAAGCTGTTGATTTCCTCCCGTATAGCATTGGCAGCAGGGAACTGGGAAAATAGACTATAAATAAATCAATAAATGTTTCCTGTTCTAAACTGGGACTAGGTTACCAATGCAATTGTAGCACTCATCAGAGAATAGGGGCATTCTTAATTTTATGCCCAATCTAAGCTCTCTGAGAAGTAAACTAACAAGAACGTTAATCATAAATGGCTGAGAGCAAATAGATCATTTTTTAAACCAAGTGAGAATGACCCTCAGCCTTACCCTGTCCACTCTACCTGCAGACATATGCACAGAGGAACAAAAGAGCCAGATTTGTACAGAGCCAATCCTTCAAAGCATTCTATTGATACAAATAAAACACACGCTCCCGAGGAAGCCACATCAGTGGAATGTCACAGTTGCAGACAGCTGTCTATGTAATCCAAATGTTACAGTTAAATGTATTTTGCTCAAGAATTCAATATTAAAATGAAGCAAATAAACCAAAACATCAGGAGGAAATCTGAGCAAAGATATAAAAGAAAATGTCAGGTTTCTTTTTATGTATTTCTAAACAAAAGAAGTCACAAGAAAAGAAGTCACAAAGTGTAGTTTCATTTTTGAATTCTAGCTGGGCATCTAAACCTATCATCATCTTAAAAAAAAAATGGAGGCAGAAAGATTAGCTGAAATGTGTGTATTTTTCTTACAAGTCAAATAGAAGCGCAGGACACCCAGGGGAAGTCTGATTTGAGCTGTGTTTCCTAAACAATAGTGTTTGAATTCCCAGGATTAAGCCAATTTGCAAAACTATTCAAAAAGCCAAGCCTCCAATTTCTAAGTAAGAGACCTCAACAGGATGACTAGAAGAATATTCTATTTCCTCAAGAAGTTGTGATGAAATGTGAAAGTACTGCATAATTTCCAGGGGCAGGTAAATTAAAGCAAACATTTAAATATGTGACTGTTGTATTTTATCAGCATCCATCTAATAAAATGTAATTAAATATTTCAGGTTTATTAACTCAAGAGATATACTTTGTTGCTTGTAAATTGGATAAAAATAAATGTATGCATATTTAGTTTTTGCTAATTAGGTGGTGACTCTTACAACAGGAGATTCCAAAACAGGACAGAGGAATAAGCATTTTAACAAACTCCTCAGTAATTCTGAAAAATGTTGTCCCTAGACCACATTAAAAGAAACAGTTTTTTATGGACTTAAAGTTTTTAGACTAAAGCTGCTTTCATTTTAACTTTCCAAATGCGGAAGCGTTTAGTTTTCTCTTACCATATTTCTAATACACACTTATCACATAGTGGTCAGCATTTCACTTTAAATTTATTTGTTATCCATTATCCATTCATTCATCCAATAAGTTATCTCTTGTATTTGCTAAGAGTAAAAGATAATTTAAAAGTAGCAGGACAATAAAGATTAAAATATAATAAATACAACTATGTCATTCTGATCTCTATTAGAAATCAGTAGGATTTATTTATGGCAGTAAGAGTTAGAAATTAATAGCAAAAGTACTTAAAGTAGCATCGTAATATCTAGTGCCTCTGAGTAAATCTAAGAAAATATATGCAAGACATCCATGGAGAAAACTATACAGCTGTATTGAAAGATCCTCCAAAAAACCAAATAAATGGAGATATATATCACATTCATGAACTGGAAGACTCAAGGTATCAATTTATACAAAATGGAAATACAGATACATTGCATAGCCTGTGAAAATCTCCACAGCATTTTCAGAGAATGGACGAAGAATCTTGATGTGCTGATTTTAAAGTTTATAAAGGAATACAACGTTTTGGGTCTAGCCAAGATACTCAGAAGAAGAATAAAAAAATGTTAAGAATGCTCTACCAAATGGTAAGATTTATTGCACAGTATAGTTATTAAATATAGTAATACTACATTAAGATTAGAAAGCCAGCCCTGGTGGCCTAGTGGTTAAAGTTCTGCATGCTCCTCTTTGGCGGCCCAGGTTCAGTTTCTAGGCATGGAACCACACCACTCATCTGTCAGTAGCCATGCTGTGTCAATGGCTCACATAGAATAACAAGAAGAACTTACACCTAGAATATACAACTATGTACTGGGACTATGGAGAGGAAAAACAAAGCAAAAAATCACAAGAGGATGATTGGAGATAGATATTAGGTCAGGGCGAATGTTTCCCAGCAAAAAAAATAGATTAGACAGGGCTCAGAGTAGGCACCATTTAGCTCATAGGCCAGCCACCACTTTTTGTAAATAAAGTTTTATTGGAATACAGCTATGCCCATTTATTTACATACTGTCTACAGCTGCTTCTATGCTACACCAGCTTATGACAAAGGCTGCATGGCCCAAAGCTTAAAACGTTTTCCACCTGATATTTTAAGAGAAAGTTTGCCAATCCCTGAGCAAGAGCAGCACATCAAACCAGAGAACCCAGAGTCATGCATATATGCATATTTGACATATGACAAAGATATAACTACAGAGAAGTTGGATAAAGATGGAGAAAATGGACCACTACCTCACATCATAAGTGCACACACACACAGATGCACACACAAAGCAATTCTACATGGCTCATATAACTAACGTTCAAGAGGAAAAATAATGTCCTTAGAAGGTAATATAAAAGAATATCTTCGTAATGTCTGGGTAGAGATAGGTTTTATAAATGGTACATTAAAAAAAAAAACCTATGTCTAAATTAAAAAGCATGTAAACTTGACTACCGTAAGGATATGAACTTCAGAAACATTAAGAAAGTGAAAAACAAGCCATGTGGTAGGAGAAGATATTTGCCATACATCTAAGTGATACAGGGATTATATTCATACTAATTTTAGAATTGAAATAGTAAGAAAAAGTCAGATAGCCCAATAGAGAAATTTGCAGCAAAGAAAGAAGAAAGGAAGGAGGGAGGAAGGAAGGAAGGAAGAAAGGAAGGAGGACAGAGAAGAAGGAAAGATGGCTTCTTAAAAGGACCCCTTCAGTCTTCAGAAAAGAGGATATAGATGGCCAAATATTTTAAACAGGTGGCAAATCTAATTAGTAATTAATAAAATGCAATGTAAAGCTGCTTTGTATAAAAAATAGAAAGTCTAACAATACGAAATTGGGAAGGATTTAGAGCAATCAGAACTTACACTGGCAGTAGTAATATAAATAGACCAGAAGAGTTATACTTTAATCTTGAAAGCCAAAAACACAAAAAAAGCAAAAAACAAACAGCACGTGTTATTTTATATAGTTGAGAATTCAAATACTCTTCAATTCAGCAATTCTACCATAAGCATTTATTCTGCAGAAGCATCCGTATTTGCACCAAGATATATGTACAAGTCTGTTCCTGGTATCATTCTTCATCATAAATAAAGCTGGAGCTACTCAAAATGAGATCAAGAATAAATGGCCCATGTGTACAAGGGGATATCCCAGAGCAACAAAAATTTATAAACTGTATTTACACACAATAACTTAGATGAATGTTTAAATTTTACGGTGAATGGAAGAAGACAGAAACAAAATTAATACATACTGGATAATTCATTTCTATAAAATGCAAAAACAGGTGAAACTAAAGTACAGAGTAGTTACATTGTTGCTTGCTTCTGCAAATTTGTTATGCTGTCTATCTGCCGTGTGCTATATTTTTCAATTTAAACAATTTAGAAATTAAAATTTCCTGAAGGAAGAAATGACAAAAGATATCATAGGCAATTCATGGAAAGGGATTGAATGGCTGATAAACATATGCATGAATACTGAACATCACTAATAATCAGAAAAATTCAAATTAGAGCTAGATATAGCTTTCACACCTATCGAGTCTGCAAGATTTGAAGTCTGATAATTTATTTCATTTACCAGTGTTGAACATAATATGTGGAAGATATAACTCATGTAAATTGCTCTCTGGAGTGTAAATTGATAAAAACCACTTTGGAGAGCAATTTGATTCTACCTAATTAAAGTTTTGAGAACATGCATTCTTTGAAATCCAGTAATTCTGCTTCAATAAATCTACTCTTACAAAAACTTTTCCACAAGTGAACAAAGGGACAATTTCATGAATGTTCACTGCAGCCCTCTTAACAGTGTGAGAAAATATACAAATAATGTTACCATCTTTCAGCAGGAATATGGAAAAATAAATTTATAGTTGTTTATTCAGCAGAAGAGTGTATTCCAGCTAAAATCAATAAGCTAACTCTATATATATCGATATAAATAATTTCAAAAACCTAATATGGAATAAGACTAACTTGCAAACTATTTACAGTGTGATAGGCAAACATTCCTTTTAACAGTATCGGAGACAGATGGAATGCATAGTTACAGATAAGTAGATGAGATGTTTTCTCAATGAACTAAGAAAAGAAGTGAGTTCATCAACTCAAAAATGAAGAAAGGAAGACAGTCCTAGAGACTTGTTTATTAGAAAAATATGTATGCAACGGTCCTCTTGGAAAGTGGAAGACTGAGTTCCTCAGGGAAATTAACACTTTTGTCAGGTGGTGCTGAATTCCCACTTGATGTTTATGGTTCAATTTAACTGGAGCCCCGTCAGCAAGAAGCTGTGGTTTTCACCAGCCATGCTCAACTTTTGATGTGAAGAGGCAGAGAAGTTAAAATCTGTGCATAATTGGGGTTCCTAATTTTCAGGCAAGGTGATGATGTAGGACATGAGGTATCAGAGAATAAAGAATTTATGGACTGAATAGTTCTTGTGAGAAGCATGAAATCTAAGCTGGAAAGGAGAATAATGAAAACCTGAGGAGTTGAGAAATGCAACAACCGGAAGGAGGGAGCAGAAAAATTGTGCAGTGGTTTCACTGGTGTAAAGAAGCAAAAAATATAGTAAATTCGGTGAAAGAATTGAATGTATTAAGTCGGGATTTCAGAGCTCAGTGACTGTTGAGAATGAAAATGTCTAGGACATGAGAGGTAACTAAAGTGGAGTTAAGAAACAGATTACTGGAAGTGCAGAGGCCAAAGACCTAGGAGGCCAGGAAACTGACTAGATTGTCAGTGTCCACAATAATGAGAAAAATAGTGATGTAAAAGAAGATGGAAGACTAGATGAAAGCATGAAGAGAATTCAAGAATGAAGAGGAATGAGAAATGTTAGTACATACCAGCATCAAAGAGAGCTAGGGGATCGGGGCTGGCCTGGTTTCGCAGTGGTTAAGTTCACACGTTCCAATTCCACGGCCCAGGATTCACCGGGCTCAGATCCTGGGTGCGGACCTGCGCACTGCTTATCAAGCCATGCTGTTGTAGGCGTCCCACATATAAATCAGAGGAAGATGGGCATGGATGGTAGCTCAGGGCCAGTCTTCCTCAGCTAAAAGAGGAAGATTGGTGGCAGATGTTAGCTCAGGGCTAATCTTCCTGAAAAAAAAAAAAAAAGAGAGAGAGAGCTAGGGGATAGTACAGCCTAACGGCATCACTTGAAAGAATCCTTGGTTTTGGAGAGAGAACAAATGATCTGGAGGCTGAAATAATATATAAGGGGATATACCATCTTCAGGCCTTATAAAACATGGAGTATTGGAAGAAGAACACCAATAACAGCTTCCACTTGGAAGGCTGCATTGGCTGTCACATCTTTGGCAAAATAGGTAATAACAAGAGAGTTCAGAGAAGGCTTTGAAACAAGGTGGAGGGAGGGGGCTGCTGATGAGAGAAGATGTTACAAAGGGAACAGTGGCAAGCTTCGGAGGTAGGGGAATAATGAAAATTGGGTATGCGATTTAGGGAATGTGTAGTCACAGGGATGAGATTCAGTGATAGATTTCTTGGAGGTTTAGACTTGTGCTGGTGATAGACTTTTTACTGGATACCTAGAGATGGTTCATGAAGAGATTTTCTTGAATTTTCCATAGGAAAGATGAATTATCAGTTCAAATTAAAGCCTCCTGCATAAGCTCTTTTAAAATTAATATTGGTGTTACATAAAATTTTGAGATATGAAAACATTTAGTATACTTATAAAACAAAGTTCGTGGGATGAAATACTTTTTAATGCCTTAAAATATTTAGTATGTGTAAGCAAATAGAACTAAATTATTAAATGCCAGTCTTCAATCTACTCTGTTTTGCCTTTGAAGACTTGAATTTACAGAATTGAACTATTTTATTTCATTTTATTCTTTCATTTTTGCTACAAAAATTTAAAGTTCTTCTACAAATTTTATTTATTTATTCATCTATTTTTATTGTGATAAGAGCACAACATGAGATCCACTCTTAACAAACTTTTACATGTCCAATATAGTGTTGTTAACCAGCAGCACAATGTTGTACGGCAGGTCTCTGGAACTTATTCATCTTGCATAACTGAAACTTTATACCCATTGAACGACAGTTCCCCGTATCTCCTTCCCCCAGCCCCTGGCAACCACCTTTCTACTCTGTTTCTGTAAGTTTGACTATTTTAGAAATCTCATAGAAATAAAATCATGCAATATTTGTCCTGTGACTAGCTTATTTCATGTAGCATGTCTTTCAGATTCATCCAGGTTGTTGCATATGGCAGGATTTTTTTCTAAAAATTTAAAGTTTAAGATTATTTGGGAATGCCTTAAGAGACTTCCAATTTCCCCACGACAACACAGTGATTTGAAAAGGACATTTATCTTAAATTCAAATAGACTGGGATTGTACTCCAGGTTCTTTCATTTAATGATTTGATCTTTTCAAAATTACTAAATCTAGTTTGTCATTGATAAAGTGAGAACAATATAATTAATTGTTATGATTAAATGAGTCACATACAATCCCTGGTCCTACTTGGTGCACAGAATCTTAGGCCCTCTGAATGTCCTGGAAGTTAAGCAGGTGGTACCTAACAAGGGTAGTATAAAGAAAGCAATTAAAGCTTACTTAAAGTGAAAACCTGGCTTATACTATTGAATTCAATCTCTACTTGATTCCGATTACATATATATAAATATGTACTCATTTAGGTAACATGATATTTTTCCGGTAGGTGAAAATGTTATTCTCTTAGCAATAAGTGAGGAATTCCTCTTAGTGGAAGAAGATCCTACCCACTTTCATGGGAAAATTCCCCAATAAGCATGCTTGCTTTAGAAGCTGGCCTATAAGTGGGTTTACCTTCCTTAATGACATAGGAGGCTGGAGGGGCAAGGAGTGGTACTAATTCTTGCAGAGTTGGAAGAAGGAGGGAAGAGATTGAAACTACATTACAGGTTCAAGGCTTGTACTTGATGTAGAGGGTGACCTTTCTCTTGGCTTAAACTCTTCAAGAAAGTTACAAACTCATAAAACTTTGGTGTAAGAAACCATATTGTGAGTAAAGAAGGGAAACAATGAGTTTGTGGCAGAAGAGAGTCAGTACCTCTTCTTTCACGAGTAGAGGCAAGAGTCAGAAGAATTAGAAGGGAGACCTTAAATTAAAATAAATTTACTCAAACCTCAGAGCGCCAGAGTCTCCGCCTGCTAATGGGATGGCAGGAGTACACTAAATCCCTATTTCTGTCTCTAAATAAAGGGCTCTTTGAGAGATCGTGCTGTACTTTTTTCTACTCAAATGTCTTCTTGAGGACCCTTGTAGTTGTTATTTTTTACTTCTGTTATAATTATAAACACTGAATTTCCTTTAGGCATATTCTCTCCACTGTATCAGGAGTTGATCTGTGCCACTGGTCTCTGGGGACTCATTGAGGTTTATAATTCCTTAAAATGTGTTTCTTATAATGTCTTACAACCCCTCCTAATTTACTTGTACCTATCACTTCCCTCTGGGAGTAGTGATTTATTCGATTTTTTTTGTAAATTCACATAAGTTTCTCCTTATAAAGTACATAAAATAATAAACTTAAAGCTACATTCTGATGAACTTCATTGGACATCAGGGAGCCGATAGAAATAAAAACTAAACCTGAATGTCATGCCTTACCACCAAAAATTTTGTTCATATGCATTTTCTTATTTTATTTTTGCCATGATCTTGTTAATTAGGCAGAGATGTATTTTTATCCTCAGTTTACAAGTGAAAAGACAAAGGTTCAAAATGTAATGGGCCTGCCCAAGATCACAGAACTACTGAGGACTGAGTGGGAACATGACTCCTCCAGTGTCCTGCTCCCAAAGCCGGCGTTCTGTGCCATGAGTTCTCTCTCTGTACATCCAGTGCCAATTTGTAAAGTTCACTGACCATTTCTCTTGACTGGACAGGTTTAATTAATCTACTTATTGCCTTACTTTTCTCTTTTTGAGAAATTAAGTAGAGAAATAATGCCTAAGTGTGAAATGATGCTTAGTTTTTCTTAAGTGCAGGGTCTATCGGTGACTTTTTTGGAAGCTATTTTGGGTTTAACTGTGTAATTATCTGGTCCTAGGCTGCCCATTTGAGGAAGACAAGAGGAGGAGATAAACAAACGACACATTCTAAAATAAACTCTAAAATGTGAGTACTTGATTTTGGGTTATTATGAACTGGAATAAATTTGCAAAGGAAAATCTGGTAATGAACCAAATAGTGCTTGATTTAGGGATAAAAATCCTAAAGTAAAACATAACAGAATATAACTCTAGGAACCAGGAGTTCAAAAAGAATAGCACTCCTCGTCCTTCATTTGGCCAAACCTGTATTTTTTTCATGTTTCTCTTAGGCTATAAAAAATCAATATTTATAAACTTTGTTAAGAATACATTGTTTAATATTTTTGCTTGTGCTAAGAACAAGTTTTTTGGAGTCAATCTAATAAGGTGTAAACCACCTCTGAACTCCTAATTGTGAATCTTTGGATCTGAGACTTTAATATTCCTAATTACTCTTATTTTATTTTAAACTGCAGACAATAATATCTACTTTATAATATTATCATGAGTCATGAATGAGTTAGTGAACATAAAGCTCTGAGCACGGTGGATGTAACATGGCTTATGCCTGATAAATACTTCTCCTCCTCCAACTCTCTTTCCTTTTCTTTCACTTTCGTAAAAAATAATTTACATTGAACCTTCTTTCCCCTTGCGTTCAGGACTATTATTAAAAACGATTTCTTAGCTTTGAATTTTTCTTCGTCTAAATAACTTTGAAAATAATCTTCAGGGAAGGAAAATATAGCGTTATTGCAGCGTCTGCTCATTACCGCATTTACACAAGTTAAAGTGGGATATCTTCATAACACTAACTAGAACACCAGAGTCAATAAAGAGGAGCACAGTGACAGAGATTTCTACCTTAAAATGCAAATTTAGAGACCATTGACATTTGTCTTCACTCGAATCGGTATTTAATGAATATTTCCAAAATCAGAGTTTAAGACTATGTTTACTCTAGCTTTTTCAGGTGAAATTTATTATTCAATTAAATATTTGTCATATATGATTTCCTGTCTCTTCAACAACAAAACTATTTTCCAATGATATGAAAGCCCCTAATACATTTTGTCCTGGTCAATCTCCAAATGGTATTTGTACCAAAGCATCTTAGATATCTTGCCATCACCATTGAGACCTCCAACATTAATATTATCTAATCCTATTCTCAGATAATATGATAATATCAGTTGCGTCTCTGCTACGTATATGAATTGTTTGATTCAGCATAGTAACTGACAATGAATATGGTAGGCCTCAGATATACAGAAATTAAAAATACAACTATAACAGAATTTGAGGAATATTAACTTGTGCTTCTTAGCATTTCAGTGTGTAATGATTTAAGAGAACAGCTTTTGGAAAAGCCGTTGCAAATTTAAATGTTAATAGTTACAGATAACACATTAGACTAAACTCATTCAGTGTGACATTATCCTGAACTTATTACCAATTGTATCATTCATTCATTTATTCATTGATCCATCAAATATTTCTTGCGAGCTTTTAATGTTCTTGGGACTGTCCTAGTTACAGAAATCAGTAAAAAAAAAAAAAAAACTATTCTGATGAAGTTTACATTCTATTGGGGAAGACTAGGAAGAAACAAAAAATTATAGCATATGTCGTGATGATAAGTGCAATGAGAAAAATATAAAAGTGTAAAAGGAAGAAAGAGTGATGGAAGGGTGCTGTTTTAAGCCATGAGTCAGAGAAGGTAATAAGATGACATTTAAGCAAAAGTTTTAATCTGTGTGAGTGGGTTATAACAAGATAAGATGAAGTTAAGGGCTGTGTAAACTTTGAGACACTGCATAGAGAAGCCCTGGATAAAAAGGTGCTCACTGGAGAAAGGTCACATCAAAAAGAATGTTATAAGAACCAAGATAAATTTACCAAAGTGAGCCCTGCTGAAATGTCTTCTCCCACATGGGTTGGGAACATAAGATATGTTAAAGACCCTCTAAATAGCAGATGGCAAATGGTGAGAATTAGCATCCTACATATATTTTATTATTCCTTAATTCAATAAAATAAGATACCAATTTTCAGAGTTTACGTAATCTCTTCTTCTTCCTTTCATGGACAGTTTGCAACCTGGAATATACTTGTCAAAGTATTTTAAAATCCAAATTTTATAATGTTTGAACATATAAGTCCTAATAATTGAGGCTTATAATGTCATATATTATAAGAATGGAGGTGATAAACTTTGGAAA
The DNA here is from genome assembly GCF_021613505.1 of Equus quagga. NCBI lineage: Eukaryota > Metazoa > Chordata > Mammalia > Perissodactyla > Equidae > Equus > Equus quagga. The sequence continues at coordinate 48,683,890 of NC_060280.1, read as the reverse complement.
TATCCTCTCTTTGAATGTTCACACAGTGAACGGGCAAAAAAACTATCTACCCAGTTTCTCATGTCTAAGGAAGAAAGATGATCCTTTGGTTTTACTTTATATTTAATGATTTGTTTTTAACTGTGAAATAAAGCACATTTAGAAAAGTGTGCAAAGATGATTTATCACAAATTAAATATTGGATGCCAGTGACTCAAGCCCAAGTAGAGTCTACTCAATTCTCGAAGAAGACCCCTTCATGCTCCCTTGAGATGACAAAGCCTCTTTATTCCCAGAGTTCACCACCTTACTACTTTTATGGGAATCACCTGTTTGAATTATTTTACAGTTTTAACACTAAACATGTCTGACCAAACACTATAGTGCTATTTTTAAATATATAAATAGAATAATAGAGTATGTATAATTTTCATATCTGGCTCCTTTTATTATCTTAATAGTAGTAAGATTGACCAATGTAGTTGCACACAGCTGTATTCATTTGTTTTTATTTCTAGATAATGTTCCTTGTATAAATATGCCACAATTCATTCATTCATTCTACTATTGGCAGATAATATTGTTGCTGTTGTTTGCTATTGTTGTTGTAAATATGCACACAGTTTGTAAAAACATACTGAGGAATTGATCATGATTTTTTTTTTAATGTTGCCCATGATGCTGTGTTTAGTGGTAAATAATAGAGGTTTAAATTTGAATTTTTCTGATTATTATTGAAGTTGAGCACTTTTTCATAGGAGAGTTCATAAATCCTTTTTTGTGAAATTTCTATTCAAGTCATTTGGATACTTTTTATTGGGTTATGTCATTTTTAATAATGATTTATATATTTTACTACAACTCTTTTGCCTAATATTTGTTTTACTAACAAATGTTCCCAAGTTCAAGAATGTTTTTTGTATTTTTTGACACGTTTTCATTTAAATTTTACAAAGCTATTAAATTCTAAAAATCAGAGCTGTTGGGCTATGACTTTAGATGAGATCGAATCTAATCAGTTACAAATGAATTACATCTTTATAATATTGTTTTCCAATAAATAAATAAACCACAAGTTTATATATTAATTTTGATCTTTTAAACTATCTTTTTTAAAGATTTTATTTTTTACTTTTCCTCCTCAAAACCCCCCGGTACATAGTTGTATATTCTTAGTTGTGGGTCCTTCTAGCTGTAGCATGTGGGATGCTGCCTCAGCATGGCTCAATGAGCGGTCCACGTCTGTGCCCAGGATGCGAACAGGTGAAACCCTAGGCTGCTGCAGCAGAGCACGAGAACTTAACCAGTCAGCCACGGGGCCAGCCTCTTTTAAACTATTGATGTTTGCCATGACACTCTCCAGTAAGTCTTAGATGTTGATAAAGATCATGTAAATAGCCATAATAAATCATCAGCATGGATTACCCACAAAAGGCATAGTTCCATTTATTGACCACATAGAAATCCAATAATTCAGTCTTCTCTATGTTCTTATCTTAAAAATAATAGAACTTTTGTCCAAATAATTTGCATGAACCAAGCATCTGGTATATATTATACTTACATATTTTATTCATATGACTTAAAAACTGAATAGTGACCTTTACAAATAAATGATCCTGCATCTTCATTCAAGAGCTAAGTCAATGATGTAGCTTCATTATTTTCCAAAGGAAAGAGTAATTTTTTTCCATCAAAAATAACTTTTCTGGGGTCTACCCCATGGCCAAGTGGTTAGGTTCATACACTGTGTTTTGGCAGCCTGGAGTTTGCCAGTTTGGATCGTGGGTGCTGACCTGCACGCCACTCATCAAGCCATATTGTGGCAGCATCCCACACAGAAGAACTAAAATGACCTACAACTAGGATATACAACTGTGTACTGGGGCTTTGGGGAGAAAAAATAATAATAATAACTTTTCCTTTCAAAACATTACATTTTGGCAGTGTTATATAATACTTTGTATATTCTTTGGTACAAAATTTAAAGTTTAAAAAATTGGCACAAGTGCAAAAGTTCTCTGAAATTGAGAAGTTATGATTCAGGATTTGCAAGAGGCTTTTTTAAATAACTTCTTTTATTTAACAAAAAAGATAGTTGTCTTAGGGTTGTTTTGCAAATAATGATCCATACTTGTAAAAATGAAATTCTCAGAATTTCTAATAGGCTTTAAATAAAAGGAGTTCAAATTGTTTCATTTGAACAGACATTTATTAAACACTGATCAAAACACTATACTGGGTATAATGAAGGAATCAGAGGTAAAAAAAAAACAAAGCTTGCTGTGTTAGGCTTTTGCAGAGATGACAGAAAATATGTAGTTTAAGAAAAACTAATAAAGAAGTCTCCTTCATATGATATAAATTACTTATAATTTACCAATCTGCATTTTTCTTACCTCATTTACTATTGCCACAAAATGCCAACTAGTAAAGCTTTTGGCCATATATTTGGGTCATACTCTTCTCCAGATACCATACTCGAAATCAGAACATTATAAAGTGAATCATCTGATACTGTTACAAATGTTTTATTTCTAAAGATGACATGTAAAATACCTTCATAATTAATGAATCTTTAATTCACAATAATTTTATTACTTTCAGATAATTCAGAAGGCCACTTGGAGAAATTATATAGATGAAGTTAGATTTCTGTAAAAAAAGGTCCAAGTATTTTGTCTCTCTAAGCCTTAGAAATTATTCTACTGATATAATCGCAGATGTGCTGAAGTATTTATGCTATGTGATATTTATGACAGTGAAGTTCATTCTAGTAATCGTTGGAAATATTCTATATGTCAACTATATGTCAACATACTATTAATTAGTCTATGGTCTAGAAAATCTAACATAACCATGTACTAGAATATTGTACAGTCTTTAAATTCATATTTTCAATGATAATTTAATGATATGTGAAATGTCCATGATATAATTTTAAGTATGAAATAATGAAAAAGATACATAAATTATTATATGGCAGTGTGTGTGTCAGTGGGTGTGTGCATGTGTGTGTGTGATATGAGAGACAAGAGAGAGAAGTCTGTCAAAAATTGTGTATAGACTAGTTACTTACTTACTATGGTTTATTAAGAGGTATCACTTTGATCAGTACTCCTAATATCAACTCATCCTTTTGGGAAAAGAAAAATTAAAGGAGATGGTAAAAGAATCAGTGATAAATGTAGGTGATGTCAGCAAGAACAGATAATTGGCTTCACTTTGTTTGGTTGGCATCCTGTGATGTACAACAGAAAGAATAAGGACATTATATCAGCCTAGATCAGCCCATTAGTGGTCTAGTAGTTAAGATTTGTTGCTCACATCACTGAGGCCCAGATTCATTTCCTGGTCAGGGAACCACACCATTGTTGTTTGTCATACTATAGTGACTGCATGTTGCTGAAAACTATGCCACCAGCATTTCAAATACCAGCAGGGCCACCCACGATGGACATGTTTCAGCAGAGGTTCCAGACTAAAAAAGACTAGGAAGAAGGGGCCGGCCACCCAATTCCAAAGAAAATTGGCCATGAAAACCCTATAAGTAGCAGAAGAGCATTGTTTGATATATCCCTGAAAGTTGAGAGGATGGAGCAAAAAGACCAGGCAGGGTTCAGCCTGCTATACACAGGGTTTCTAGGAGTCAGAACTCACCTGAATGCACTAACAACAAGATCAGCCTGTTCTTCAATTTGCTGGCTTGACAGGGATGCCTAGGTTTCCTATGAGTTAACTGAATACCTCAGAAAGTATCTGAGTTGAACAATCCAAGAAGCTTGGCCTTAGATCAGACCAGCAGCAACAGTTATGGAGTGTGACCCTAGCAGCAGCTGATGAGTGTAGTTAGAGAAGGTCAAGAAGAAGCTAGATCACCCACATCAGGGAAGTGTAAAGTGAAAATAGCCCTTGCCTGGCCCTCTGAACGACTAGGTGTTCTTTTAACATGCCTCTATCGATTTCTGAGCCCTTCTTGAATTTCTGGCACAAGAAGAGCTTCCCAGTTCACCTTTGTAACTCTCCGGCACCAGTGTTGGAATCAGTATTCTTTCAAGAAGTCCTACTTACTTCGATCTGACAGTATCTAGAAATCAAGATAAGGATGCAAGGATGCTAGCTATCTTAGTCTGTTCAGGCTGCTATAACAACAATATTATGGACTGGATGACTTAAAAACAACAGAAATTAATTCCTCACAGTTCTGAGGTTTGGGAAGTACAAGATCAAAATACCTGCAGATTTCATGTCTGGTGAGGGTCTGCTTCCTGGTTCATAGAAGGCCATCTCCTCTCTGTAACCTCACATAGTGGAAGGGCAAGGTGGCTCCCTGGGGTCTTTTTTATAAGGGCATTAATCTTATTCATGAAGGCTCCACCCTCATGACCTAATCATCTCCCAAGTACCCCATTTCAGATGCCATCATATTAGGGATTAGTTTCAAATATGAATTTTGGAGCACACAAACAGTCTATAGTCCTAGGCATGCACATTTGTTACTAGGCTATAATTATTTCTTGGTCTTTTCAGCAGACAAAGCTGGGAATTATATACATATTATTATATATATATAATATTATAATATATGTAAACTATGAGTTTATACTGTAACCTCAAATTCCATTCCAGTACCATAATCTTCTTCTCTTGTAATCCTCCCATTACACTTTTGCATCCCCTTCACTCATATTGAGAATTCTGGCTGCCAACAATATCCGTGTATTTACTCATTTACTCAATATCATAGTGTATACAAAATAGTTACAAAATTGATATATCTATATTGCTAAAATCATCACAACTACTAATCAACGTTCAAGATTTATTTGTAGCTCTTTAAAATTTTTATAGGCAGTGTATATACTCACTTAGACTAGTAAAAATTGGTTGAATTAGCTCTACTTTCCCCTTCTCAGTGGATATTTTATTAATTTTATATATAGGTATATTAATATATTTGTTTTTATAAGTTGTAGGGGAGGAAGACATTTCCTCTACCCACTGTGGGTTCTTCTGGCCAGAGAATGAATTAAATTCACATGAGACAGAATAACATGAGAAAATTAAACAAAACTTTATAACATGTATACATGGGAGAGACTCAGGCGACCTGAGCAACTTGCCAAAATGGCTGAAGGCACTACCTTAAATATCCTCCTCAGCTAAAGACAAAGGAGGATGTTGGAGGTTGGAGGAGTCAGTTATAGGAGGTTATCAGACAAGTACAGTAAAAAAAGTCCTTGCCTTTGGCATTGATAAGAGTTTCTAGAGAAAAGGTCATCCCCCCTTCTTCCTGGTACAGAGAGGGAGACACCTTTACAGATGGAGGTTTCCTTTACAATGTAAATGTCTCTTAACAAAGTGTAAGTAAATTCTACTCCTCAGAGCCTCCTTCCTGTCTGCAGTTTTTCAAAGTAACCAGCCTAAAATAATCCTCATGCCAAAGAGACATATCTTGGGGTGGCCAATTCCCGTCCCCCACAGAGTCAAAACATATGAGCAGATATACAGTCGTCCTTCCATCCAGGCTGCTTAAGTCCCTTAGTTGGCCCTTCATATCCCCAGGTTGGATTCAACTGATCACAGATTGTAAACATAGTACATGATCCACAGTTGGTTGAATTCACAGATGTGGAAACGGCAGATACAGAGGGTGGACTATACTTAAAACAGTGGCCCTACTCCTGTAACTGATACTACCCATATCCTCTAAATAACCAGTTTTAATGGTGTTTGTTTCATTTTTCTTATTTCCTTTTTACAAAAATAAGCAGATTTTTCCCCTTCTTCCTTATTTATAAAATGACATGTATCACTTGTTTTTTAAAAAATAGACTTTATTCTTTAGAGCAGTTTTAGGTTCAAAGAAAAATTCACTGAAAAGTACAGAGAGTTCTAATATACCTTCTGGCCACATAAATCTCCCCCACTATCCACAACTTGGACCAGAGTGGTACATTTCTTGCAGCTGATGAACCTACAGTGACACAGCATTATCACTCAGAATCCATAGATTACATTAGGGTTAATTCTTGGTGTTGTGCATTCTATGGATTTTGAGAATTATATAATGACATATATCCACCATTATAGTACCATACAAGTAGCTTCACTACCCTAAAACTTCTCTGTCCCCTGTCTATTTATCCCTCCCCCCACTTAACCCCCAACAGCTACTGATCTTTTTACTGTCTCCATAGTTTTGCCTTCTCCAGAGTGTCATATATAGTCATATATAATTATCAATATGTAGTTTTTTCAGATTGGCTTTTTTCACTTAGTAATATGCATTTAAGTTTCTTCCATGTCCTTTCTTCTTTGTCTTTTCATGGCTTGATAGCACATTTATTTTTATTGCTGAGTAATATTCCATTGTCTGGATGTACTACAATTTATTTATCCAATGACCTACTGAATGACATCTTGATTCTTTTTTTTTTTAAGGGGGTGAGGAAGATTGGCCCTGAGCTAACATCTGTTGCCAATCTTCCTCTTTTTAGCCTGAGGAACATTGTCACTGAGCTAATATCTGTGCCAATCTTCCTCTATTTTGTATGCGGGATACTGCTACACCATGGCTCAATGAGCGACGTGTAGGTCCACATCCAGGATCCAAACCCAGGGACCCCATGCCACCAAAGTGGAGTGCATGAACTTAATCACTATGTCACCCGGATGGCCCCATACATTTTATATTACTTTAGGTAAATGCCTAAGACGACAATTGCTGGATTGTATGGTAAGAGCATGTTTACTTTTGTAAGAAAACGCTGAAGTGTCTTCCAAAGTGGTTTGCCATTTTGTATTCCCATCAGCAATGAATGAGCATTCTTATTCCTCTTCACTTTGCTTTCTTACTTAGCAATATATTCTAGAAATCACTCCATATCAGCTTTTAGAAAACTTTTTCTTATTTATTTTTAAAGGTACATAATACTCCGTTGTATGAGTTCACCATAGTTTATGTTTATTTAACCAATCTAATGTGTGCATGTGTGTGTGCATGTGTGTGTGTGTCCTGTGTAGCTACTTCACAAATTAGGTGAACCTAACGCCAGGGAAGTAGGCAAGTGAAGATATTTATCTTGATACAGGATGAACAGACTCAAATGCCACCTGAATTATGAAGTCATTCCAAGGAGAAGTTTGCATATTTCTTTTGTGCTCTGACTCGCCACTGCCCCTTTTCCTATTATAATATCTGTAAAATTTGATTGACGCTTCTTATTCCATTTCAGTCTCCACCAGCCTTCTTTACTCTAAATAACTTATAGTTTTCCATATAAGATTGAATGTTGGACATTTCTATAGATCATTGTGTTTCGCTGAAATTATGCTGTTATTTTTCCTCTTTTTGTTGGGTGCAGAGACTTTGATCCTTATATCAACTTATAGAGTTTAAATGATGACAATCTACTGGGCTGCGCTGGTTCGCTCATACTACGTTATCTCTGTGACTTGGGGCAGTCAGCAGTTGGCTGATTTGTTTCTTCCTGTAATTCCTTCTGCTTCCCTCTTTTTCCTAAGCACATGGAAGATCACCTATAATTTTAATCCGAAAAAATTTTCAGCTATAATTGAGAGTTGCCTGTTACCTTACATGTATATTTATCTTTATGAACTGAATGAAAAGCTAACTTGTGTCTGTCATTTCTGTCTGAACAAGGTTTTGTTTTGTTTGATCTTAAATGTTGTTGTTTCAGGTGTTGTGCTAAGGGGAACTATGTGCATAATAGCCACAGCTCTGAAGTTAAATAATATGGAAAACAATGAACAGTGTTATTTGTATTTATGGAACATTGCACAGGGTGAGATACCAAAATATTTGAAAGCTATATTCCTTTTTTCTTTCCTTCTTTCTTGAACTTTTCTGTCTTTCACGTATTCATTCTTTAAGTGTTTATTCCTTAAACATATAGTATGTACAAGGCACTGTATAAGATGTCTCAATTAGGTAATTCTTACATATATTTGAACACCCATATTAGATCATATTTTCAACATTGATTGAAAGAAGTTCACAGTGTTCTGTTCCTTAGATGGATTTGAATTGAGAATATAACAAATCATATTTTAATATCTGTCTCAAAGAATTTGCAGACTTTGAATTTGTAATGGAATTTTTATTTGACATCATAATGTAGAAGAACACATGAAATATTAGCATAAATTTTTTACATATATACCTCACACAAAATATGCAAATTTTACTTCAGAGGAAATTTACTATATAAGAAAATGTATTTCCTCAAAGCAAGTTTAGTGACTCAAGCCCGAGGCTGCTTGCTTCAATTTTCATTTATTTTCCTTATGTTGCCATTCATAGGAGGAAAAATATATCCCATAAGCACAGGACCATTAAATAAAAACTATTTCATTGAAAAGCCTCTGCTTAAAAAGGATTATCTGATCTGCAATTTGGGATTCTGCGTATTGTTCAATGACTAAGCTCCAAGTCTCAGTAAAGCAACCTTTCACTAAATGCATGTAGGATTAGGAAGACTTTTTGAGAAATAGAGAACACCACAATGAGTCAGAAAAATAGTACAGTAAGTCCTGAAAAGTCTCCTTCTAACCAGGAAAGCAAGACAGTTTTTATCAAAACATGATTGTTTTTCTCCAGGGAAAATCACTTTAAATTGTCGAAGATTTACCACCAAAAATATATTCATTACTTCATGCATTTATTATCAAAATATGTATTATTACCCAGGTTGTGCAGAACACTGAGTTAATTGATATGATAGGTGCATACTAGGTCCCTCTTGGCAAAAATAAGAGTGAAAATTTTTCTATCAATTGGCTCTACCTGCAGTACATCATCCCTGAGAAGGGACGATAATGACAGCAGTAGTAGATTATAGTTTGCAATGGTAACAGTACAATCATGAGAATCCTCCTAAGTTGTATAGGATGAAAAGATAGTATGATATAGTATATTGAACTTTGGCTATGTAACCAGACTGAATTGGGTTTAACATCTTGCTCTTTATATTGTTGTCTGTGTACCCTTGGGCCATCTATTTAACTTTGCCCAGCTTAACTTCCTTTATGTGTAATATAGAAATAGGCACATCCACTTTGTGACGATTAGACACTGGTGTCACATGTTCATAGTTGCCATCATCAATCCCAGCCACCTCACCTTCTCTATCCTCATTGATACACACCAAACCTTTCCCACTTCTCTTCAAGTCCCTTTTAATTTTATAATTTAAAGTTTTTAACCCATCTTGGATACAGATTCGAAAACATCTCACATTCTACATATATTTTTTATTCTTAATTATTTGTATCTCTAGCCTGTCTTTGTTTAACACCAGCCAAATGGCTGTGGGTCAAGATAATCAGATCAAACCTAATTACACTTGTAATTTGGCAGCCTTCTCCATCTGTTGCATGATGGATACTCCTTCGATAGAATCTAAAGGATTCCTTTCTCTCTCTTCATTTGTTTTTGCTTTTGTTTTTTCTCCCATCCTCATTTTTTTTTTGCTGAGGAAGATTGGCCCTGAGCTAACCTTCCTCTACTTTCTATGTGGGATGCCTGCCACAGCATGGCTTGATAAGCAGTCTGTAGGTCCGCACCTGGGATCCAAACTGGCAAACCCTGGGCCACTGAAGCAAACTTAACCACTAGGCTGATGGGTTGGCCCCTATCTCTCTTCATTTTTGAATCTCCTGTGGTTGTGTCCTATGTCTTTCTTGTCTCCCTTGTTGGTAGAGTACATCCTCCAATAACTACCTTTTTTTTTGAGATCTGGTATATATTAAAATGATTTTACTCTCACATACATTTCAGCCAGAAATGGAATTCCAGTTTGTAAATCTTTTCTTCAGAATTTTGAAGGAAATACCCCATAAAATGCGATTTCCAATCTTACCATGAAAATGAAGTTATTCTTATTACTGCTATTATATGTAGGTTGGTTATATGTCCTAGTTTGCCTGAGGCAGTCTCCTTTTATGCCTATTTTTATAAGAAAATTATGAATATTATCTTATTTGGTATCAAAGGGGTTCTGGCATTATATGGCTACTCTATTTACATGTGACTATATATGATCTGTAATGTTTTAATTCTTCTTTTTGTCCCACGTATTCTATAATTTTGTGACAAGGCAGTCTGTTTTCATTTGTTGTTCTAAGTGTTTTCTTTCCCTCTTAAGAAATGGTCTTACATATTTCAATGGCGGTTTCTTTCTCAGTTCTTTTTTCTGTTTCTGAAATGCTATTTATTCCTATGTGAGATTAGTCTTCTACTTTTCTGTGTTTTCCCTCCAACTTTCCTTCCTTATTTTGTTTTAAGCTACTTTTCTAGGAGAGTTCATCAACTTTATTTTCAAAGTCTTTTAATGAGTGCTCTCCCATCATATTGTTGATGTGTAAGAGCTAAAAGCTCTTATTTGTTCTCTTTTCATTTTTGATTTGTGTTATGTTCTTGTTCCATAGTTGCAATAACTTATTTCACTGAGCTGAGCATACTATCACAAAATTTTTAAAGATTTTTTAACCTTTCACAGCTGGTTTCTTGAAAGTTGCATTTTTTTTTTTCTGTTTGTTTGATGGTTCCATTTCATGTGAAAGATTTTTCTCAGGTGTTTGATAACCTTTGATTGATTCCCTGTATTCAGTCATTGAAGACTAAAAAGCCAATTGAGAGTTCTGGGTGCTTGAGTCTAATCTATGGACAGTGACCTTCCTGGCATGATGATATTCCTGGCCCTTGACTTTACAAAGCTCCAAAGTCAATGCCTTAGGAATTTCTTTTTCTCTGCTCAGATACTCCAGGAAAGTGCAGTGGGAAAAGGTGTAGCTGCTCAGATTCTGGAAATCCAGTGGTGGATATTGGTCAAAGTGGAGAGGGTGATCTTAGTATTCAGTGTACATCTGTTCTAATTCCCTTGTTTTCATGGAAGTCCCTGTCTCAACTTTATGATGTTTTCTCCAATTTTAAGCATTTGCTATGGTGGAAAAGGGGACATCATTTGGCTACACAGAAGAAAGAAAGCTTTTGCTGCTTCTTAAATAGACTTTCACCAATTCTTGTTATTTATACCAACTCACTTGCAGGCACATACATTCTCAAAGGTTCTTGGTAACCACCAAATCTTATGGTTTAGGAGGACCATGCAGTGTCAATTTGGCTGGTGCTCTGCAGCCCCATTGCCTGCTGGGGAGTCATTTTCCTTGGATGTATTTTGTCCTGTACTTTTTGTTCATCTGCTTTCCAGCCTTCAGAACTGCTTTGTGGAGTCTCTTCTTCCACACTCCATTTCCTTGTAGATTTATGTTTAAAAAGTAATTGCCTTACTGTTGTGTGGAGGTGTTTTAAAGAAAGCAAAAGTTGATGTAACTGTGTAATCTGTCAGCTTTATCTACATGCCCTGGTTGAGATACATTATTTTGAACAACCACTTTCAGTAACCATAAAGTTAGATCTAAATGTGATCTTGAATATTCATTCTACTGTTGGTCAAAAATATAATCTTCATGATTCTTAGTAAATTCAATTAATTTAGAGTTTTCTCAGTCAGTTGAAAAGTTGTTACAATTCCTATTTTCTTTCTGTTCTTTGGTCCATGAAGGTCTCTACTAATGATTAGAATTTTGAGAATTTTCTAAACCTGGAAACTATTAATGCCACATTTCTGGCACTAGCAACTTCACAGGAAAGTGGTATATTAGTCCATACCACTTACTGAGACTATATGCCTAAAGCTCTATATAGGACTTATAATCTACTACTTTCTATCATACTCAGATAGGTTGGGGGTGTAGGCAGAATCCCTATGAAGTTCACCAATTTCCCAGTTGTTATTCTGCAAACTAAGCTCAGAATATATATTAAATATTAAATATAATAAAATATATTTTAAAAAATTTATTTTAATATAATTGACAAAACAAAATTATTTATAGCTATATTTAAGTTTTACTTGTCATACTTAATAAATTAGCATGGTGATTTACATACAATTGATATAAATTTCATATAAAATCATTTTTCCACTTAATATAACATCACTGGCAATGGTACATCATTAATTATTTTTATTTTCTATTACCATTGTTTAATAAATAATCTTAGTACTCAAATTGTGTATAAAATTACCATCAAACTCTCCAAGTATTGTGTTAGCATAAATTTCTAGACGTAGAATTACTAGATTAAAAATGAAGAACATATATAATTTTTTTATTGAATATGACAAAATGATTTCAAGGCAGGTCTCACTAATTCACACTATGAACAATTTTAGAGAGTCTCTTTTTTACTGCTTCCTCACAAAAACATTTGAGAGTAAAGGAGACAACCTTAGCAATTTGAATATTTCCCTTCAGAAAATATGCTACTCACTCTGATAGAAGCAAATTAGACAAAGTAGTAGGAGGTTGAGAAATATGAACAACCCACAAAAACCCTTGTCCACACGAGTGAGGCAAAATACAGACCTAAAATCAGAACACCTCATTTTGATTACAATATAAAAAAATAAATAAATATAATATTTTTTGAGTATTTGCTTGATTTTGGTATGTGGTTGCCTATGGACCAAATCTAGTAAATGAGGTTGAGTGTGTCTGGTCTAATTGACATTCAAGAAGCTGAATCTTTTCCACCTTGTCTATATAGTCATGGCAGATGAAATTGATTTTGAATTATCAGCAATCTGTCTAAATAAGGTAAGACGCAGAGACCCTATGAAGTATCTGAGGCAGTTTTTAAATGTCATGAGAGTTTAGAGCAAAATGTTATAAAAAGACCTTTAAAGTATCTGAGTCTTTCTTAGTACTCTTCGTCCTTTATTGTTCATCTGTTCAAAAATGAAAGATGAGAGGTTCCAGGACAACTATGCGAAAAATTAAAAATAGATGGGAATTGTTTCCTAAGAATGACTGTAAACTGGCAGGGTCTTATTATCATATAATCTCAAAACTTGGATCCCAGAGTAGTAACAAAAATATCCCCAAAGTATCTTTAACACTTATGTGTTAAATATAATTTTAAGTGCTTTATATGCGATTAGTCCTTTCAATTGTCAAGATAGCCCTATGAGGTATGTGTAATTATTATACTCATTTTACAGATGATGAAAATAGGCACAGAGTTAAGTAGCTTGCCCAAACTCAAAGGTCTGATGAAAAGCCAAAAGGCCTACATTATCTGTTCAAAGCAGTTCCCTTTATTGACTCAGTATAACATTGATAAAGTATATCATTTAACACCAAACAGTTTTACAGTTTTAGCTGTAATTTCCCAGTTATATCAGTATATGTATTTCTCACTAGAATAATAACTACATTTTCTAGTAAAATCTATTGACACAGTCATATTGGCATATATGTATGCACAAATATCTATCTGGACAGGCTGTACCTTCACAAGCATATGATATTTTAACAAATAACATCCATCTTGCCAAGGAACTGACTTGAGACTAGAGGAAATTTCTATTATATGAGTTGTGGAGCTTGTCTGAGACCAACACTATGCAATTTTTATTTTAAATATTCAACTATTTGTAGAGGAAATCTTAATTATTGTGTGGACATATTTAGGAAAGTTTACTAGATTTTAAAAAAAATGTATAGACACTAGTATTGCCGTTCAGCTTAACTCCCTTTTCAAAAAAAAAAGGTGCAATTTATGAATCCTTCATGTTGCAAGTCACCAATACAAGTTAGAGCATATTTAATCAACTAGTCCCTAGAAAAAGGAGAATCTGTAGGGACTGTGGGCAAGTTCATTTAAGATGGAAGCAAAGTTACCTATATGTAGGAGATTTTGCAGTAACATTGGATTATAACATTATATAGCTTTCAGATGTGTGTAATGATATATTTTGAATTCTTTGTAGATTACATCATGTTCACCACCCAAAAACTAATTATAGTCCATCCCCTCACATGTGAGCCTAATCACCCCTTTTACCCTCCCGCCTTCCCCTATGGTAACCACCAATCCAATCTCCATTGCTATGTGTTTGTTTGTTATTGTTTTTATCTTCTACTTATGAGTGAGATCATACAGTATTTGACTTTCTCCCTCCGACTAATTTCACTCAGCTTAATACCCTCAAGGACCATCCATGTTGTCACAAATGGCTGGATTTCATCATTTCTTATGGCTGAGTAGTATTCCATTGTGTATAAATACCACATCTTCTTTATCCATTCGTCCCTTGATGGGCACCTAGGTTGTTTCCAAGGTTTGGCTATTGTGTATAATGCTGCAATGAAGACAGGGGTGCATGTATCACCTCACTTCAGTCAGAACGGCTATAATTAACAAAACAGGAAACAGCACATGTTGTAGAGGATGTGGAGAGAAAGGAACACTTGCTCACTTCTGGTGGCTGTGCAAACTGGTGCTGCCACTATGGAAAGCAGTATGGAGTATCCTCAGAAAATTAAGAATAGATCTACCATACGATCCAGCTATCCCACTGCTGGGTATTTATCCAAAGGATTTGAAAACACAAAGGAGATTTTTAAAAATTTCACTTAAGATAGCGCAGTAGGGCAACACTTGTCCACAAAGAGTTTCCAATTTCTAAACTGGAAGAACCTAGGACCGACATAAATTTGTGAGAATGGCTGAGAAATATAAAACATCAGACTAAACAAAAATAGGACCAATCCTTTCTTGAAAACATTGTGAAAATGCTTCTGCATTGGTTGAATTCTACTAATAAGTAGAGGATCCAAAGGGAAGCTAATAATAGAGAACCACTTTAAAATAGTATTACACTTATGTACTAGTCTCTCAAGACTGATTAAGTCATTCCTCAGGATCTCCAGAGGATCTTTTTTCCTCTAGTGGAGAGGCTCACAATGAATAAAGTGCTAAATCATCTCTTTCTGGCTACTGTTAGGACTTTACCAATGATTTAGAGATAGGTGAAGAGAAAGGCACAGTGCTTAGTCAGGTCTCTTCTCTTAAGTTATATTGTCCTAATTGGACCCTAGACTTTCAAAGAAAACATCCAACTAGATTAAGAAAGTTATCCTGGAAAGGTACATCTGACTTCACAAAAATAACTGTAGCTGTTCAGAATAACCTCAATTCCAAATTCTCCTTGGCATGACTGATGTAAGAAGTGATCAGGAGGATAACACAGCAGGCTTTCTCTTCTCTGGCCATGTCAAGGTGGAAGGCGGTCTTACTTAAAGAAACAATGCTCAAGGCAGGCTGGGCATATGTGATTTCAGAAGTATAGCTGTAGGACATCTCCTGTGCCTTGTCCAGCAATACTCTGCTTAGCTCAGGCTGTCACATGATTGTCCTTCCTATGTCTAATCTTCCACAAGTGTTTCCCTCTCTTTATTTGAGAGTTAATCTCAAATAAAATGTTTACAAATATCTAACACAATTGAGTTTGAAAGAAAATTTCTCGTTTTGATATTGTGAAATGTCATGAAAGGTTACTAAAACAACTATGCCATTTACAGAGAGTATCATTACTGGCTTTTAGAAGACTAATCCTATGGCTTGATGAGAATTTTTGGCAACCATATCATACCACTGTCATAAATCAAAAATGCACTCTATTAAAACTACTTACAATAAAAAATTGGCCCCAATATTAGCAATTAGTGTTTTTTCTATATTTTCCATTCATATATTATTTACTAATATAAGAAAAAATTCCTAAGCATTTACCCATATGAAATATTAAACATCTAAGGTGGTTTTTTTTAACTTGTTTTTCCTGTTAATCAGAAACTAACATAAGTGCCTTGTATTACTGGACCATGTGCAAGGAAATTTAGATACATTTCTTCGCTTAATCCACAAAACAATCTCATATGGTAGATATTATTACCCTCGTGTTACAGTTGAGAAAAATAAAACATTGCAATGTGACCAATGTTAAAGCGTAATAATGGGCAAAACAATCATGCTGATTTACATTAATCTAAATCAAAGGTTTTTATCTAAAATCACCAAGGGTTAATTATTCTGCTTATGTGTATATGTAGTATAAATTCCTTACACATAAATAATTACACTTTACTAAATTTTTTTACCCTATTGTGATGCCACAATTTTCTTGACGAATGTTATGCTAGATACCGTATATTTATTTCAAACAAAATACCAAATGTTAAAGAGAAAATGCTTTTAGATTAGGGATTAAGTACAAATTTCAAATAAAGGCAGGTTAAAGCATTTTTAGCTTGATAAAATCTTGTAATGTGGTATGATTAACATAATTTCTTATTATGGTTTCACTTCACTGTTTTTATGACATGTAAATAGTTTAGCTATCACTCTATGCAGATGTTCATGAATTATTGATCTAATCTCTATTCAACCCAAATCACTTTGCTCCACTTTTCCTTAAATGGCATATATTATGTAAAAATACAAAGAACTCAATTATTCATGAATTAGAATGATGCTTTCAAAATATACCAACATTCCTTAAAATAAATTTGAGCAATGATCAGTGACATGAACATTATTTAACTTCTAAAAGTATTTGTGAGTCATATTTATTAGACGTATTTTGTGGGTTAAAAACAACGCAATAACTATAGCACAAAAGAAGAGTTGATTACTAAATTAAATAAATTATATTCAGCTTATCGGGTGTGAATCTTTCAGGCCTCCCTTCCAGTTAATCTGTATGGAAACAACTAAGGTAGAATGCAGTGAATTAGTATCTTGAAAATTACCACTCTTTAAAGAAAAATAGGCAAATGCTAAAATTAGACTCCTATGAAATGTGAACTTTGAGTCTGTGCCATAAATCTATTTGGGGAAGGAAAAAATTGGTTTTATTGCAAACTTTTGTTCCACTTGAAGTCCTCAAGAATATTCAAGGACAAAAATGTGTCTCTAATTTAAAAGGGTATCTATTTTTATATGCATGTGAATGTTTCGTGCAGCTTTTCTATCTAATTCAATCCCTCAAACTGACTTTTGACGCTGCAAAGTCAGTTTGAAAATCTTTCTTTCTTCCTATCACACTGAAGGTGGTTTTCAAACAAAATCTCCTGAAAAGAGAATTTAGGTATCCAGGAGAAGGGAAAAGCACTGATTAGTTAGTTGGATAAGAAAAAAGTGTGACGCACTCTTCTTTTTATTTAGATGGAAAGAGATGAATATGTGATGTTTCTTTTTCTTTCAAAGCAATGCCATGTATTATAACAAACACTTACCAGCATGTACATTGCTGCTGGGAAAACGCGTTTGATGAGGGATCAGAAGTTTCCTCCTATTCATTGAGGTGATAAAAAGAACTTCTAAATAATAACTCAGCAGAGAGAACAGGAAGGATTAGGCTTGAGCCTTTGATTTGAAAACCATAAATGATGAAAGCAGAGAAGATTGAGGAGAGGATGATGCACAGAAGAGAAGGCAGAGGAAGGCTCGCAAGGAGAGGGGAACCACATACCTGTTGTAGCTGGTTCTCTTTTTAAGGCGGAAGAGTATTACTGTCTTTATGAATGCGCTCTTTAAGGAACTATCTTCTATTAAGCACCCATTATCTACTATGTGGTTTATATAAATCATATTTAATCTTCATAACAATAATGTGTTTTTCGTATAGAAAATTGATAATCAAAAATTAAGTAATCGCTCCAGAGTATGGAAACTTGGTTCAATCATGTCTCCTAAACTCATTCTTTTTCCATTACATTTATCGCTTTAGTTCCGGGTCCTGTTGCTTTGAATCACAAGCTGCTTTCACTCATTCTTGTCTTGTATGGGTGTATTCAAATGTATGTCTCTCAAAAGTCCTATCATAGCTCAGCTCAGACAGCATCTTCCCAATGAAACATTCTCTGATTCTTCCGTATGAGGAAATTCTTTTACTTCACAACTCAGTTCTCAAAGTCCTTCTTGCACTGCATCTTGTATGACAGTTAATTTTCCAAATAGCTCTACTAAATTGTAACTTTTTTGACAGCTGTTCTTTCGTCTCTCATTTCTAAATTCCCTACATTTTGACAAGTGTTAAATACATGATAATTACTGAGGAACTGTCTCCTTCTTGAATGAAAGACAAAAGAGTTGACATTAAGATGAATAAACCAATTAATTAATTGCTCTTCAAACAGTTTATCTGGTCACAGACTTTAACTTCAAAATTCAAAGTAGAATTCTGTTTTGTACCGAATTCCACACCTTCAAGATTTACTAATACTTTTAATTTTTGCATAAAATGTGCATATTTGAATAAAATGTTTTTCTAATATATCAAATATTTTTCACCATACTTCACAAAGAATAAAATTGTTAATATTTATTTGTGTTAAATGAGAATAGAAATTTCAGTGGAAAACTTGTGAATGGAGAGTAAAAGTGACAGTATGCCTTTCGATTGTCATTTTCATACAGACTCATTAGTTATTTTGGCTTAAACTATTATAGATAGGGAATGTAACAATAATAATAATAATAATAGTCTGAAATTATCAAGTAAGAGTCATACAAACATTTGTGAATGTTTCAAGTCAACTTAATTTGAGAGCTTTAATTTTCTTATCAGTAACATGGAAAAATAGTTTCTGTCTCAGTTCCACAGATTTTAGGTCCTTATTTAGAAAATGTATTCAGGATAATGTATGTTAAAAGAATATAACTATTATTGTGAATACATTTTAGTTTATAAGGAAATAATATTTCATCATATGATAACAAAGAGCAAAAGTATTTATAAAATCACCTTTTTCTTCTCTGTTTGTCTCCACAGAATATGTCTTATATCCAGGCCTGTGAAAGAGAGACACTGTCGGAGGAAGAAACTTTTTTGAAGTAAATTTATCTTTTTTGCGTGAAAGAAGGAAGGAATAGGTTGACTATAATAACAATCCACGATAAAAAATAAACACTTTCTTTATCATCTACTACTTTTTAGATACTTCTATAGGTTATAGAAAAATAAAATTCTATATAACACTATTTCAACCCTGGAGAGAATACTGAATGTAAGGCTGAGTTACTAGTAAGAACTATTTATATCATGTTATCACATATAATAGATGTGTAAATAATGCTACTGGACCATTAAAGGAGGAATAATTAACTCTGCTTTTGTTTAGGATAGGAAAGTCAAGACTAATTAGGGACAGCTCCAGGGATATGGATGGCGTGTCTATGACGAATCAATATCAAGAATCACCTTGACAATTTGGTAAGAATGTTTCAGTCAGCCAAATATGGAAAAGACCTTTCAGGGTTCAAGAGGGAACTGGAGAGAAATCAAAAAGGGATGAACATACATTGTGTGTTGGAAATGACAGCAACTGTTTTCCACCTAGAAGATGCTTTTCTGCAAACCTCCATTCTATTTTGTTTTACTAATAGTGATTTATCAGCTAGGAAATAAGGAGTTCCCATATAGGCAAATTGTAAGTGATTTCTCATTTTGAGTATATTTCCAATATTGTAAGAGAAATTCTTAAATGTTAAACTAATGAAGAAATATTAAGTGAACTAAATCAAAATATGCATACCAGTATTGCTATGATTATATTGAGTTGTCAAGTGACTTTATAGAAATGAAAATACTTAGTAATAATAATGACTATCTTACAATGACTCTAAATTATTGTCTAATTAACCCTCTTACCTATTAGAGGCCAGGGAATATGAATAGTCAAAAAAAAAAAAAAGATCAGGGTGAGCCCTGGTGGCCTAGTGGTTAAGTTTCCCGGGTGCAGACCTACACCACTCATCTGCCAGTGGCCATGCTGTGGTGGCAGTTCACATACAGAAGAAAGAGGAAGATTGGCAGCAGGAAAAACCAAGGGCAAAGCCCCCCCAACAAAAAAAAAAAGGCGGGGGGGGGGTGGTGCACAGCCTGGTGGCATAGTGGTTAAGTTCAGCACATGCTCTACTTTGGCAGCCTGGGTTTGTGTGGACTTACACCACTCATCAACCATGCTGTGGCAGTGATGCATATACAGAATAGAGGAAGAGTGGCCACTGATGTTAGCTCAGGGCAAATCTTCCTCAGCAAAACAAAACAAAACAAATATATATATATATATATATATGAATTCTATCAGCTTACTTGTTAAAATCTATGTAAGCCAGAAGGTAATGGATTGATGTCTTTAAAATACTGAGAAAGAGAAAAAAATGTCAACTTAGAATTCTATGCACAACTAAATTATCTCATGAAATTTAGCTTGCAAGAGTTAAACACATTTTAAGAAAAACAAAAGCTGAGAAAATCCATTGCCACAGAGAGACCTGCACTAGCAAAACCAAACCAAACCAAAAAAACTTCAAACTTCGAAGATTTACAGGCAGATGAAAAATATAACAGGTGGGAAGATGGAAATTGGGATCTACACAAAGGAATGAAGGGTGATAATATGGCAAAAACATGAGTAAATTAAAATATCTGTCCTTATTTGTTTTTTATGAAGAAAATTGGCCCTGAGCTAACATCTGTGTCAGTCTTCCTCTATTTCATGTGGGATGCCGCCACAGCATGGCTTCATGAGTGGCACTTGGTCCATGCCCAGGATCCAAATCTGCAAATGCTGGGCTGCTGAAGCAGAGCAGGCAAACTTAACCACTATGCCACCTGGCTGGCCCCTGTCCTCATTTTTAATGCAAATTAGTGAAGTATTTTGAGCTTTTAAATATATACATGTATATATGGAAATGGTATGACAACACTAGTATAAAAGATGGGAATGACAAAATTGATGTATACATTTACAGAATTTTTATACTATAACTCAAGTGGTATATTACTTAAAAGGTTGACTGTAATACAGTAAATGTGTGGTATAAATTATAGGGAAATAACTAATATAAAAAGTGGAGCTAACAATAAAATAGTGACTATAAAATGCAATAATACTCAAATAAATGGATACAGAAAAAGAGAGAACAGAAATAGATTAATTAAAAATTAAACAGCAAAATTGAAAATTTGTGTCAAAATAATTCTTACCTTCCTTCTTCCTGTTGGTTATGTAGGCTGCCACAAGTGGCAGATGCATGAGAGCGCCCCCTTCAGGGCTTCTGGGCTCCATTTTTAATGAGGTTTCTTTGATTTATTTTCACACCTGGGTAAAAAGAGTGACAGACCCTCTCTGAAGCTGGCACAACTCGGCATCAGAGAGATTCACTTAGCGTGCGATTTCTTTCTTGGAGAAAAGAATGAATGAAGCATGCATTTAACATTCTTAGCCTCTCTGTGTAACGCCCAAGAGACCTACTTTTGTCTCACCTCGCTCAGAGCACTGAGGCACCCAGCAGAGTTAGAACACCTGTGGACAACTAAGAACAAAGAAAAGGTGTGAGGGCCCTGAGTAGCTGCCCGGCTCTTCGGGATTGAGTGAAGGTGCTATTTCTCCTTCAAGAGTAAGAGAGAGAAGCAGAGCTGCACCCAACCCCCTGGGATTTCAGTGCACCGGCCCTAGCGAAAAGCGATGGGCAGATCTCAGCAACGACACCGTAGATTAGTTTTGCCTGTTTTCAAATATCATGTATTGAATTAACATGTACATTTCTGTACTCAGCTTAATTTGCTCTGACGTTATGTCTGAGGTATTCATCCATGTTGTTGAGTGCATTGGTAGTTTCCCTCCTGTTATGGTTGAAGAGTATTCCATTGTAAATACATACCACAATTTGTCCATGCAGTCCCTCGGTGATGGCCATTTGTATTATTTCAAACTAAGAGAGAGAGAGAGAGCTGCTATACCCATTCTGTTTTCTCATTATTATTTTCAGATGTGGACATCTACCCTGAGTTTTAGCTCAGCATGTGACCACTCAGTCAGAGATTTTATTTCCAGTGTCCTTTTGAGTTAAATACTGACCTAGTGACTAAGTGCTGAACAACGGATGCAAGCAGAAGAAATGTGGGCATCTTTTGGATAATATATTTATAAAGAATCTGCTTGCTCTTTTTGTTTTGAGGAAGATTAGCCCTGAGCTAACATCTGCTGCCAATCCGCCTCTTCTTGCTGAGGAAGACCGGATCTGTTCCCCTCTTCCTCCACTTTATATGTGGGACGCCTACCACAGCATGGCTTGCCAAGCGGTGCCATGTCCGAACCGGCAAACCCTGGGCCACCGAAGTGCAACGTGCGAACTTAACGGCTGCACCACCAGGCCGGCCCCTGCTTGCTCTTTACTCATTTCAGTCTGAATCAATGAAACATGGGCATGGTTCTGTCTGAAACATGGGCATGATTCTGGTGAGCTAACTAGCCACTTGAGTTCCAGAAAAACAGGACAGAAGGAACCTAAGTCTCTGACTGTCTTCAAAGAGCAGCCCTCCTCCCACACTCAAACCTTGGAACTCTCCCCTCTGGATTTGTACATAAGAAGAATAAAACTTCTATTTTTCTTGAGCTTACGTATTTTGCAGTTTTTTTGTTATATCAGCTTGGTCTCTATCCTAATCAACACAAGAGACACTGTTCTTATTTATATCTGTGATGAAAATATATATAGTGGAGTGGTCCTCTACTGGAAGGATCACTGGAATTATGACTAAAAAGCAGATTTCTCGGGCCATCCTAGTGTATTCTGATAAGTTAGGGCTAGAGTGGGACCCAGATAGATATTCCACATGAATTTGAAACACAAGGTTTGGAGATCAAGTTTTTAGATAAACTTTTCTAGTATTTTTTTTATACTTGAACCAATCTTTGATTTTTTTAATATCAAATACATATGTCTAAAAATGTTATTTTGGTATCTTTTTTAAAAAATAGAAAGACGAACTTGTAAGATATTAAGCATACGGTATAAATGTGTGATCACTCTATGTTAGGAGGTTTTTTAAAAGGTATATCCTATAAGAGAATGACTTATATGTTAATGTACATATAGAGAAAAGAATGCCATATATTTCCAGAAATAAACAGATGCCTATCATCTTTCAGCATAAAAGTGCCATTAAGAGTAAATGATCTTGTACAGTTGCAAAGTCAACTGCACAATTTCAATCCTTTACAGAAAATTTTCCCTTCATTTGTGCCATTCTTGTATTTTGATTACCACTCTAAATATGGCATCAATTCCAAACAGCACTAATACTTTTCCTCAACATTCAAGCAGAAAACATTTTGTTGGGTTTCCTTTGCCCAATTGTGGCATGCTAAGATTTTTGAAAAATACTTTTTATAAGCAAGAAGAACACAAAGAAAAAATTTACAGAACATGGAAATACCATGGAAATAATTTCTTCCAAGATACTGTTTTGTGAGTTGTTATGGGCCTGAATTATATCCCCCAGAATCCTCATGTTGAAGCCCTCAGAATATGGCTCTATTTGGAGCTAAGGCATTTAAGGACTAATTAAGTTACAATAAAGCCTTTAGGGTGTATACTAGTCCAAAATGACTGGTTCCTTGTAAGAACAGGAGATTAGGAGACAGACAACATACTGAGTCATCATGTGAAGACACTGGAAGAAGACTGCCATCTACAAGACAAGGAGAGAGGTTACGGAAGAAACCAACCACGCCAACACTTTGATCTCAAAGTTCTAGCCTCCAGAACTGTGAGAAAATAAATTTGAATTGTTTAAGCTACCCAGTACGTGTGGTACATTAGTGTGACATTTCGGTCAACAACGAACCACATATACACCAGTGGTCCCCTAAGATTAGTACCCTATAGCCTAGGTGTGTAGTAGGCTATATCATCTAGGTTCGTGTCAGTACACTCTATGATGTTTGCACAATGACAAAATTGCCTAACAATGCATTTCTTAGAACATACGCCAGTCGTTAAGTGACGATGACTGTACTTATGTTGGAAATATTAGAAAACTAATACTTGAGCCTAAGGAAAATATTCTCAACTCCAAAGATCTGATTATATTTCCTGGCATCTTCTTAATCTCCTTCTGCCTTTTCTTTGTGCCAGTGTACATGCACCAGAGTCATCTTGTTTCTACCAATGAAAGGTGAATCATTTTCAATATTGTAATTTCCTTAAACTTGCAGAAAAGTTTACTTAAAGTAAACTTAAAGAAACTACTTAAAGTTTCAGTTCTAAAGGTCCAAAAAGACGTAAATAGTTGGGAGCTTGGATTGCAGAGATGCACTATTTG
Source organism: Equus quagga (assembly GCF_021613505.1). Taxonomy (NCBI): domain Eukaryota; kingdom Metazoa; phylum Chordata; class Mammalia; order Perissodactyla; family Equidae; genus Equus; species Equus quagga. Next base: position 48,659,858 of record NC_060280.1, on the reverse strand, counting down.
ATTTGAATCTGCCTGTGACACTCATACTTCTTGACTTTAGGCTTTGGCTTTTTTAATCTTTAAAATGAGAGTGATAATAGTGTCTACCTTAAAATGTTTAAGGATTAAATGGGAAAATAAATACAATGCACATAGAATCATGTATGAAAATAGTCAGGGGAACCATATAATTTATTGTCAAACCAGGATCTTTTTGAGAGCAATAAAGGTGCTCCTCATAATCATGCCAGTACATAATCATAAACTGGCACTATCTGGGCAAAGGCAAACACAGTAAACATGCAATGAATATGAGTTATTTTTATTAATAACTGATAAGCAAAAATGTCAAAAGGGGTATAAGTTAATGTCCCTATTGTTCATGGCACAAACGTGGGTTTCATTCACTTCTCTATAATTTCATGACCCCTCTCATCCATTTTGTAACAGGACCATGGACATTTCAAGTTCCCAATAGAGTAGGTATTGCGGGGTGCTTTTCTTGAGTGTGGCCTCCTGAATGTATTCACATGAGGCACAAATGAGACATAGCCATATATCTAAGGATGGAAGTCTGAACCCCAGGACATAATTAGAGACATTAGATTTCTCTCTTTCAGGGATGTGAAATGAGATATAAATTTGTCTGGCAGTGGTCATTGCGCCTATAAGGAGGCGCTGACTCAGGACTGGTATGCAAGATCAGCCTTGTACACACAAAGGGGGGTTGTACTTTAGTGCCTGTGCCTTTGGTTGTTTTCTCAAGTCTAACAATGAGCCCCATTTTACTTGAGTGATTTATATTGTGTGATTTGCTTCCTCTTTCAGCCAAGGAATCCCTAAACCACTCAGATTAAAACTATTTTAACAATAAACAACTTTAAGTAGCATATACTAAGAATAAGCATGCATACTGTGAAAGAAAGTTCAATATCTCAACACAGACAGGCTTAAAGACTATAATATATAAGGCTGATTGCACATAAAACACTCTGGCAATAAACTCTCAGTAGACCAAGTGTTTTTTTGTTTGTTTCTTTTTGATATGTTACTTTAAAATTTTATTTATCCTCACACAAAGCTTCCCAACTTAAAAAAAAGAAAAGACTTTGGCAGACTTTCTAACTGAATGTAAGAAATTGTGCTTCTTAAAATACTTTTAAGATGTTCACAAAAGCATGAGAAATGAACAAAGAATTAACAATTCACCTTACTTTCTATTCATTACATTAATGGTTTGTGGATAAGGAAAAATTCAAGCTCATGAATGTTATGCCTCAATGTTTAGACAATTTATACTTGCCAAAGCTGACATAAACGTAGATAAATACTGTTTTTTGACAGATTTGGATTTGCTTCAGAAATTATCTGTCAGGAGGTTGGAACGGGTCAGGTTAAAAAATATTTATTCTTAAAACAACCACCCATACCAAAATTAGACTCTACCGTTTTCAATTTTAGTGTCTGAAAAAAATGAACCTGTAAGACCTTTTCAATATTTGCAAGTAATAACCACACAATTTAATCTCCCTTAAGTAGCCTTCTCTTATTTTTTCATAGGTACAGAATCTGTCTCCCTAGAAATTGCAATTTTAGGCCTCAGAAAAACAGTGTTTCACGCTGTGAGGTTTATTTTATGTGACTGCATTTGACATGTTCCCTAACGTTCAGATCCACAAAAATAGTTTCAGAAAAAACAGTTCATTTGGAAAATAGCTTACCTCTTATAGAATGTCTTTAAAAGAATTATCTCTAGCTTTAAATACCTATATGTTAATAATCTATGATTGTCCTCATGTTGTATTGTTTTCCTTATTAATCTTTAAGACCCCAAAGGCACGTGATCATGTAATTTATATTTTTGCCTCTGTATGTTATAAGGAACCTGGTACAAATGACTTCTATGAAAAGTTGTGGATGACAATAATGGATAATGGATCGAAAGATTTATGCTGTCCCAACACTTCACTCTTTTCTTCTGAGTTGTTCCTGATACTTTTCTGAAACTGCCACTTGTGAAGAGACAGGATGATTGATGGATGATAGTATCGGGCGTCTTGCTCAGCCTTCATTCCTCCATTTCAAACTGCCAGGAACTAATCTAGTAATGATTCACTCGGGCAGTTGGAGGACACGGAGGGGCTCTTTCCACCAGCTTCCTCCTTTTCCACTCCTCCCATTCCTCATAACTGGTGTTCAATTGTCTGATTCTATTCCAAATTTGATGAAAATATTAACTTTAGACGTATTTTAAATTTTTAAAAGACTTCAACAGTGATAGAAGTTACTTCTCAGGATTCCTAAAGTTCTCTGAAATCTATGGTCTCTCTTCCTGTTTAAAAAGCCAATGTGAGCACAGCAACCAGCTCGGGTAGCAACACCTGTATATTTTCCCAACAACCCTGTCTCACTTTTATAACTTTTGACTCCTTTGCCTTTTGACATCTGTGTTTAAAGAGTTTAAGAGCAATCATTTTCGCACAGGTAATAGTTAATTCCAGCTATCTTCTATGAGTTTAAACCATTCAAAAATAAACAAAACCCTCAAAAAGGGATCAAAATATCAGCCTTCATTTTATCGTTAATAATGCTGGGCTGCAGAGCAAATCTGAATCTACAGCCACAGTCATGTTACATAAGGTGAATTTAGGTACCCATCTTTGCAGATTTCTCACTGGCAGGAACAGAGCCTACTCTGATAGTCTTGCCATACTCGGGAGAGAGAAGCTTGGATTTTACGGGCAGGCAATAAGGCAGAGAAGAGAAAGACAAAGAGATGATAATAGCAATATTTGGTACCTTTGTTTACTCAATAGAGAAAAATGGACCCATGGACCCATGGACAATAGATTCTCAACATCTGATAAATCACTCCTCTCATGAAGGCATAAAGTGTAATAGAAGGAATGGAGAGCAGAAAAGTTACTCCAAAGTGGATTCCTTATGGGCATGGAAATGCCTTCATGAAAACTTAAGGAATGGAGAATATGATTGCTTTAAAACTTTGCCATGTACCCTTCTGGGTGATATCCCATTGGTTTCCCTTAACTGGTTCACTGATCTGGAATCCAGGTCACCTCTTACATTTGCATGCTCTCTTTATTTAATGGTGCACCATCACATTGTTAGTGCCACTTCATTCCCCAGCCTTGATTCCTTCAAATACATCTTGGGCTGGACAGCTAAGTGCCCCCAGAAAGTGGACGGGGGAGGTGTATATGTGTTTTACTACTTTTAGTGTGGACTTCAAAGTCAGCTACATAATTTGCATGGCCCAGTACAAAATATAAATTCAAGGTCCTTTGCTTAAAAAATAGAAAAATAGTGCCATTAAAGATAGTAAAACATATGGGGCTGGCCCTGGTGGCATAGTGCTTAAGTTCACACACTCCACTTCAGTGGCCTGAGGTTTGTGGGTTGGGATCCTGGGCACCAACCCACACACCGCTCATCAAGCCATGCTGAGGAGGCTTCCCACATGTAAGGAAGAGGAAGGTTGGCACAGTTGTTAGCTCAGGACAATCTTCCTCAAGCAAAAAGAAGAAGATTGGCAATACATGTTGGCTCAGGGACAATCTTCCTCACCAAAAAAAAAAAAGAGACTAAAACATAAAGAAACCAAAACATAACACTTTTTCGTCCATCTGAAGTCTCTCCCTTGACCTAACATGCTGTTTTTAATTTGTATTTTAATATTGTTCTAAGTAAAGACAAATTAAAATGTTAACTCATCAATATGAATTTTACCATTCATCTTTATATTGTGCAATTTCAGTTTTAAATTCAAATACAAGAGCATTCAACTAATGCGCAGAACCACCTGACACAATTCATATTTCATAGCTCATACAGGCATATGTGTTTTGTTCTTACAGAATAAAGGAAATGTTGCACAAAACTAATTGAAATGTTTTTCTTTCACTTCTTAATGCATGCACTTTCTGCCAACACTCTCTACTTTTGGCTTATTGATGAATAAAGAAGGAATGAAAAGAAAGGAAACCCTGGATTGCTTTATCTTTCCCTTTCCTCTACGTCAACATTTTCAGTGTAAATGATTGGCTTATGCAGGAAAGTAGGATGAGTAAGAAAGAATAGGGGAGAGTTCCTAGGCTGTTAGTGTTTCTTAGAATGCCAGTCTTTCTTTTATATTTTAAATTCTGGTTCAAACAGAGAGTGTGGTGCCTTGAGTTTGTCAGTGCTCCTGCTTAATGAGTCATTGATGTAACATACTTTCTTTGTACTCATTTTCAGACTCACTAAACTCCCACCCACTCCCACTCCTGGAATCCTGTGCTCATGTGACATGGTGAATGCTACATGCAAATGGGACAGCAAGAAATGATAGACATGCATATTGCATATCTCCTCTGCTCATACATATGCTCTATTCTTCCACTGGAAAACCTGAAGTTCAAGAACAAAATTATTAAGAATTTCAGGATAGTGAAAGAACATCATTAAACCAATTATGTAGTACCAAACAAGGGACCCTGAGAGACTGACTGCATAGGTGGCTCAGTCATGAAACTGGCAATGGTGTTCTTTCTGGGTTTTCATTGACTAAATCTCTTTATACTCCAAATATCTTACTGGCCCCTCAAAGCTGAAGTTACTGTCTCCTACAGTAGATGCCTGACTATTACTTTTTTCTCTATGAATGCCCTTTTCATAGTGAATATGACTCCAAACTGCAGAATCATCTTCTATTTAGTCCTCTTTTTTGCTTTCTTGTCTAATTAGTAAAGAATTGTAATTTTTGGTACATCTTTATTTCTAATGTTAGCAAAGTATCTCAGAGTAGCTTAAGGAAAAGCGGGATTGTTGGTTCACATACCTGAAAAGGACATTTGGGGAACTTAAAGAATAAAAGAAAGAGCTGCAGCAATCAGGACCATAAAACTAAAATTGTGTTCTTAATATTACCAAGCGTCTCTTTCTCCAACTGTGTCTCATTTCTTCTCATTTCCACTAACAGCTTTGGCTCAAATGAGTTCATGTTCATGTTTATAAATCACTTGGAGTGTCTCATACATGGTAAGTGGTCAATTAAAAATATTATCATGGGGCCCGCCTGGTGGTGCAGTGGTTAAGTTCACATGTTCTGCTTTGGGGGCCTGGGATTCACCGGTTCGGATCCCAGATGCAGACCTATGCACTGTTTATCAAGCCATGCTGTGGCAGGTGTCCCACATGTAAAAAAATAGAGGAAGATGGGCACGGATATTAGCTCAGGGCTAATCTTCCTCCGCAAAAAATTATAATTTATTATTATTATTATCATCATTATTACATTAATACAAGAGTAAGAGGAGGCTACCCCCATTAACCCCAGTTTGGCGTTTTTAGAGAGGCTTTCATTGCTCAGGGTAGATAGAGTTGAACATCAAGGGGAGAGGGAAAGTGTTGGTATAAAGAAAGAATTTGGAGTGTTTGCTACCCCAGAATCACATGGATTGAGATAGGAACTCACATCAAACAAAAGAAGTTGTTCTTTCCTTAAAAAAAGGGGCAAATGAAAAATAATGGCTGTATCAGTTTATTACGCTCCCAATAGATGATGCCACAAACACTTTTGTTTTTCAGTTTCCTCTGCCACTTCATTAGTTCAGGACTTTAATCCATGTAATTGATGTTCTGCAATTATATTTTAACTTCTTATCCTACCTCCATTGTATCCCCCTTACAATTACATCACAGAGAAGTTGCTGCATGAATCTTCTTTTATGCACAAATAACGATTCATCAATGTGCTACTCAAGCAGGAGTAATGACTCCACATTGCCTAAAACCTAATTTGTAATTCCATACATTTTCTAGTTCTCATTCTATTTTTTTTTCAGCCAAAATACTTAGCCCTGTAGTTTCACCAAATCATAGATTCACTTATTCCCCAAACACGCGTTATAGATTTTTGGTCCTTTATCTTTCTTCAGATCAATCTCTCAACTTCAAATATACTGTTTGGGGGCCAACCCCATGGTCAAGTGGTTAAGTTCATGCACTCTGCTTTGGCAGCCCAGGGTTTTGCCAGTTCGGATCCTGGGTGTTGACATGGCACTGCTCATCAGGCCATGTTGAAGCAGCGGCCCACATAGCACAACCAGAGGCACTCACAACTAGGATATACAACTATGTACTGGGGGGCTTTGAGAAGAAAGAAGAAGAAGGAGGAGGAGGAGGAGGACGAGGCAGAGAAGGACAAGAAAGAGAAGAAAAAAAGAAGATTGGCAACAGATGTTAGCCCAGGCGCCAATCTTTAAAAAAAGAAAAAAAATATGGTTAGCCAGTCAAAGCCTATTTATGAAGAAAAAAACCCAAATATACTGTTTGTCAATATATCTTTCTATACAAATTAGAAAACATGTATGAAATTACTTTTTTAATTATAAAACATAATATAATTGTTACCATTATCATCCATCATTTATTGTCTATCTCACATGCTAAAATTCCCTGATAAAGCCTTTATCAATATATCAATTCAAAAATAATCTCTTAGTTTTCTGTTTTCACAGTGATATTTATTTTTCTATCATATTGTTTTTTATTTATCTTTGGGTTAATATAAATTTTGTATGTATTATCACCTAAAAGAAAGTGATCTTCCTTTTCGCATAAGTTTTTGAAGCAGAAATTTAATTGATATTGTCTGAAATTGAAACATGCAGTAAAAAATTCACATGGTAGGGGCCAGCTCCGTGGCCGAGCACTTAAGTTCATGTGCTCCACTTCGGCGACCCAGGGTTTTGCCAGTTCAGATTCTGGGTGCAGACCTAGCACTGCGCATCAGGCCATGCTGAGGCAGCATCCCACACGGCAGAACTGCAAGGACCTGCAACTAGATTATACAACTATGTACCGGGGAGCACTGGGGAGAAGAAGAAGAAAAAAAAAATCACGTGGTTTTTCATCCTAACGGTTTTTATTTCTTTTTCTTAACTTTAGAAAAAAATGGACATCTTATTAATTTCAAACATTTATTTGAAATTTACAATGAACTCTAGTTTCAATTCTTTTCTTTTTTAAAGTTCAAGAAAACATGTTATACAAATTTTAAATAGTATGCATAGTATGGTCATATCACTATAAATATTTCCTGGATATATCTATCTATTCATTCACCCAACTGAACATATACATAGAATATATCTGGAATCATGTTCAATAAACATGATAAAATTATTCCCAGGCATTGGGATTTTAGGTAATTTGTAGTTGTTCTTCTTTACGTATGTCGTGTGCATGTATCTTTTTTATAAAAATTAATATTTTTAAAAGGCATATCAAATATATTAAAATAAATATGAGATTAAATGTAAAAAAGAAATGTAAACTTCATGAGGCTAATCACCATGTCTAGTTCATTTTGTGTCTCTTAGAGCAGGCCCTGTAAGCCAAATTCAGCCAGCCATCTGTTAGTTTTATTGGAAAACAATTACACTTGTTCATTTATGTATTCTTGGTTCACTATTTTCACACTAGAATGGCAGAGTTGAGTAGTTGAGACAGAGACGATAAGGCCTACAAAGCCTATATCGCCTTTCAAAGAAAAAAATTTGCCAACCTTCTTCCTGCACAATATTTAGCAGATAGTCAATAAACATGAAACTGATTTGAATAAATCCATATGTATTTATTGAAAAATTATGTGAAACTAGACTATGGACATGTATTTTCTACAAATTTTGTGGAAGGATATCTTAATTTTCTATAGGCTTTGTAATGGGCTTTATTTGGAATCCCACAGGGTCTATTTTAATACTACTATGACAAAATTTAATATATTTCTTGAATTGAATGCTACATATTACATCTTGTAAGTTTGTTCTATTGGGTTTATTTTCATCAAGATCATGAAACAGATTAGAGATCTAGGAAGAAATATAATTATTGACTAAATATTACATGAGAAATGCATAGTGCACTGTTCTCTCACTGAGATTTGAATCAAAAATGGTGAATGTGATTTATTTTGTAACTAAAATGCCAACATAAATGAATGTTTACTTCATTCATGAGCAATCAAGATACTCCAAGGTAAGCAATACATAAATCAAAATCACTTCAGCTTCCTAAATTATATTTCAGTTGATTATGGGATTTTTAAAATCCAAAAATAAAAAAAATTCTTTAAAGAAACAGCCAGTATTCCCAAGAAGTTTACAAAGTTGATCTGTAGACCTAGAAAAGTGGCTTGTCAAAATCCTAATCTATAATACGTATAGATTATAACTCTACTATTATTTTTCACTATAACAGAAACACCGGTTACTGATTTTCATCCTATCTAAAATTGGCAATATGTGGATTATAGCCAAACGTTTTGTTTTGAAATTTTCTTTCTTATTACCTATACCACTTAATTTTTTCTCAGAATGTATCAGCAGTTTATAGATGGAAGGATATAGACACCTTTAGAATATTCTTAAATTCTCAGAAATTAAAGGCAAACTTTATGTGTATTCTGGAAAGTTTTATGAGCTTCTCTGAAGAATCTGTGATGTACAAAATGTTTAGAAATCCTCTCAGGTCATCTTATCCACTATGATCATCTATATTTTAAACTTCCCAAGTTGGTCTTTAGCCTAAATGACTCTTTTGATCTTCAGACTTATATCCACGCAATGGTCTATACACTTCTCTGCCGAATTGTTCCGTAGGCACTGAAACTCAACCATCAATATTGGAATTCATCTTTGCTGCCTTAACTTGTTCTCTCTCTCTAGTCCTTTAGCTCCAAGAATGATGTTAGGCTTCATGCAATTGTCAAGTCTAAAACTTGGTATCTGCCTGAACTCAAGACTCTCTTCCCAAATCAAATAAATCACAATGCCTTCTCAGTTACCATACTAAATATGTCTCAGGTTTCATTTCAAATTTCTTTGCATGGCTTACAAAGCTCTGCAAATTCAGGCCCCTAGTTAGCAGTCCAGTCTCAACCTTCATCCTCTATTCTTGTCTTTCAGATTATTTTAAGTTATATGTTAGCCCCCTGGAAAGCTTTCATGATTCTCAAGATTTGGCTGAGTGTTTCTCCTATATGTTCATTTAAAAACTGTATCTGTACTATTATAATGCCTATACTCTGTTTTAAGTAATGTTTACTCAGTAGTGTGCTGGTAAACGTTTAAGAACTAACTCTCTGGAAAGTGAAAGGCTTAGAAATGTGCCATTTCACAGATTTTCTTGATACAGCTGATTTCAGGCTACTGATGTGAAATTAACTAGCTTGTAAAATTCTTGAAAATTTAGCAATTGGCTGTTGTACAAGCCAGGTTTAACACACTACTGATTCTATACACTATTTACCTATTGTATCTCCTGCACCTAGCATAATGACAGAGCACAGAGAATAGTCATTAAATGAGTATCGACTATAATTCCAGATAAAGATGGGAGAATGAAGGGTAACCGTGAATGCTCTTCCCATGAATGTTTAAAAAATTACAATAAGAAAAGGAAAAGGAAAGGAAATAAAGCAATAAAGTAAACTAGTAAAGGAAAAAACAAAAAACTAGTTAGGAAAAAAGCAAGATATCAAATAAGAGAATGCCAGGAAGGAAGGAAATGAGTAGGAAGGGGAGGCAGGAGAGAAGAAAGAAGAGATGGAGGTGTTTATGTGACTGAGTTTAAAGTTTAAATCCGTCGTCTTATTTTTTTTTATATATTCCTGTCTTTGTTTGTTCTTTTTCCTGCCTTTTATAAAACTTAGTATTTCTTTTTCTTTTGTTTTCTTGTAGTTTTCCTTTTTATCGTTGTTATTGACATATTACTTCTGGCTCCTGCTTTTATTTTTTTTTAGGGTTTTCTGAAGTATTTACATATATATCCTTAACGTAATACAGTTTGCTTAATATTGCATACCATGTCATATACAGTGTGAGAACCTTAAGACAGTATACTGTCATTTCCCACTTTATCCATTGTGGTGTTTTGTCATATATTTTACTTCTACATATATGATAAACCCAATAGCTTTTTAAATTTTGCGTTAGTAATTAAAGTGTTTTTTAAATAAGTTTAGAAAAGAAATACAATAGACTTCCATATTTGCCCTCTCCGTTACCTTCCCAGTGTTCTTCCTTCATTCCTGCAGATTCCGATTTCTAGTTATAATTATCTTCCTTCAACCCAGAGAACTTCCTTTGACATTTCTAGTAGGGCAGGTTTGCCAGTGATCAATTCTAAGGCTTCTGTGTATCCCTAAATGTCTTAAATTATTTTTAATTTTCAAGGATTTTTCTTTAGTTTGATAAAAAATACTCTGGTCTCTATTCTTTCTGGTAAGAATCAGCCATTTTTTAATCTTCATTCCTCTCAATGTATAGTGTCCCCACCTGCACAATTTTTAAGAATTTCTCTTTATTTCAGGTTTTTAGCAATTTGGTTAATATTTACACAGGCGTAATTTACTTTGTCTTTATCCTGCTTGGGGTTTGCTGAAATTTTACGGCTTTTAATTGATATTTATCATATTGTGAAAAACAATGGCTTACATTTTTTAAATTTATGGGCATTATACTTTTAGAGCACTTTTAGGTTCACAGCAAAATTGAACAGAAATTACAAAGTTCCCATACACCTCTTGTCCCCAAGCATACACAGCCTCCCCACTAGGGACATCCTGAGAACCACATTGGTATATTTGTTTCAATCAGTGAATGTACGCTGACACATCATTGTCACCTAAAGTTTATAATTTACATTAGGGTTCACTCTTGTACATTTTCTGAATTTTGACAAATGCATAATGACATATATCCACAACTATTGCATCTTAGAGAATAGTTTCACTGCCCTAAAAATCCTCTGTGCTCTGCCTATCCATCCCTCCCAACCCCCAACCATGACAACCACTAACCTTTTTGTTGTCTCCCTAGTTTTACCTTTTCCAGAATGTCATATATTTGGAATAATATAATATATAGCCTTTTCCGATCGACTTCTTTCACTTAGTAATACATATTTAAGTTGCCTCTGTGTCTTTTTCATGGCTAGATATCTCATTTCTTTTTAGTGCTGAATAATACTCTGTTCTCTGGATATACCACAGTTTATTTATCCATTTGACTACTGAAGGACATCTTAGCTGCTTCCAGGTTTTGGTAATTATGGATAAAGCAGCTATAAATATCCATATGCAAATTTTTGAGTGGACATAAGTTTTCAGTTCGTTTGGGTAAATACTAAGGAGTACCATTGCTAGATCATATGGTAAGAGTATGCTTAGTTTTATAAAAAACTGCCAAACTGTCTAAAATGGCTATACCATTTTGCATTCCCAACGGCAATGAATGAGAGTTCCTATTACTCTGTATCATCACCAGCATTTGGTGTTCTCAAGTGTTTTGGATTGTGGCCATCCTAATTGGCTTGTAGTGGTCTCATTGTTGCTTTAATTTGCAATTCTCTAATGACATATGATGTTGAACATCTTTTTATATGCTTGCTTGCCATTCATATATCTTCTTTGGTGAGATTTCTGCTCAGGGCTTTTGCTCATTTTTTTTGTGGTTGGTTGTTTTTGTATTGTTGAGTTTTAAGGGTTCTTTGTATATTTTGGACAATAGTTCTTGAACAGATATCTCTTCTGCAAATATTGTCTCACAGCCTGTGACTTTCCTTCTCAATCTCATTATTTTTTACAGAAGTTTTTAATTTTAACAACGTCCAGATTATCAGTGCTTTCTTTTATGGATTATGGCTCATGCTTTTGGTATTGTATCTGAGAAGACATTGCCATACCCAAGGTCACAAAATTTTCTCCTATGTTATCTTCTAGAAGTTTTATAGTTTGGCTTTTTACATTTATGTCTGTGATCTACTTTGAGTTGATTTTGCGAATGCTGTAAGGTTCGTGTGTAGATTCGTTTTTGCATGTAAATGTCCAGTTGTTCCAGCACTATTTGTCGAAAAGATTAGCTTTGCTCCATTGTATTGCCTTTGCTCCCTTGTCAAAAATCAGTTGACTATATTTATGCACTTCTATTTCTGTGCTCTCCATTCTGCTCCATTGATCTATTTTTCTATTCTTTCATCAATACCACACTGTCTTGATTACTACCGCTTTATAGTAAGTGTTGAGTATGTCATCCTCCAATTTTGTTCTTCTCTTTCAATATCATGTTGGCTATTTTGTGTCTTTTGCCTCTCCATATAAATTTTAGAATCATTTGTTGATATCCACAAAATAACTTGCTGGTATTTTTATTGAAATTTTGTTGAATGTATTTTCAATTCGAGAAGAACTGACATCTTGGCAATGTTCATTCTTCTTGTCTAGAGAGCATGGAATATTTCTCCATTTATTTAGTTCTTCTTTAACATCCTTTATTAGAGTTTTATAGTTTTCTTCAGGTAGATCATGTACATATTTTGTTAGATTTATACCTAAGTATTTAATTTCTGGGGGTTCTACTGTAAATGGTAATGTGTTTTAAATTTCAATTTCCATTTGTTCATTGTTGGTTCATATGAAAGCAATTGACTTTTGCATAATAACTTTGTATCGTACAACCTTGGTATAATTGCTTACTAGTTCCAGGAGTTTTTTGTCATTTTATTTTGGATTTTCTACATAGTCGATCATGTCATCTGCAAACACAGTTTTATTTCTTTCTTCCCAATCTGTACACTTTTTGTTTCCCTTTCTTTTCTTACTGCATTAACTAGGAGTTGAGTACAATGTTGAAAAGCAGTGGTGAGAGGAAGCATTCTTGCTTTGTTGCTAATCTTTGCTAGAAAGCTTTGAGTATCTCACTATTAAGTATGGTGTTAGCTGTGGGTTTATTTGTAGATATCTCTATCGAGTTGTGGAAGGTCTCTTCCATTCCTAGTTTGCTACGTTTTTATCATGAATAGATATTGGATTTTGTCAAATGCTTTTGCTTCATCTATTGATATGATCGTGTGGTTTTTTTGTCTTTAGTATGTTGAGGTGATGGATTACATTAATTGATTTTTGAGTGTTAAATATCCTTGCATACCTGGGATAAATTCCACTTTGCTGTGGTGTATAATTCTTTTTATCATTTGGTGGATGTGATTTGCTAATATTTTTTTTGAGGATTTTTACATCTGTATTCATGAGAGATGCTGGGCTGTAGTTTCCCTTTCCTGTAATGCCTTTGTCTGGTTTTAGTGGTAGGGTAGTGCTGGACTCATACAATGAGTTAAAAAGTATTTACCTTGCTTCTATCTTCTGGAAGAGATTTTAGACAATTCGTATAGTTACTTCTTTAGGTGTTTGGTAGAATTCACCAGTGAACTGATCTGGGCCTGGTATTTTCTGTTTCAGAAGGTTATTAATTATTGGTTCAGTTATTTTGGTACATATAGGCCCATGTCTATTTCTTTTTGAGTGAGTTTTGGCAGATTATGTCTTTCAAGGAATTGTCTGTTTCATCTAGGTTATCAAATTTTTAGGCATAGAGTTGTTCAAAGTATTCCTTTATTATCCTTTTAATGTTCAAACGATCTGCAGTAATGTCCCTTTTTCATTTCTTATGTTAGTAATTTGTATCCTTTCTCTTTTTTTCTTAGTTACAGCTACAGTTCAGGTTTTCCTACTCTGGCACCAGTTTCCAGGGAGATTTCTTCTGCTTCTAGGATTCTGCTCTCAAATATTATGATGCTTTCTGTGCACCTGTCTTTTTGTGACAATTTTGGGGGCAGCAGTTTGCCTTGTGTCCTCACCCTCTGCCAAATCTAAAAAGAACTGTTGAGTCTTCAGTTGGTTTGGATTTTTACTTTTTAGGAATGAGTGGCAACTTCTAAGCTTTCTTACATGCCAGCTGAGAAAAGTGCTGTTATTTTTCTGATATTCTATCTGCTCCTTTCTCTCATCTCTCCTTCTCAAACTTCAATTACATGCATGCTAGACATCAGAGTATAGTTCCACAGGCTATTTGAGGGTATCAGAATTTTTTTGGTATTAATGATCATCCTTGCTTGTTGTCATTATCATTTCTATTTGTCATATCTATTTGTCATATCATTATTATTAAATGCTTTATTTAATCCTCTTTTAAGAATGTTTCTGGTTTGCAGCAAAATAATAAATTTCAATTCCTAATCCACTAAGCTTTCTTTTACCTTTTTATATATTAATTAAATCTCTTTTCATAGTGATAATAATTTTTACATTTGTCCTAATTTTGTCATTATAGGGTAATAGAATTTTTTATTGATAAAGAAGTTAAGTCAGTTAGGGGTGGACTGTGGGATAAGGACCTTAAGCCAGATAGCTGAGGGCTGGAGATTGCTAAGTTATTTAGTTGATAGAGTTAATGATTACATTAACTCTACCTTCCTGAAGGTGAAGATGTGGCCTTCTTGAATTTTGAGTTTGACTCAAGAATAATGGATGGACTGTGATTATTTTGAGGACATATATTGTGGTATAACTTTTTCTGAATCTATACATAAGAACAATGCATAAAGGAAGTACTCTAAAGCAGGAAAATATACTCATTAAATCTGGATGGACCCTAGCCTCAGGAAATGTTTACTTCTTTTTTATGAAATGTCGGAAATAGAGGGCTATTATTACTCCATCTCTTATAATTCTCTCATTTTCCTGTGTTAACATTGTTAATGTGAGATGACAAAGAACTAATGTTATATGCCTTCTCTTTCTGTAGAGATCAACCAGACTTTAGGAGTTTTGAAGGTAGCCATTTCTCCATCATCCACTCCTTGTCCCTTCAATGATTCTTGTTAAGAAAATATGCCTTTTACTTACTGTAGTGAGCGATTATGATTTATCGGTTCAAAATTTCTATGTTGCCTCTTTGGAAAATGATCCTCCTCTGATGCCAACTTAGGAACTTTAGGTGATATCAGTTTTACTGACCCAGATCTAAAACTCGAGAGAAGTCTTACATTTAAAAGCAAACTTAGCCTTAGCACATACGCTTGCACACAAGCAGTAGTCTTAAAATCTCTAGTAACAAGTACTGGATTTTTGTCTGTCAGCACACTTTTCAGCTGCCAAAGCATAGACTGAAACGAAGAAGTCCCCACATGTTGGCAGGGCCTAGCCCACTCTGATCCGCCAGATATTGCTAGGTTGTAACATTTAAGGTAGAATTTTGACCTGTGGCCCACAGCTATGCTGTGACTCAGACAGCAACCTCAGAACTCTGAAGAAGAAAACGAAAAAGAAAAGGAAAAGAAAAAAACACAACAACCGTGCACCTGTTTCACTGTGAGCACTGAATGTAAAGGAGAGAAAGGAAAAACCAAAGCTTGTTGTATTCCAAGTATGATCTGCTATGATAGATGAAAGTACATTCCATGACGCATGCTTTGAAACCTTGTTAATAACAGACAAGCTTTAAAAGCTGATTTAATTGTTTCAGGGCAATTGCGATACAGATGTAGTTTCTGTGATTCTGCCTGACCCCACTTTTAAGTGGTAGGAGTGTTGTGTATTTACTGTTAAAGGACAGTCTACAGTAACAAAGTAAGTGCCAACATGGGTGCCCAGAAGTGGTGGTGTAAGCTTTGGGAACACAATTTATCCAACAGATGTCTAGATGTGATTCTATTTATGGAAAAAGAACATATATGTCTTACAAATGGTTTTACTATGTTGTACTAAAAAGACCTTTGTACAGGAGTGCACCGTTTTGTCTCTGGAGAGCACATGCCATGTGGATTTTACATGTGTGTCGGTAGTGTGAATCCACTGGCACAGTAAATGCCAGATGTTGTGAGATTTTATCTTATAAATGTGATAAGATAAAATAACTCCTGATAGAAACTAAGAAAACTAGCAGAACGTTTGACTTGGTGACTGATGTTATATGGTTTATGTTAAATGTATGTTCTTTTAATCAATAATAAAGCATCAAAAAGTGAAAAAGAAATTAAAATGACCAATATTAAAGTTTTGACAATGTTGTTTTACTGAGAATATTTTACCAATATTGAATGTATTAAAGAAATTTGTATGTTTTTATGGTTTTCTTACTTTCTACTTAATTATTTTTATTTTGGCATGATGGTTCACAATTGAGACACTGATATTTAGCACATCCTTTTGAATTCAATTTACCTATATTACTATATGTCATGTATTGGTTCAATTCTCCCACTTTTTTCTATATTCAAATTATTGTGAATCATTGACTGACAGGTTGTATCAGACGTCATTTAGTTTCATTTGGTGATGTGGCAATTATAAACACAAAGGCAAATACTGGCACTCAAATCTGATAGTTATACTCCATTATAGCACTGCTCATAGAGAGAAAATACACTTATTAAATTTCATTCAAAAAAATACATAATTATACACTCACACATATATACACGGTAACAATTCATTAGACCTGAAGAATTTATCTAGAGATTTCACTCTGAGATACAAAAAAGAAAGAATATCAGAAAGTAATGTCGTACAGTATTTCTCCCCTTATCCGCAGTTTCACTTGCCGTGGTCTCAGGTACCCCCAGTCAACAGTAGTCCGAAGATATTAACTGGAAAATTCCAGAAATAAACAATTTATGAGTTTAAAATTGCATGCCATTCTGAGTAGAGTGATGAAATCTTGCATTGTCTGGCTCTGTCCTGCCAAGGACATCAGTCATCCCTTTGTCCAGCGAATCCATGCTGTACGTGCTACTCACCCATTAGCTATTTAGTAGTCCTCTTCATTACCAGATCAGCAGTCCAGACACTGCAGTGCTTGTGTTCAAGCAACCCTTATTTTATTTATATATTTTTTGAGGAAGATTAGCCCTGAGCTAACATCTGCCACCAATCCTCCTCTTTTTGCTGAGGAAGACTGACCCTGAGCTAACATCCGTACCAATCTTCCTGTACTTTATATGTGGGACATCTACCACAGCATGGTTTGACAAGCTGGGCATGGGTCTGCGCCCAGAATGGGAACCGGTGAACCCCGGGCCGCCCAAATGGAACGTGCAAACTTAACCGCTGTGCCACCAGGCTGGGCCCTTATTTTGTTTAATAATGGCCTCAAAATGCAAGAGTAGTGATGATGGCAATTTGGATATGCCAAAGAGAAACTTTAAAGTGCTTCCTTTAAGTGAAAAGGTGAAAGTTCTTGACTCAATAAGGAAAGAAAAAAAGGTTGTATGCTGAGATTGCTAAGATATACAGTAACTTTATTATAGTATATTGTTATAATTGTCCCTTTTTGTTGTTAGTTATTGTTTTTAATCTCATAATATGCCTAATTTATAAGTTCAACTTCATCGTAGATATATATGTACACAAAAAAACAGTATATATATGGGTTGGTACTATCTGTCATTTCGGGCATCCACTGGGGGTCTTGGAACGTATATCCCGTAGATAAGAGGGGAACTACTATACAACAAAGCAAGAATGGAGTAAACTGAAGATTCAATTCATTAGGCAAAAATATTGGTTTAGGCTAAATTAGCCCATGAGCATCAGTGCCAAAAAGTGAGGGACATGTTTGAAGCAGATGTGGTAACAGAAAGGAGAACATAGGAAGGAAATGCTGGTTGAAATGACCTAATTTAATATTTGTAGATAATAAGAGTCTGGCCTTAAATGTCTTTTAATCAAGGAAACATGCAACTCTAACTTTCTAGTGTCTTAAAAGGGCATTGATAGGAAAGACATAGATATTTATATTTGCTTCATCCTCAAATCAAAGTAAGATGAATATTTCGGAAAAATTAAATAGTAAAGGTTAATAAAATTTACCGATGCTGTTAACAATATTTTAAAAAATCTATACATAAATTAATCGTTTCTTTCTGGCAGGCAAATGGACATAGCACTGGGACTCAAGAGGATGGCACCAGGCCAGTCTTATATTCATTTCAGACATGTGCAACAGATGGCAGGGTGGCTACTCCATTTACACTAAAATGATCCCATTATCATTTTATTTTTCCTGGCACTAGGATAATGTATAATGTAATTTTGATAAACACTGGAAAACATTTTCATAAATTATATA
Organism: Equus quagga; assembly: GCF_021613505.1. Lineage (NCBI taxonomy): Eukaryota > Metazoa > Chordata > Mammalia > Perissodactyla > Equidae > Equus > Equus quagga. The sequence goes on along the minus strand of NC_060280.1, from coordinate 48,641,910 downwards.
CTTGATCAAGGTGTAAAAGATACAGTTGGCAGAAAATACCAGTTGCTCAGGACCGTGATTCTGCATTTTTCAAATAAGAAAAATTGTTCTCTACAAAAAAAATTTTTTGAAAAAAAACTCACTCTGAATAAATAAACTTCACTGTAAGCCATTGTTTAACTCAACGTCAGGAAATTATTAGTACTTCAGTAAAAGGAATAGGAGGCAATTTTATGATATCAATGAAGACAAAATTATTAAGAAATTAAATATGATATGTATGGTTATTTTTATACTGAATTTCTCTACTCCATTGCAATTCAGGTGTTTAGACATGGAAAAAATTTATCTCATTTATTTGCTTTTAAAAATTTATTGAAAAACTAGCTAGGTATTTATGCACCCAATCATATAACAGATTCTCTGAAAAGTAGGCAAAATATTTCATATATTTTCTTTAAATTTCATAAGTTTTATTATCAAAGTCAAAATATTAGCACAGGAAAATTATATTTGCACAAATTATAGAAGATACTTTTGCAATTGAATATGTAAATTAAATCAGTTCCTTTGACAAATAACTATTTTCATGAATAAAAATCAATTACTTAAAAAAATATTTTTCTAATAAATAACATGATGCTCAAGATAATTTCTACCACCCCTAAAAGAGAGTGACACCGTTAAGCCTGCCATAAACTTTATTTCACCTAAAAAAGAAATTAAGAAATATATATTATTTTAGGAGTTTAAAAATTATCCTAGTCTATAAAATAAAATATTGATATCACTTAAGGATAGAAAATGCAATACTGTGATGGTTGAATGAATGGAACAAAAATTCCCACAGACTGAGTCTTTCAATAAAAAGAAATTCAGAATTTTCATCCAGACTTGAGAGAGTCTATGCCCTTTAGAATTCAGTTTTAATTTCACTGCTTTCTCTGAGTAAAGATTTATTAATAATTAGGCAATTGGTGAGGGGAGTGAAGATAGATGGAGTATGGGACTTGAGAAAAGAATGAAGAAACTAGGATTATCCTCAAGAGATTTTGCTCGAATGATGAGTGATATTGCAGCCAACAGACATAAGTCCAACAGGAGGATAAATAAATTTGGGGGGGTGAGGGGTGAAAAAAATATACTTACTGTTGGACATATTTAAGGTCCCATGGGATGGTCACTAAAGGTATCTATTAACAGTTTGAAATCTCAATCTGAGATTTAGCATACCATAAAATGGAGACACATCAAAATATAGTGAATATCTGGGAGCAAATAATGTCAGCCAATACAATTAAGTTAAATAAGAGCACTGATAAAATGCTAGGTGAACCTAATAATGAAAGCAATGCATCAGAATTATCAGAACTTTTATTTTTGAAGATTTTGGTTCCTGAAACATTCCTCAGATCTATTTTGATGAAGGGGCTCAGGAATCTGCCTTTTCTTTTTTCTAATGAGCACTACAGGTGATCCAGGGTATTAATAAAACTTGATATTCATTGATATAATGAGACAATAGAAGACAAGAACAGAAATGAACAAAGCATGATATAAAGGTTAAAACGGATGCCAAGAAAATCAGATCACAAAAAGCAGCACAGGAGATAATTGCAAGGAGAAAATAGTTAATAAGGTTAATGCTGCACAGAGCTCAAACAGCAAAAGAGCTGAAATCTCTCTACTGGATTTACAACTGGGCAGTAATTGGTGACCTCACAGTAGGAGTATTGGTGAAATAGTGGGAAAAACGAGCTAGCGAGGACTGAGACGTAAGTTGATGGAGAAGTTAAAACAACAAATATGGATTTCTTTTTCCAGAAAATTTACTATGAAGTGAGATTTTAATTAAGGTAATATGCAGAGCGGAAGGCAAAGTGAAGCGACCAGCTTTTTCTTTTAATTTTTCAGAGTGAAGAAGCTTACTCAAATAAGCTGAATAATACGCATTCTTCTTGTCAAAATGACATCAAATAAATAATCATTTAACCAATCTATCACTTTTATTACTCATAATTCCACACTGTGGTTCCTGGTTCACAACATTATACTCAAATGAACATGTAATTTCCTCTCATTATAGGGGTAGAGGCACTAAGAATATCGGAATTCACCTATCCTTGAAAAACAAAAATATTAAAAGGGGCTCAGTTTTAAAGAACTCTGACAAATGTTTAAGCAATCATCCCCACTGGTTTACTAGAAATCTAGCGAACAGCATGTTGAGTTCCTTGCTGTTTGGGTAAATCCTTATTATATAAGTAACTCAACACACATATCCTGAGAGCAAGGCAAGTCTCAGAAAGGTAGCTACACATAAAAGTATGTCTGGTTGTCGCTTATTAATGAGGCCAACAATCCCCTCTACACATGGGTCTTTTATGAAAGGTTCCACTGAATGCTTTACTATTGAGTTTTTTGCCCAAACAGACGATTTGGGAATAAGCAAACAAGAGTCGTTGTAGTCTTCAAGTAATCATTTTTCTGGTGCTTGATTCCCTCTGCCACTACATTTTTATTGTGTTTGGGCATCGAGGATAGAAATAATTAAAAGGGTTTTCATTTTCTGTGCTCACTATGTCTAGAAAGCATCCAATTAATGTTTTTGAAAAAAAAATGTTTTCCAGCGTTGATGCCTGTTGAATAAGCAGGGGAGCAAGGCTTTTGTAGGAAGGCTCATTGTATCTGTTATCAAAATAATGGCAAAGACTCTATTGTTTGGAACATTGGCCACCCATACTTAAATTAGCAAACATATGCGAGGCCGTTCAAACTTGAGGAAAAATGCTTTCTTTATGATCCTCATAGGAGTTCATTGAAAGCTTGGCTGGATTAATTACCATACAACATTTTCATATAGATGAGGCCAGGAAAGCAACTGCTTAAACAAGAGATCTTTTCCCCTGTGGTTCATTGCATATCTCCACGTTCAATGAAGGTTTTGGAAAACGATGTGCTTGCCACTGGGGGATTCTAGTGGCAAAGCAAGTGTATTTGATCATCACATACTCTTCATTGTTAATTAGAAAATGCGTATTATTATTTTTATTATTATTATTAACAGTAATAGTAGCAGTAATACTGACAAGTCACCCTTTTTGGACAATGCCAATGCTGGCCACTGTGCTAAGTATTTTACTCTAGTGTTTAACTTAATTCTTGTTGCACCAAAATTAATACCTTTGCTTTACTGATGAAGGAACTGAAGAACAAACATGTTAAATAACTCGCCCAAGATATGCAGCTAATACCAGGCAGAACAAAGCTTAGGATTAATTTTGTCTCAACCTGGAGCTTGAGCTCTAGCTTCTGTTGCTTATTGTCTCTGATTGAATGTGGTATGAAATCCAGTCCAGCGTGACCTGTGGATGCCTCCACAGGTAGAAATGCGATGCCATAGTTTTTTGCACACGACAAGGAGCGTCATTAACTTACGCTGTTTATAAAAGCTAACATATTTTTGTGTAGATCTGTGTGAAATGTGTGTGTGCACACACAAAGCAGAAGCTTGTGATTTCTAAGCCACAATTAACAAATATAGACTAACACGTGTAAACAGCAAGACTGATGACAAAATAAAAGGGCAGTGGGTGGATTTTAGATTTAAAAAGTATGATAATAATAATTGCGTGTGGATACAATTCCCTGAGAAAGTTATATATAACACTAAGACTCTATGTGAAGACCTAGCGCCTAGAGCACAGAAATTAATAGGTATAGAGGTTTCACAGTGAGATGGAAGAAAGAACAGATTCCTATCCCAAGTGAATTATCCGACATCTCGGATTGAAAGCCTATTTCTAGCTATCAGTCCATATGTCACAGAAAAAAAAAAAAAATTCAGTGAGGAATTAAAATACTCCAAGCAACTCCAAATGAAGCAGCTTAGTAGAATATTTTGTTCTGACCTATCGCTTGCTTATATCCGACAGCTGTGGCCATTTCTCTGCACTAATAAGGAAGAGAAAATATTCTTGTTTTTAGTCTTCACCCACACTCCTCTCCTTCCTTTTGTTGTCGTGGAAAGGGGTGGAGTAATTATACTTAGATTTGCCCCTATGTAGCATTAGTGCAAATACTGTTTGCAAGAAAATAAATTATTAGGTGACAAAATTAGTGTTTTTGTTTGGGTATCTTCAGAAGTAAAGATTCAAGCAAAAGCTGTTTACTTGGGAGATTAAGGAAAACTCTGATAGAAGAATAGATAATGAGACAAGGAAAAAAAAGGCAGCCGTAAATGTGTGTTGTCAAGCCAGCTACCACTGGGGGCACCTGGAGCTTAATCCTGCTGGGAAAGCTCCTGGAGTAAAGCATAAAACGCTTCACTGAGATTTCTCTCTCCTGAAGCTTGAGGGAATTGAGGAATTTAGACAACAACTGTCTTCAGTCGTTGGTTGAAGGCTGTTGGGGCCGAGGGGGTAGTAGTGTTAATAAAGCAGTGTCTGTGCTTTTTTTCCTTAGGGAAGATTGTTCTACAGAAGGCAGAGATGCTTACAGACAATTGCCTTTATGAATTTTGTTTACCAAAGCTTAAAATCATGGGAGAGATTGTGATTAGTGTCCTGAGCATGTGGCAAAGTAGGTCCAGCACCAAGAGCAAGTCTTCAGACACGAAATGCTGGAGCTAGGAGTTAGAAGTTAAGTTGCGCTGTAGTAAGGGCTGGAGGACATGGGTCAGGGCACCAGCAGTGTCTGCTACAATTTAAGGTAATATTTCATGTGCAAAACATTAGTTCATGTGGTAGTTTTTTTTTAATTAAATGGTATATGTTAAGAATGTAGAATTTAGAAGGTAATCAATTAATTTAGTTTCCTTCATCACTCTTTTTTCCTCCCTTCTCTAATTCAGCCCTCAGGAAATTGAGTGGAATTAACCAAATTTTGCTAATCGATCCCAGATTCCTTAAATCTTTAGATCCTTCAATTCCTTACATAAAATAAACCAATTTCTGAGAACTTGGAGGCTGATAACCCAGTTAAAGCCCTATAGTATTTAGAAAGCTGTATCTTTTTTGTGAGGCTCACATTCTGCTGTATTTCTGATTCAAATGAAAACTTAAGAAATCAAGATGATACATAGGAGATTCAATTATGGCAAGTATGATTGCATTAAGAAAAACATCTAAATAGCCTGATTTTGATATTAAGAAAATTTACTATCCAAAATATTCTTGCTTCCACCTCTTTCCTTAAAAATTTTATTATGAAATGTGTTGTATACCAGAACACACTTGGTGTGATATCTGAGGGATTGGTGAGCACAAGGGCACTGTGAGATATGTTGTACAGATACTGTCTCCAACTAATAGCCCAAAGGAACTCAAGAGAAGTTTTGGAATCATTTAACTGTTTCTCCAAATTGTTTTTGCTTTTTTGTTATGTTAAGAGATGCAATCACTACCCTGCCTGAACCAGTCCAAACCCCACTGCAAGAGTGACGCCTGTGCAGATGGGCTGAGAAGTGCCCAAAAGATGACAATTGCCTTATTTTCATGCTAAGATCTCCACTCCAGGAGGAGCTTGGGCCTTATTACCATAACATGTGATGTATGTGGAAGCATATTTTCCAACTGAGCCTGCACAAGCAAATACCCACCTTTCCCTTTTAAATATTCTTTCCCCATCTGAAATACAAGGTCCCTGCTCTCCCGTGATGCTTTGGGAAATAATTTCCCCACGGGCTCCTTATTTGTGGCAAACAAACTTTCCTTTGTGTGACAACTACTTCTGATGAAGTCTCTGATCTCAACTCACCAAGAAGTGGACCCACTTTGGGTTGGTAACATCTTTATAACTTACTGTAAAAAAGTGAAAGAATGTTATCCAGAATGCAGTTGGTCAAGCATTGACACAAGACCTCTTTGTCTTCAACCCCAGAGGGTCAAATCATTTATGAGGGGCAGAATATTTATGTGACAGGTTATTGCTTAATGGTTGATTAAAGACAATTATGAGATAGTCCAGCTATTGCTGTTTCCACTTAGATAGTGAATGTACATTATGTTCTGTATTTAAAAGGCAATTTGGTGGGACAAGTGGCCATTGCCCTTTCTAACTGGATTATTTGCTAGTCAAAATTATTTTCATGATTGAAACAAAATGTAACATGAAAATACTTTCATACAAATATATATTTCATTTCTTTATCTAGCCGTTTTCCTTCTGATGAAAAAATCATTAATATATATAGCTTTTTCTGTGGTTCTGTGTGTCATGTCTAAATCTTCTACTGGGGGCTGCATTCGGAGTAAGAAATCAGGAATTGTTAGATATACTTATGAAAGATGCTTTCTTCTTCTGTGCTAGGTGCTTTACTGCAAAAATGTGGATATGAAAAGAATGTTACAATTTTCATAGAGGACAATGAAGAGGAAACCTAAAGGACAAATTCCAACATGACCTAAGAAAGGAAGAAAAGTTGACAGGTAACTTAATGGTTTACCACTGTTGTTGAGTTCTCCCTCATCTTGTTCTGTACTGTTGTGAACTTGAACTATGCAGGCAGAATTTTAGTTTATTTCCTAGGGGAAAGTAAAGGTCTAGAGTTGACGCCAAACACTGGCAGAGATTCCAGCTAAATCGTGGCATAGATTCCAATGGGGGAAATAAGTGTTCTATTTATATTGTCTATATAGTTAGTGATTTTTATATTTAGAAAAATTTCCCCTTTGTAATAAAATCACCTCAGAGTACAAGTATGGATTAATGTCATTTAATTAAATGTTTTATTTCAATTTAATTAAATGACCCATGTTTAATAAAGTCAACTTTAAATGTTTGAGAGTAAGTCAGCAAATCAGAGCTCTACAAACTGGATGCAGAAGCTTTACACCACTAGGGGCTCGGGCATAATGTGGGGCAGTCACTAACTGGGCGCTCTAATGATTAAGGTCAGAAATGATGACATTTCCAGCACAGTGCTCTCTCTGTACAATGTCGGCACTTAAAGATCAAATGAATGAATGATGGAACATTTTTGTTTCATTTTTAATTTGCCAGCAATGTTTTCTCTTAAGTTTATATTATCATTTGTTAGAAAATACCACTTAATTTTCTTAAGATTTTTTTTGTAGTATATGTTTCAATAAAAATAACCATTTGAATATTTCAAACTGCACTAGTTCTGGGTTTTTCTCACATGTTAGCAAAGGAGCTACTGTGAAGATAATTTGGAGTCATAGAGACTCAATAGGTTCATCAGTGAAGAAGACCCATAAAAGGCGGAAAGCGATTAGGTGGAATAGCTTCAAGGGAAGACTTTGAAGCTGACCTGATTTGTGGCCCTAGAGGTTTAGCTATCACCACTCAATTCCTGAAATATATGTACATATAGATATGTAGAGAAATGTATACAGGTATATATGTATCTATTATGCACATATCTATATGTATCTTTATTAGAACACTTGGTGAGATATGAGAGTTGTTTTGTTTTGTTTTACTTTCTTCCAAATATTTTTCTGCTTATCTCCTCCATATTTAGGCAAGTGCCTTGTTTGTGCTTTCTTAAACATGTGTCTTCTTTGTCCCTTAGAGAAGATTTATGTCTTGGCAGAAGGCAGAGCGGCCTGTAGGCACTTCCTTTCTGGCTTTTGTTTAGAAACATTTAAAGCCATGGAGGAGGTTATGATTTGATTTGTGTTCAAAAATCTAGAAAAATAGATTTTGAGAAACAGAGAAAGAAATGATTATAAAAGAAACATAAAGAAAGAGTAATCCATACCAGATTAAAATACTCCCATGGAGTAGAGAGAGGATATTTTAGGAGTGGGAGGTTGGGGTGGGGCTCTAGGAGTTAAGGCTCCCAGGGATCCCAAAAAATTGATGCCTCAGTCACAACATGAAGGCAACAGAGCTGGTGGACTTGATGGGACCATGTGGACCCAACCAATAGTTTCTTAGCAGCTCAATCTGATCATCAATGATTATAGGAATGGAAAGCAGCAGAGACGTGGCTCAGATGAATGCTAAAGTTAAATGTCCTGTATGCCTGCATACAAAGAGGTTCAAAGAGTTCAATTTAATTTGGCAAGAATTTTATTTCTGTTCTTCCTGTTTCTTCCTCTCTTGTGTATCACAATCATCTTCATAAAAATATTTATCTACCATTTTAAAACCTGTTCCTTTCTCCTAAACTCTCCAGCTGTTTCCCTAATCCCTCCCACAAAATCATTTCCTAAAAGAACCCCCCCTTGCTTTCTCCACATCCCCATTTCCCTTTTGCTTTCAGTCTACTTTAGTCTGACTCCAGTTCACAGCAGTCAGTCACTTTCCACATGTCAAAGTCACCAGGGGTCTTTTTGTTAACAAATGCAATTTTCAATTCTCTTTTTATCTGAACAGATCTCTGAGCACCTTTCAACACATTTGTCCCTTGTTCCTTCTTGAAATGCATTTCTTTATTGGCTTTTTTAACACTGAATACTCCTGGTTTTCTTCCTTTCTGCTACATGCCTTCGTTATCTCCTCCTTTTCTGGTCAAATTTTTGATTATTTTAATTATTCTTTCTTCATTTTTTTTCTTTTTTTTGACTTATAATACTATATAGATGTTCTAGTTAATAGGTATTAGTTCCCAGTAGAAGAATGGTCCCATGGACTGTAAGCTAATGCTCCCACCTGACCCTTTTATCTTATCATTTAATCAATATGCAAAGAAGGTAGGGGGCTGGCCCCTGGGCATAGTGGTTAAGTTTATGCACTCTGCTTTGAAGGCAGGGGTTGGTGGGTTCTGATCCTTGGCGCAGACCTAGCACCACTGGTCAAGCCGTGCTGTGGCAACATCCCACATAAAATGGAGGAATATTGGCACAGATGTTAGCTCGGGGACAATCTTCCTTAGGCAAAAAGAGGCAGATTGGCAATAGACGTTAGCTCAGGGACAATCTTCTTCACACACATGAAAAAGAAAAATATGCCAAGAAGCATGTTACTTTATTGACTGGAGTGATTGAGCCTGATTGGGAAGGGAAAATAGAATTGACGTTTAACCTTTGGAACAGAAAAGATTTCTACTAGGCTTAGAGAATTCTCAGAGCACCTCCTTAAAAGCTCTGCTATTCCAGAGTAAGTTATAATGATATCCTAGAATAACCTAATATGGCAGGACTGGTAATGGCTAGATCCTCAGACCATTTCAGAATGAGAATTAGGATCACTCCACTAAGGAAAGTACCCCCAACCAGCAGAAGAACTGGCTGCCAGCAAAGAGAATGTTGGGCTGCATAGTAAAAGAAAAATACCAGCTACAGCCCTGTATCCAGATGTAGACGTGACTGCTATTAACAACTATGAAATTTTCTTCCTTGATTTATTATTTATGTTTCATTATATCAATCAATTCTCCTCTCATCTTCTTTCCTTACTATTTTATGTAAGATGTCCTAGTGTTGGTTAGGCCAAATGTGGCTTTTAAGTTAAAGGATCTCAAGTGGAATTGTGACTAATCTAGTGAAGGAATGAATTTCACTCAGAGATCTAAACAATGACTTACCGACTATTGCAGTTCCATTTTAAAGGAGGAAATGCAGGCAGATTCATTTGGTCAAGGGATAGCAGCATTATGTTAGGGAAAGATAGAATATTGCTTTTTCCTTAAATTAACTTTATTGAGGAATAACATATATAAAGCAACTTTATCCATTTAAAATGTATAATTTGATCCATTTTGGCAGTTGTATACTCCCATCAAACTATAATCATATATCCCCTAGCCAATATTTTGGAAAATTTAATCACAACCAAAATACTTTTCATGCCTATTTGCAGTCCATCTCTCCCTGTATCCGTGACCCCTGACAACCAACAATCTGCTTTTTGTTAGTATACTTTAGTTTGCATTTTCTAGAATCTTATATAAATGTAACCATTTAATATGTAATTTGCGTGTCTAACTTCTTTTACTCAGCTCATTAATTTGAGATCTATCCCTGCTACTCCGCATATCAGTAGTTTGTGGTGTTTATTTCTAAGTAGGTTGCCATCATCTGGATATACTACAATTTGTTTATCTGTTGATCTGTTGGATATTTGAGTTGTTTCCCATTTTTTAGCTATTGTGAATAAAGTTGCTGTCAAAATTTTTGTGTGATTCTTTAAGCAGACATATGTTTTCATTTTTCTTGCTAAGCACCCAGGAGTAAAATTTCTCAATCATATGGTAGATTTATGTTAAACTTCCAAAGAAACTGTCAACCAGTTTTTGAAATTGATTGTATCATTTTACATTCCCACCAGCATCATGTGAGTGTTTCAGTTGATCTACATCCTCATCAACATGTATGGTCAAGGGTTTTGTTCTTTTCTTTCTGTTTTTCTTCTTTCTTTTTTTTCTTTTCTTTTTTCTCTTTTGCTATTTTAATGCATATGAAGTCATATCTCCTTGTGGCTTTATGGTTTTAATTCATATTCTTCTAATAGCTAAAGATGTTTATTTTTTCATATGCTATTAGCCATTTCTATATATTTTGTAGTGAAGTATATGTTCAAATCCTATTCCCATTTTGCTGTTGGGGTGTTCTTGTTCTTGTTATTGAGTTGTTAGTGCTCTTCATATATTCAAGATACTAGTTCTTTGTCACATATGTATACTGTAAATATTTTCTCCCTTTCAATGGCTTCCATGTTTGCTTTCTTAATGGTGTCTTTTGAAAAACAAAAGTTTTTAACTTTTATGAAGTTTAATTTAACCAATTTTTTTCTTTTATACTTAATGCTTTTTGTATTCTAAGGACACAAAATATTTGCCTATTTCAAGATTACTGAGTTATTTTCTCATGTTTTCTTTTAGAGGGTTAATAGTTTTACCTTTTATTTTTAGGTTTCTGATCCATTTTGTGTTGTATTTCGTTTATATTACGAGGTGTAGTCTGATCTTCATGTTTATTTCTATATGCATATCCAGTTTTTCTGGCAGTATTTGTAGAAAAAAAAAAAACCTTCCTTCCCCGTTGAATTGCCTTGAAAGCTTGGTTGAAAACAATTAACTAAATATATGTGAATCTATTTCTGGATTCTCTATTACATTTCACTGATGTATATGCCTATCTCTTTGTCATTAGTACACTCTCTTGATTGCTCCGATTTTAAAATAATTATTCAAATCAGGTAGTTTAAGTCCTTCAACTATTCTTCCTTTTTAAAATGACTTTGGCTATTATTGGTCATTTCCATTCCATACAAATTTTAGAATCAACTTGTCAGTTTCCATTTAAGGAAAAAAAAGTACACAGGAATTTTGATTAAGGTTGAATTGAATCTGCACATCAATTTGGAAATAAGTGACATCATAATATTGAGTTCTTCTATTATACGAACATAATACGTATCTTCACTTATTTAAGTATTTTTAAATTTCTCTTAACCAGACGTTGCAGTTTTCAGTGGCAAGATCTGACATATACTTTGTTAAATTTATTTCTAGATATTTTATGGTTTTTAAAATGTTATTTTGGGTCACATTGGTATTTTTAAAAAGTTTATCTTCTAATTCTTGCTGTTAATATATAAAATGCAATTGATATTTTTATATTAATATCTATCCTGTAACCTTGCTATATTTATATATTAATTGTAGAAGTTGCTTTGTATATGCCTGAGGATTTTCTCCTGAGATAATCATGCTGTCTGAAAATAAAAACAGTTGCTTTATTCTTTGCACTCTGCATACACTTTATTATTATCTTGCTTTATTGAAATGGCAAATACCTCCAGAACAATGTGGAATACCTGTGGTAAAAGCAATGTAGGATGCATGACTGGAAAAGCAGGCATCCTCACATTTTTGTTTGTATTGGTCTGTTTTTTTGGACATTTACATGTGGATAAAATACAATACATGGATTTGAAGCACCCAAAGCAGTAGACTGTATCAGATACCATTAGTTGAACCTCAGTACTGTAGGGGAGGAAGACATTTCCTCTACCCTCTCTGGGTTCGTCTGGCAGGAGAACGAATTAAATTCATATGAGACAGAATAACAGGAGAAAATTAAACAAAACTTTATAACATGTATACATGGGAGAGGCTCAGGCAAGCTGAGCAACTTGCCAAAATGGCTGAAGCCCCCACCTTAAATATCATATTCAGCTAAAGACAAAGGAGGATGTTGGGCGTGGGGGGAGTCAGTTACAGGAGGTTACCAGACAAGCACAAAACAGGAATAAGATTATTATGCAGATTTAAGTCCTTGCCTTTGGCATTGACTAAGAGTGTCTAGAGATAAGGTCATTCCCCTTCTGCCTGGTACAGAGAGGGAGACATCTTTACAGATGGAGATTTCCTTTACAATGTAAGTGTCTCCTAACAAAGGGCAAGCAAGTTCCAGTCCTCAGAGCCTCCTTTCCTGTCTGCAGTTTATTAAAAGCAATCAGCCCCAAATAATCCTCATGCCAAAGAGACATATCTTGGGGTGGCCAATTACAGGCCCCCACAGTACCATCCCAAACTTTCTAAGCTTTTCTTCATACTTCAGGAGTAAGAAGCCTGGTAAAGGAATTTTCCAAGCTTCCTTATCAGTAGCAAAATATAACTAGAGGGGCACTCATGCAAAATTGGAAGGGCACTGTTATGGACTATATGTTTGTGCCCCCCTAGAATTCATGTTGATACCCTAACTCCAAATGTGATAGTATTTGGAGATAGGAACTTTGGGAGGAAATTAGGATTTATGTGAGGTTATGAGGGTAGTGTCTTCATTATGGGATTAGTGGCCTTATAATAAGAAAGAGAGATAAATTGATTTTTCCCTCTGCCATGTCAGGACACAGAGAGAAGACAAGCCAGAAGAGGGCTCTCACCAGGAACTCAATTGGCCAGCACCTTGATCTTGAATTTCCCAGCCTCCAGAACTATGAGAAGTAAATGTCTGTAGTTTCAGCCACCCAGTCTATGGCATTTCATTATAGCACACCAGGCAAATGAAGATAGGCAAAACTGGAGAGCACTCTGGAGAAAATGTAATTTATTGACAGCTACTATGGACAGGTCGCTGAAATCATTGTTGCCTTTCAGCAGCTCCAAAATGACTTGAAAATCATCTCCTTTGGGCTTTAGGCAGGAGGAATCCTTGTCGTGGAAGCCCTGAACTTTCTGCATTATCAGATTTCTTGAAAACTGCTTTGCTCTACTTTATTCTCTCAGCTTTCTCATTGATTACATATTTGTTTCTATTTACCCATATTAAGTCTCTTCTTACTGAAAATATCTATGAATTTTAAATTTTCCTTACTCACTGATACACTTCCACGCTTTTATAAGGTATCTGGGAAGTCGATTCTCTTGCTTCAAGCATACAGCTTCCTAAATGATGTACATGGTACAATGATGAGGAAGAGCCTTGAGTCGCTTCAACAGATTCACACCCAGACAGCAATAGAATGACATGTGTTGACATGTGTTGCATCTTGAACATCCTTTGTTGAATAGGATTTCTCTTTTTATTTATTTATTTGTTTTGAGTGGGGAGTAGGGGAAGGGAAGAGGCATTTCTGGGCTTCTATCATTCATTAATACATTGTTTCTATATGGAAAACCTAATTTATAAATAACCAACTTACAAATTAATTTTTAGAATGTGCTCTTTAAGTAAAATTAAAATTGTCTTTTTAATTACTATATAACCCTCTTTAAAGGACTAAATAATATGTTTGTTATGGACAGTTGAGTGAACACTAATCCAAGTCAGTCTTTCAGACACTTTTAATGTCACATTTTCTGTCAAATCGTTCTCCTTAGATTAGTTCTAATTATGGTGTTGTTCAGTCTCCTAAACCTTAACTGGATTTCCATTCTATACACACACACACACACACACACACACACACAAAATGCCGAAACTCTCCACCCTAATTAATAAGGTGCTATGTAATGATAATTTATCAAATTTAGTTTTCCCATTTTTAAAATTTTCCACCCTTTTTCATGTACTCCCAGTTGAAAAGAATGACTAGCAATTCTCCTAACACCATTTACACTTCTCTAGCTTTAAGCTCTTGCTCCTGCTATCTCTTAAAATGAAATAATTATGTCCCAATTCTGCATGTGAAAATTCCACTTATTATTTTTGTTCTAGTTTAGAAGCCATCAAATTTCCCCCGCTTTCTGTAAGATGTGAGTTACCTTTTTTCCTCTGAATTCTCACAGCCATTTATCTCTGCCTCAGAGAACAACTACTGGTTTGTATCTTTAATTTTATTTCTTTATATAGGTAAAGGGATGTTAAATTTGAATGCCTTCCTGTTATCCTGGCTCAGCTAAGGCCCTAGAGTCGAAAGCAAATAGAGATACCAGATCATCTATGCATAACTTTCTATTGGGTGACCCCAAAACTTGTCTATACCCTTTTTGCCCATCACTAATCCCAAGAAGATTGATCAGAGAACTTGGAAGTGATAAATTTTTGGAGAGTTGTTAAGGATCCATTCATAATCTCTCCCCTACCCATAAGAGTGACAGACATAACGTGTGGGGAGATCCTTGCCAAATCTCACTACTGGTTTTGTGTGAGGAAATATAGAATTCTGCTAGTTCTGGTGCTGACAAGTAACTTCAATTGTACATAGAGGGAGAACTCTTGAAAGAACCTGACATACGTACTGTGAGCACTTTTTTAGCTCCTGAGCACTTGATCCTAACTCGAGGCTAAAAAAATATGAAGGGGAGAGGTTGGCTGGAGCCACCCTGATGGGAGGTTGAATAGAGAGGGCTACAACAAAAGGAGTGTATTTTCCACTATTGACAGGTGAAGATGAATGTTTTCTCATGAATCAAGCAAGATTTCAGAAGATAGCCAGGTGTGAGTGGGCTTCAAAATGCCTTCACTCAAGAGGTCTTCTTTTAGGGAGTAAGTCATCCCCCGTGTATCCCAGAGGAACATAACCAATATCATATGTATATATATATATGTATATATATACACATATGTAAAGAGAATTGTTATAAGGAATTGGCTCACATGATTATGGAGGCTGAGCAAGTCCCAGGATCTGCAAGGTAAGGCGTGTTGACAAGCTAGAAACTCAGGAGAGTCAATGGTGCAGTTCCAATCTGAGTCCAAAAGCCTGAGAGCCAGGAGAGCTGATGTTGTAGTTCCAGACTGTCAACCTCAAGACCCAGGAAGACTCAATGTTTCAGTTCCCATCTGAAGGCAGGAAAAGGTTAAGTCCTAGTTCAAAGGCCTTTAGGTAGGAATAATTATTTTTTACTTATTTGAGGGGAAAGTCAAACTGTTTGCTACATTCAGACCTTCAAATGATTGGATGAATGCCCTCACATTAGGGAGGGCAATTTGCTTTACTCAGTCTACCAATTCTAATGTTAATCTCACATTCAAAATCACCCTCACAGAAACACCCAGAATAATGTTTGACCAAATATCTGAGTCACGTCATGGCCCAGCCAAGTTGACATAAAATTAACAATCACACTCAGTAAGCAGAGGTAAAGGTTTACTCCTGGATGCAGACACTGACTAATCAAAGGGTAGGGCATGAAGAGAGGCCAGCCAGAAAGTGCCTCATGTTCTTCAGGTCAGAGAGATCTCTCAGGAGATCCGAAAGCAAGGAATAGGTAAAACAGCAAGCATTTAGACAACTAGCATATTCAGAGGACATGTGTTGTTTAGAGTAAGTTTAGAGTCCATCAAAAATTGTTCTCCTTTATTCCTGAATGTCATCCCCTGCAATTGTGCAAGAATCAGACGTAGTGTTGTTCTGCTGATTTCCAATATGACTGAGACGCTTTGGAAGAAAGTAGAGGCTTTAAATCAAACAAGAAAAGGAACTATTACTAGTGGGCTAGTAATATTTCCTGCTTTGTACCCAATTTAGCCCAACTTATTTAATAACCATTGTATATGTTCACTTTTTTCTCCTACTATATGCTTCTTAATGGCAAATCTTTAACATGTCTCTGTTCATCTTGTAATAGAGTAATTATCCTAAGTATTAGAAATATAAAAGCCTAAGAAGAAACTTAAGGAAGACTAATAAAAAAATAATAATAATTCCAAACTTTTGTTGTCACAAGGTTTCTCATAACATTCTTAAAGTTATATCCACCTCGGAAGATAAGTTATCTTATAGCTTGCTCTTCTCTACCTTTGTTACTAAGACAACATAATGATATCCAAGGCTGAATTGCCTGATATTGACTCTGTCTCTACATATTGACTCTGTCTTAAGTGAGGTCTGTTCATTACCGTTTACTGAATACCAGGCATTTATAAAGGCATTGGAGGTACAAAATTAACTCCTGATTTCAAGAAACTAACATATGGGAGTTGGTTATTTAAAGAAATAATTGTAATAAAGACTGACTAGAGTGATCAAATAAAGCATAATTAGTGATTAAATATCACAATATAGGATGAGTGCTGTTACAGTTACTGGATCTGTATAAGAAACCACTCCAAAACCTAGTGGCTTAAACCATTTCTTTAGCTGATGAATGTACAGCCTGGACAGGAATTGTTGATGACAGCTCTCTTGGTTCCACTTAGTATTAGCTAGGGGCTGGAATTATCTGAAGGCATCTGGTCTAGGAACACTCAAACAGCTGGGGACTGGAACAATCGGGCTCCTCAGCCATCTCCCTTTACCTCTATGTGGTCTCTCCACATGATCTCTCTGGCATGGTCATTTAAGCAAGGGCAAACTTCTTACTTACAGGCTCAACACTCCTAACATAAACGTCACCAATGAGAGCCGGGTAAAGCTGTATTGCCTTTTATGATCCTGCCTCAGATGTCACGCAATGTCGCTATCACAATAATCTAGCTTCCTGGGTAGAAATTATAGACCCCCACCTCACAATGGAAGAGTGTTAATGTCACATTGTAAGAACAGGTAGACCGGGATAGTGCATGAAAAATGCAATCAGTCACAGATGCACAGAGAAAGGGGACCTTTTTCAGACTGAAGGAGTCAAGGAAGTCCTCCAGCAGAAGGAATAGGAATCCAGGTATACCTGGGTCTGCCTGCCTCTAGTCTCCCTGTCCACCAATCTGTTCTTCACATTGCTTCCTAAGCAAATGATCTAAAATGCAAACTGGATGTCATCTCCATTCCTGGCATCAAGCATTCGTTTCCAATTTTGAAGAGCCCATACCAGCACTGTCACATAGAACTTACTATGAGAATGGAAATATTCTCTGTGCTGTCCATTACAATAGCCACTAACCACATGTACCTAGTGAGGATTTAAAATGTGGCTATTGTAACTATTTTCAGAAGAACTGGATACTTAACTTTATTTAATGTAAATTGATTTTAATTTAAGTTAAATACCTACATGTGGCTAGAAAGTAACATTTTTGAATAGCACAGGCTTTCTGAGATAAACTCTAAAGTCCTTAAAGTTATATTTTTAAATCCCTGTAACATCAAGTGCTGTGTTATTATACTCTTTTAAAGGCAACAAAACTGAGGTTAAAAAGAAATAATTTCTGTTGAGGATGGTACATTATGCTTTGTAACCTGAAGATGTTATTTTAACCTAGGACAATTCAAGCATTGAGAGCTTCTCTGTGCAACATTCAGTGTTACCTCAAGGAAACACTTTTATTGGGATCTGCTTATTGGCATTCTCTTTTGTAATGTGACATTTTAAAATCTCACATACTCCAAGAGGTTGACCAACCATGAAAAAGAAAAAAATCAAGGTCGTGCTCTAATCCTGTGTGCACTATTGCTGATCTCTAAATGTTGTTAAAGTCATCTCTGCAAGACTTTATCAGTGATTACATTGTTCAGAGTCTACAGGTTTTGCATAAGTTACGAGGCAAGTGTAGTTGGTCTTAGGGGCAATGCAATTTTAAGCATTGTTGGTTCTCTGTAGATTACCTCCTCTGAACAAAGTAGTGAAATAGCCCCTTTACAGACCTTTAACAATGGAGTGATTTACAGATCCTTTCTACAGAGCACACTTAACTTGGAATTTTTCTCGAAATAAAAACATTTGGCCAAATATATTTGACAGAATGCTAAAATTTCATATATAGCATGAGTCAATATATACTTGGGAAGGACAATGGCATTTATCATACCACCTGAAGTTAACAAAAATGAAAATAATTGGTAAAAAGGTCATATATTGAGTTATGAATGGACCTGGAAGAGATCTGAGTATTCTCTCTTAGGTAGTTACATATTGTCTTTTCTGGTCCACAAAATCTGATCCATACATTACTCATCTTATTTTCAACTCATGATTTCCTTTTACATTTTCTAGATGAGAAACAAAACTTGGCAGGCACGATGAAAAGGAGCAATTAGGATTCTGTTTATTCTGTGAGTTGTAATTCACAGTTCCTGCTGATTAGCAAAGAGCAATATTTGAAAGGTTGACTGTTACTTTGATGTTTGCTTGCTACACTGGGATAAGAATAACTTTCTCCCATGTGTGGCTAACCAGAGAATGCCAATCACCCATTTTTACAGGAGAGAGAGAGATCTCAGCAAGGGCCATAAACCTAAATATCCAAATCTAAATTTCTTTGCAATCTCCTTTTCATCGAGAATTTCCCTGTAGGAGGGAAGGTGATACACCTGTGGAAGTCAGGCCACCGCTTCAGCATACTGGGTCCTCCAAGTGCCTGCATTCATAGGGACACACAGCTGCAAGGCAGAGCACAGAGGGAGCCAGAAGGCCCTGCCAGCCACCATGTTGGTGCCCAGGCCTGGGTATTCACTTTCCTTTCTGCAACCAGCCTGAGAAGAAAGGAAACAGAAAAAGAAAATGAGATATATTCCAGGTGGATGACGTTGGTAGACTACCCATTATTCATTTCTGTGTTCTTAACCACATTTTTCAGCTCACAAAACTGGGTAAATATTATATTAAATGAGGTGAATAAATTTTTGGTCAAATTCTACCTTCAACGCAGTGAATTGTCTAACAGAAATCAATTTACCTTGAACCTTCAGTTCTGGATCCCTAAGGAAGGAAAAATATTGATGCCTAAATTATTGGCTTGTCTCAAGAAATAAATAGGTAATGCAAGTGAAATCACTTGTTGCTCTAAAGTAGTGCTTCTCAAACTTTAGTGAGCACTGGGATCACCTGGAGTAAAGACTGCCAACAACTTCAATTGACTTCCTTCTATCTAATAGGAAGGCTAAGCCTCCCGCCACACACACACAGGATTCAGTAAACAATTTTCATTAAGAATAAAAACAAAATAGATTTGGTAAATATTTTAGTTTTTCTAAATTGAGTCACATACAAACAATGCTCTATAGTATTGGTGTAGATAATTTTATAACCATTCTGCTGTCATTTGATTAAAAATAATTCAAGTTTACATTATATAGCTCTTGAGTGTTAAATATAGAAACAAAGATTTTTTTCTTTAAGAAATCTTAGTAAATAACTGAATGATCTGTTTCTAGAATTTGAAAGAAATCATAGGAGTATGGTAAATTTTATTTCCCCAAAATTCATGCCCACCCTGTTGTGAGCGTGTAGCCGTGTTTGGAAACAGGATCTTTGCAGATGTAGCTAAGAATTTAGATGAGACCATACTAGATTAGGATGGGCCTTAAATCCAATGAAAATGTCCTTGTAAGAGGCATAAAGGACACAGACACAGAGAAGAAGGCAATAGATGCAGAGATTAGAGTGTCTACACGCCAAGGCATACCAAGGATTGCTGGCAATCATCAAAATCTAGGAGAGAGGCAAGGGAGAGTTAGTTTCTCTGTCATCCTCCAGAAGGAACCAATCCTGCCAACACTTTGATTTCGGATTTCTGCTTTACTGAACTGTGAGAGAATAGGTGTCTGTCATTTTAAGCCACCAAGTTTGTAGCACAGTAATTAGTTATGGCGGCCTTAGAAAACTATTACATCATAGTAAGTATAAAAATAGACATGTAAGAAGTTTAAAGTATTTAGCCTCAATTTTATTTTGTTGTCAAGTAGTTTGTTAACTGCAGAGATTCTCAACAATGTTTCTGAATCCCATTGAAAACAGGTAGTGCTTTCTCTGGTCATTATCTGATCCCTGCAACCTTCTAGTTCTCCGCATTCAGTTCCCTGTGTCACTGATGGCTTGCTGTAATTCTTTGATTGACTCTCATTTTTCACTTTGACCTTCTGGTCCTTCTTATCCCATCCAATCTGCCACTATGCTTTCAAAACAGGAGTATGCGTGCATTTTCTTTTTTTTCCCTCCTCCATGCTAAGCACAGACAGGGCTTTTTATGTCAAATTGTTGGCACTAACACTGAGTAACGCTTGTGGTTTCTGTCTCCACCCAAGCATAAAAACAAATCTGTGTGCAGATTTTGGTAGGCTGAGTAGTTTGTTAAAAAACAACCAACCAACAAAACTACATATACATATTATACATATACATGCACGTATCTCCTACATTCTGAAAAACAGTTTTCACAGTATGCCAGCTTTAACTTTATTGTTATGATTTTCTGCTTCTCAAAAGTCCAATGAGAAATCAGTTCCTTAGCACAGCTGCTCCACCAGCAAGAGAATGAAAACGAGGTGGCTTTAACATATGCTAATCAACATGGTGCTGGTTCAATTTGGGCTACAAAATAGGCAATATTACAATTCTCAACTGCTCTACTAAATAGCAATTATTGAACACTTTAAGGTCATATCAAAACTGTCCTTCCTGATGGACTGTCAATACAGAGTCCCATCTGTATCCATCAGAAATGTGTGATTTATGCTATTTTAATTAGTTTATAAATAATTCATAAAAGAATATGCCTGCTTACCAAGACCTGAAAACTGAATTCCTACAGCTTTAGATTTACCATTTGCCTTGTCCCTCGTAATATTTTCATCCCTTTAAAGAATGAACGACTATTTAAAGAGTGTAGTGTATTCTCAATTTAATCTTCATTTGTGATTATGAATCAGAGCAATTAATGTACTATTTTTTTCTGCATTAGTTATAGAAATAAATGAAGTTTACCAGAGAATCATTGATATGGCAGAGGTTGCATCATGTTATCTGTGCATCTTCTGACCATTGTTCCAATGTCTAATACTCCCAAAGATCCCGACTGTTTCATTCAGTAGTATATGGATTCATTTTGCTCCTTTAAAAACATCTCTCTAGATATAAGGTACTGCAGGAGCTTCAAATATGTTTAACATATAGCACTCAAGATGACTATGTTCTAGTACAGAAATTGCAAAGTGTTGTTTGTGAATTACCACCTATGGACCTGTTTGTTTACCTTCACTGTGTTTTTGCTTCTTTGTTAAACATTGCATTACAATTTTTTCAAAATTTAACAATTGACAGTTTTCACATAATAATTCAGAATTCTGACTTCTCACCGTAAATCAAAATATCCTAGACACTGAAGCTCGATGTAAGTTCCTGTTCATTCATCAAAGGTGCACCGATGTTTTGCTCATACTGTTACCTTTGAGTATAATTACTATTACCTATAAGAATAATTGGAGCACAAGTACATTTGTGATGAATTTGTAATGTTTCAACTTGACTAAGTTGAACTTTACTTCTCAGAATTCTCTGCCTTGTATTTTCCAGTTAGGAAGGGCTACAAGAGAGATTCCGATGGAGGATTTGGAGAGCAGAAGGGAAGCAGCAGCCACTTTGTAGCTCACCTGTTGACTCACTTGGTGTGAGCCAGCAGCTGAGTGAAATGATTCTATCTTCCCCTAGATCCTCTTTAGCTTCTCCAACTCCTGGGCCAGCTGGTTATATGCTTTGCTTTGCAGCAAAGGGTTTCAGCTTCTGCAGGATTCCTGCATCACCAAGTGGGACGCTGCGAGACCTTACACAAGTTTCAGTTCATCCTCGTGAGCTCCAGCTTATACTTAAGGGTTCCTGCTTGCTCTTACTCTACTCACTTTGTATTAGTTTTCCCTTCTATATTCTTGTGCTGTGGACTTCAAGCTCCGGTATCAGGTCTGAAGACAGCAGCCTTAAAAATGTTGGTTAATGAGCTCCCACAACCGAGTAAATTTAAATCTCTATAACAAATACCTACGTATATATATATATGTACTTATATATATTTGTTCATAGTAAATATATATAAATAACATGGTATATGTATAGAAAGATACTTACAAGACATCTTATATAAAATACTAGGGTAAATATAAGATACTAAGATACTTAATGATCTACTCAGATACTTCAATTGCTGCTCAGATTTGTTCTGTGAAAACTGGCAACAGGCCGTGAACTGTTACTGGTCCACGTGGAAATAATACAATGTGTGTTTAATAATACTACTTCAAAGATTTGAAAAAGTTTGTATCTGGTTTACATATCTTTTGCATTTTGTTTTTCTAGGAGCAATACTTTTATAACTTACAAAATACTTGTACTTTTACGAAAGTATCAGGCTGCAATAGATCGAGAAACAAACAAACAAGCTGATTTTCATCACACTGTGGCAAGCACACATCTAAGTGGCTGTGCTTGCCCTGTAGGCATATGAGTCTGTTAGCTGCTCTAGTAATAAAGATACAATGTATGATAACCCATGATAAAAGAAGGCAGCATGTGCTGTCTGAGTGGCAGAAGGCTCTGTCTTCACTGATAATAGGAAACCTCATGGAAAGGTCATGATTTGAGTTTGGTAGTATTTAAAAAGGCAACTATGATAAGCAGGTAGCTTTTAATTTCAGCATTTACTTTCAAATATATATATATATTTAAGTTAAGGTGGTCATTTCTTTGCATATGGTTTCCTCTTCTGTGTTTATCTTGAGTACATGAGATCCTTTGATAACTGACAGAGTACAGTTCAGCTTTGTTATGGAGTACTCCCAGCGTAAGTTTATGAAACTATCATAATAAGCGTATTTCACTGCAATTAGCTAAACTCACTCTAATCCATCCACAGGATGACAATGAGTATCTACCTCTGTAGTCAATTCTATTTCCTCAATAGTGGCTATTGAAATAGTAACAGTTATGAAGCCATGTCCAGGGTCAAGGACACGCCAGCCATAGATATGGGAGGAAGGAATGGTGGTACACGCACTTAGTTTTTGTTTTCTCAGATATCCGTGGTACCTGTGTTGTAGAAAAATCTAAAACAACTCATTTTCACTGCCTAACCCTCCACATCCTTCTGCAAATTTCTAAATAAGTTTGTCATGCTGTCTCTAAATCATCTGTTTCCAGTATCCATATCCAGCAAAAGCTGACTGGACAGAAAAATAGATCATGATCTACAGTTATTTTATCATTTGAAAAGAAAGGGCTCATCCAGATGATTTCTTGAACTACTTTGCATCTGTAAAATCTGTAATTGTTTGTTTTAATCAGTCATTTTTTCTAAAGCACTTGTTGTTAGTCTTAAGAACAGCTCGAGAAATAGAGATTTCTGTCTTTCCTTTAGATCTCCCGCCTCCACTTCATGGAACTGTTAATCACATAGACCGGGCTCGCTTTCCACGGATGTGGACGTAGAACCCACACTGGGCCAATCCGTATCCTCCAGAGAAAATTTCCTGGAGTGGTCAGAAAAAGGGGAAAAAAAAAGAAAAAGAAAATCATTCCCTTTTCTATGTGATTGCTGACTTTGGGGATAATGTGTTCTTGCATTCACGTAGAGAGCATATACTTAAGAATAAAGCCAAGGGAGAAGAAATTAGAGCCAAGAAAAAGAGAAAGACCATTTTCTTTGAACCTGTGGATTTAGCCATACTTTGGGTCTTTGATTTTGAGTTATGTAAGCCAATAAATTTCCTATTTTACTCAGGCTAAGTTTAGTATTCCTCCTGTTTGCAACCAAAGTGCCTTAGCATGGTAGACATCCCAGAATATGATTTTATATTCCTAAGATTTGGAACAATGGTTTATATATTTTAATGTATAATAGGCCCTAATTGAGAAACTTATAAAACATTTAGAATCCTTAAAAATGTGTATGTGCATATAAATAAAACATATCCTATATAATTTCAGAGTATTCATAGAAACCAGTTGGAATTCCATGAAATTTCAACTAATAATCAATGCCCTAGGGAGAAAAATAGATTTTAAGCAATACTGGGAGTATAGTTTCAGACCAGAGAAGTTTCAGTGGGAGAAGAAATCAAAAACAAAATGGAGATAAAGGAAGACCCGTACCCTGATTGTATAAACTTTACAGGTTATGCTACTGGGCCATGTCCTCAAAGTCTCATGGTGACCCCATGAACACAATCACCTTTGAGATCATGTTGACCCCAGAATGAAACTGCATATGTAGGACTCCCTCTATGGACAGTGATATCCCTGAGATACTGTAGGTGAGTTCAAATCGCTACTCATGGATCCATGATTTCGCTATCAACCACCGTGCCGTTGACTCAAGTTGGGATATAATAATTTTGGGCAAAAACCCAGGAGAAATTCTCTACTATGTTTCACACATGTAGTTTGCTTTGGCCTTTGCCCAGAAGTGCTCTCAGTGTCCTCTGGGACATCCACTCACTATACCCTCCATCATTCTACAAAAAGCAATTGGAAGGGAGGGTAGTTCCTCCTTGGGACTGATCATAAATTTTACTTGGGATTCCATGGAGTAACTTAAATTTGGGAGCTGCCCTAATCTTTGACTGCTGTCTGCAGAGATGACATTACAAACTGTCATTCTAATGTGATTTACCTGCCCCATCCAAAGACCACACCTTAACTTAACTTCTTCCTTAGCAAAGAGGTCAGCTCAAGATTCCTGGGTGTGTTTTTTTTGTTTGTTTATTTGCTTGTTTTTATGTTGATGCTGACTGTGTAGTGTCCTTATTCACTGGCTGACCTTGACTCACTCCCTTCCTTTGATCTCTGCAACATGTTGCTTTCCTATCTCCTAATTCCTCTTCTTGCTTCTGATTTCAGCTACCCTCTGGGATCTGTGCCTGGAGCAACTCTTTTGTACATAGATTCGCTTGTTCATGTTGTGTTTGTAATTTAAACTGCCTGTGGGCTCAGTGTGATATGTATACTTTTCTAGGCAGGAAATTCCTGCCTTTATTGGAAAGCCAGCCTTATGGTCCATTGTGGTGGAAAACTGTCTTACTAAGAAAACAGCAGTCTAATATCTGAACTTTATTTGGTTAGCCCTGTTCTTGCCATTGTGCTTGCATCATCCTTATCATCCTTATGTCGAAAAATTTAGGTTCTGGTTAATTATCTCAATTCTGGCAAGACAAACAATGGCAATACCACTGGATTAATGTACCTAATGTACCTGAAACATCCTTATATAATGAAAATTCAAATGAAAGTGAACTGGATGGTCAATTTCTGTGAAGAATAGCATAGGTCAGTATTGACGAGGACATTTGGCATGGGAGCTTTTGAAATCTCCTTCAAGTTCCTGTAGCTTAACTTTACTAGAGCTGAGGCTTTCAGACCAGCAGGCATTACAATTCAGATCAAAGTCACTGGAATAACTAATCTTTCCTAATTTGAGAAAGTCTTTAGTTACTTCCTCTTAAAAGCACGCTATTAAGTTCAAATTTTTTTCAGACTCAACATTCACACTCACACTCCATCCCACACACACACACTATTATATGACTGTTTCATCATTTCATAGATGGCCGAAACTTTAATTTGCAAAGTATTGTTCAGCTTTTATTGCCAAAGATTGTCTTTTCTGGGTTTTGGATTAATTTCACAGTGTCTCACAGTATCAAAATAGGCTTATTGGAGAAATGGAAAATCCTCAGTGGTAGAGTGCGCATGAAGAGGTGCAATAGTACAAGTGTCCACTCTCTCATTATTCCACAGCAAAGGAGGCTGGACTGGGATATTGCTGGACCACCAGTGTGGGTCTGCATTCCAATGAAGGAACTTCACCCCATTGTTTTTCTTCCTTTTTGTAGGTCCAGCACGACAACAATTTTTTGATAGTGTAATACACATTTTGCAGTCTGTCTGGATTTTTCAGGCCAGGTGCCTGTAAGGAATTATCTAGAAACTCCAGCTGCCAACATCTAGAGACCTTAGGGCCTCTGGGGTTTTGCAATGCCTTCTACTGACATAGATGTGTGGATGGGGAATGGGGATTCTCCAGTAGAGAGGTAAACTAAACTTGGATATAGCATTTCCCACTGCTAGGAGGGAAATTCTTCTTTCCCTCTACAAGTGTGTTTGGGCAACCATGAGAGAGCTCCTAGAATCATTCTCAGGCTGTTCTGCCCGTTGCTCCATGACTTCCCGAGCAAAGCATATTATTACTTGATTATTATGATGATAATCATTAAAGCCCACATTGATGTCTTGCTGTAGCATTAGGAATGGTCTTTTCTGTAGTAATGAATTATAGGTTAGAATCATGGCATAATAAGGATGTCTGTGATTCTACTGGTAACTACCTTGGATAGAGACCAAGATAAGCTAATATTAAATTGGCTACTCATTTTGAATTTTTATTGTATAAAGAGGATCCAGGCTTACTAACTCATTCTGGGCTTATGATCAAGCTGACAACACTTTTTTTACACTGCACTTCCTAGCCAGAGTCTAATGTCAAAGGCTAACTTTTTCTATATGCATGGATGTAATGTCTCGTATTAATTCATTCACTGCATATTGACCAAATGCGCCAGATACGTGGCTGACATCATGAGTGGAAGTGGGGAAATGAGAGCATACATATGTCCTGTGTTAAATATCACTAGGATTCTAAGTAGCTGGAATTTTGGAACACCCAAATGTATGTTCTGGTGTCAGCATTTTGAAGCAGATTATTCACATTTTGAAGGCGATCAGTCACAAAATTGCCCTTAATTTTTATTTTTATTAAAGAGACTGTACTGCAATAAAAAGTTCATTTTAGAGCAGAATGTAAGCCAAAGTAATGTTCCTGACCAGTATTTTTATGATTCTGGATTTTACCCAAAGCAGGTATATTTCAGTTTAATACAATGTTTGAAGAATTATGGTGAGGTTTTGTTTAAAAAGGCTTTCCATGAATTTTTATTGTAATACCTGTGACTACACAAGTATAAAGCATTGCCAATATTTAAATGTTCAGCTGGGGGATTAACAGATATAAAATAATAAATTCTGAACAAAAATGTTTCATGTAAGGAAAACTAGGCCCATCAGAAGCTATGAATAAAACATCAAATAATAATATGCAACTATTGATTGACAGTAAAAGAAATTTTTATATGTCTACTGCAAATGAAACTTTTATGATGACTTCAGAATATCTTTTCACGTTTCATCTGTAAACACGCTAAGAAATTAAAGCTCTAGCTGAAAGCTATGTATAACTACTTACTTTTTCAGCAGTGGAGTGACATTATTATATTTGTGTGCTAGAAAAGTCCCTCTATAGTTAGAGTGAATGATTTATGGAAGGGAGGAGCAGAAAAGGCAGCTGAGAAAAACACTCTTTGTCTTCTAATCAACAGCTAATTTGCTAAAATGAATCTTTTTGATATTATTCTATGAACATAAGCCAATGTGTTAGAGATTAATCCTAACATTGGTATGGAAGTCTTTTACCAGATAGTATGTTGTTTAGACTTTATGGGCCATGGTGTCTCTGTCACAACTATTCAACTCTGTCACTATGGTACAAAAGAGGCTAATATGTAAAGTAGGCAATATGTAAATGAATGAGCATGGCTACATTCCAATGAAACTTTATTTGCTTAAATAGGCATCATTCCTAAGGACCATAGTTTGCCAATCTTTGGTGTAGGAATTCCTTTCAGTCAAAAGCCACTAGGTAACTACTGGGATATACAACTCCTCTTGTCCTGATGTACAACAGGTGCTTAGAAAAGTAATGTGATGTTTATTATGAATTATCAACTGTTTTGGTTCCAGAATGCTGGTAATATACACAGTTCTCAAGTCATCAATTTGTTTTATTTTAGTATTTATCTCTTAAGTCAGTTATTTCTAAATGGAGGAATTGGAACAGTTAAAAATATGATACATCAACTACATGAAATACTATTTTGCTAGTAAATACTGAGTAACAAAGGATAGGTTAATTTTTTTTTAAATATTTGAAATATAAAATCAATTACAAAGAACAAAATGCAAAACTATAGAAGCACGAGGATTGCATCTGTGTGAAAAATGTCATGTAGGCAAGTAGGTAAAGACTGTATAGTAGTAATAAAATTAGAGATGATTACTTTTTCTTAGGAATCTTTTCAAATATTATTGTTATATTATTTATTAAGTGAAATTTTCTAAAGCTAAAAATAACTTTGGTTGCTTGAAACCCAAGGAATATTTAATAGAAATGAACAAAACTTGGCAAATATATTATTTTTTGACAGAGGATGAGAGAGGGAAATTACAAAAGAAGACTTGTCAGTATCATGAAACAGAATTACAGATGACTTATTGACATTGAGATTTGGTAAGACTATGAACTAATACCGTTACATTCTACTTACAAGATTTAGAAATAATTTGACCAACACTGTCCTATATATACGTCTTCACTTACAGAAGGAACATAAGAGAATCATCTCTGCTCTGTATTTAGATCTTACACTAATTGTATTTGTTTATAGCAGTTTGTTGCATCAGTAGCTTGTGGTAATAAATAAATAATGGTAATCAATATTTAGATAGCATACGATGTGCTGTGCTTCCTCTGGCAATCAAAACACACACACAGGAGATGCATCTATTATGGGAATCTCTTCTTCTCTCCACACCACTTCCTCCACAAGGCTATCAAACAGTCCCTGGTAGGTATTTCTCAATGTGAGTGGTTGAGATTTTAAGAAAATTAACCTGGAGCGTATGGGACAGGTAGATTAGTACAGGGAACACCTATGGGTAAGGAAGACCTGATTCTATTTATTAGGGAACATATAAGACAATGAAGATATGACTGAGCATCCAATCAATAGAAAAGAAAAGGGAGAGATGTGTGTGTAGGTGCTATACAATAGCAGAAGAGGCAGAGAATAGCAATGAATTAGGAAATTTACCTTCATTCTCTTGCCAAGTTTAAAATATTTTTAAATCCAAATTCGTACAAGTTTAACAGAATGGAAAACAACTTTAAAGAGATTGGAACTAAGTTAAAATGTTACATTTTTTAATAGTTGAAATACAGATGTACGTCTTCTTTTCTCATTTTATTTTATTTTTATTACTATTAATTTTTTGGTGAGGAAGATTGGCCCTCAGCTAACATCTGTTGCTAATCCTCCTTTTTTTGCTTGAGGAAGACTGTCCCTAAGCTAACATCCATGCCAATCTTCCTCTACTTTATATGTGGGACACTGCCACAGCATGGCTTGATAAGTCGTGTGTAGGTCTGTGCCTGGGATGCGAACCAGTGAACCCTGGACTGCCAAAGCAGAGCTTGTGAACTTAACAACTACACCACTGGATCAGCCCCTTCTTTTCTCATTTTAATGGCAAGCATATGTTCCTGTAAAGGAAAAATACGCTTTAGAAAAATTTCAGAGTGTGCCCCTTCATCTTTCTGTTTCTCTTCTGAAATCAGTACACCTATCTATTTTGTCTAGATGAGCTATTTAAATGATGTTTAAAAATCTAAAGATATTATATATGGAGCAAAAATATATTGGCATTTATTTAAACATCCTTTATGTTGCTTTAGAAATTCTTCCTGGTTGACATATTACACTTGTAATTTTGGTAGAGGAATGTAAAGTAGAATATTCAAGTGTCTTCCTGGTTCCTCAAGCTTGCCTCGTATTCCTGCTTTTCGACTTTATCCTCTGATACTCTCTCCTTGACACATTCAATTTGGCTTTTGTTGTGCCCATTCAACTGAAACAACAATGTCATGTACCTTTCCTTTGGTCACAATCCCAGAGCTACATCTCCTCTCTCCTTTCATTCTTGATCTCACTGTTATGGATACAGTACACGATTCTCTCCTTCAAACTAAAAAAAGTTGTGCAAAGAAAATGATAGGAGGAATTAACTGAAAGATTATTTTCTTCTAAACCACTGCATTGGTCAATTAAATGGCCGCAATAGAAGCATTTGGACAAGGTGGAAGAGAGATCAGAGGTGTTAAAAAAGAATTTGGGAGTAAGATTATTTAGACTACCAACAATATTTATTTGAAAGCTCTATCAATCTGTCTGTCCAGCTGTCTAATCTTTGGTAGGTTAAATAGTTACTATCTGTGATGTAATAAAAACACACCATGATTTTGGTCTCACGTCATCCTTTAAAATACATTCAGTTTACTATGTAGGCTGGTTTTGCACTCCATGGGCATGGAAGACACTTAAAACTGACATTTTTTTCTGCCAGGCATATCCATGGGCTCCTCAGACATTTCCGTAGCTGGGTATGTACCTTTTTCTTGAATTCCCTTGACACAGGCAAATAAATGTCTTATCTGGGCAGTCAATGGAGCTCTTTCCTTAGCTCCTTGAAATTCGCTATTCACCACCAGCTTCCTGCTGCTGGGTCTTCTACCCCTCCAAAAAGACCTATTGTGAGGACAAAGATTACCCCACTTTGGCTCTTTCTCTTTTGTGCACACAGAATATACTCGTGTGTCCTTTGACTTGACAACCTTTGGGAGAGCAAACTTCTCCTATCAAAAATTGAAGCGAAAAACTCCAAACTCTCTCCTGGCTCAGCCAGCAAGTCAACTAGTGAGCTTATTGCTCTTTCTCTAGATTTTGCAGTTGAAAGTGAGACTACAGTCCAGAGGATCCCATGTCTACAGGGACACACATGTCAATGTGTGATGATGCTTGCTACTGATGCTCACTTTCTCTAGAATTAAAGTAAAGGAACTATCTCCCAAACTCCCCAACCCCAAAGGAGGGAGTCATGAGTCCTCAGCATCAGTCATCTCCAATGAAATATCTTTATAAGTTTTTTTTGATGAGGAAGATTGGCCCTGAGCTAACATCTGTGCCAATCTTCCTCTATTTTGTATGTGGGTTGCCACCAGAGCATGGCTTGAGGAGCAGTGTGTAGGTCCTTGCCTGTGATCTGAACCCATGAACCCCAGGCCACCAAAGCAGAGTGTGCGGACTTAACCACTATGCCTCTGGGCTGGCCCATTTACAATTTTCTTTATCTCTCTTTTATCTGCTAGAAGTGCTGAGAAATACAAGATTCATGAAACAAATTCTCCAAAATTTCTTTTGGAAAAATATGCATACAGGAAAGCTCTGTCATATTCATTTCAGTATCCAATATCTATCGCATTGTGACCACAGTAGAAACAAGACATAAATAGTTTCCTTTGCTGTCACACATATAAACAAATCTGTGCAAAAATTTCATCAGATTAAAAGGCCTTAAATAATGGAAAATCATACAAGAAAGTTACGACTGTAAACCCTTTGAGGAATTGACACACTTCAGACAAAGTTGATTTGCATAGTTTACATATATGAAGACAGAAAAGACATCACTTTAAGCACTATGATTCTACAAAGTGATCTCTGATGTTATAGGAAATTTCATAGTAGTATATATAACATAATGATATGGTTAATACATTATTGGGTTGGTGTGTTAGGACAGAGAAAAGGAAAGTGAGAGGAATTGCCAATTATAGGTCAAGATGTCTTATCCAAAGACAGAGTCACACCTAAAATGACATGTTAAGAATGAAGACTGCTATGTTTTTCCCTTTATTTTTCAAAAAAAAAAAAAGTAGTATATTTCTTTTAGCTCTATGCCCTTTTACTCCAATAAAAAATATCTTAGGGGCTGACCCGGTGATGCAGCAGTTAAGTTCGCACGTTCCGTTTCTTGGTGGCCCAGGGTTCACCGGATCCTGGGTGCAGACACGGCACCGCTTGGCAAAAGCCATGCTATGGTAGGCATCCCATGTATAAAGTGGAAGAAGATGGGCATGGATATTAACTCAGGGCCAGTCTTCCTCAGCAAAAAGAGGAGGATTGGCTGCAGTTAGCTCAGGGCTAATCTTCCTCAAAAAACCCCCACAAATCTTATACTTTTCACCTAGTTTCCCCCAATGGCTATGCCTTATGTAACTATAGTACAATATCAAAACCAGGAACATTGGTACAATGTGTGTGTATAGTCTTGCGCCATTTTATCCCATGTATAAATTTATGTAATTACCACCAGAATCAAGATATAGAACTATTCCATTGCCACAAAGATCTCTCGTATGCTTCTATAAGCACAGTCAACCTTTAATCTAGTCTTTCTCTCTCTCTCTAACTTTATCATTTTGAGAATATTATATAAATGGAAACTTATAGTATATGACATTTGGGGATTGCCTTTTTATTCAACATAACAACCCAACATATAGCTGCATCATGTTTTTAAATCTATTTTACTAATATGTGTCTTTTTTATTGGTGTATTTAATCTATTTACAGTTGGTGTAATTATTGATTCTTTAAGGCTTAAGTCTGGTATTTTATTTTTTTCATTTTTTGTTTGTTCTCTGTTTTTCATTACTTAGGTTTTTTCCCTTCCTTCTTGGGTGTTACTTGAACATTTTTTAGAACACTATTTTTGATTATTTATAGTACTTTTTGGTATATCTCTTGTATAATATTTTATTGGTTTCTCTAAGTACTACGTTACACATGTACAATTTATCAGAGTCTACTGGGTTAAACATTTAACAGTTTGAGTTTAGCGTAGAAATCTTTTATCACTTCAAGTCTCTTAATTTTCTGTAGTGTATAGTATCATGGTCTTAAATATTTCCTCTACATATATTGAAAAGCACATCAGAAAATATACTTTGTTTCAACCATTAAGCATAATTTAGAAAACTCAGAAGTGGAAGAAACCCTTTTGTTCTTCTCATTGTTCTTTCTTCCGTTCTGATGTTCCCACATCCTTTATTTTACCATTCCTTTCTATTTAAACGTCTTCCTTTGGAAATTCTTCTAGAGTAAGTTGACTTGTGAAAAATTCTCTTAGTTTTCCTTCATGTGGGAATGTCTTCCTTTTCGTTTTGCTGGATAGATAATTCAGTGTTGACAGTGATTTGTTTTTCAGAATTTGAAAAATGTTATACCGCTTCTTTCTGGGCTCCACGACTTCAGAGGAGAAATCCACTCATTTAAATTTTTTTTTCCCTTTACATAGGGTGTCATTTATCTCTCTCTCTTTTCAAGATTTTTTCTTTGTCTTTAGCTTTCAGAAGTTTCATTATGATGTATCTTTGTGAGAATATTTTTGAGTTTGTCTTGTTTAGGGTTCACGCAGCTTCTTGAATCGGTAGGCTTTTGCCACATTTGGAAATTATCAGCCATTATTTCTTTGGAATTTTTTTCAGGCTCATCTCTTTTATCTCCTTCTAGGACTCCAAGAAGGTGAATGTTAGGTCTTTTGTTATATTCCTACAGGTTGCTGGTATCCTACTCATGTTTTTCCAGTCTATTTTCTTTCTACTGTTCAGGTTGAGTAATTTCTATTGTACTATCTTCAAATTTGCTGAATTTTTTTCTTCTTCTTATAGAAGAACTTCTCTTTTTTTCCAACTTACTGAGATATTATTGACATATAACAAATGAATTTAAGATGTACCGTGTGATGATTTGATGCATGTATATATTGCAAAATTATTATAAAAATAATGTTAATTGGGGCTGGCCCCGTGGCCAAGTGGTTACGTTCGCATGCTCCGCTGCAGGCGGCCCAGTGTTTCGTCGGTTCGAATCCTGGGTGCGGACATGGCACTGCTCGTCAGACCACGCTGAGGTAGCGTCCCACATGCCACAACTAGAGGAACCCACAACGAAGAATACACAACTATGTACCGGGGGGCTTTGGGGAGAAAAAGGAAAAAATAAAATCTTAAAAAAAAAAAATGTTAATTAACACCTCCATCCCCCCACATGATTACCTTTTTGTGTGTGAGGTGATAACATTAAGATCTATTCTCTTAACTTTCGAGTATATAATATAGTATTGTTAATTATAATCATTATAAAGTAGATCAGATCCCCAGAACTTATTCATTTTATAACTGGAAGTATGTCCCATTTGACCAGCATCTCCCCATTTCTGCTACTCCCCAACCTCAGGCAACCACCATTCTGTTCTCTGTTCATATGAAATCAGCTTTTCTAGTTTCCACATATAAGTGAGAACATACAGTATTTGTCTTTCTCTGTCTGACTTATTTCACTTATCATTATTCCCTTAAATTCTATCCATAGTGTCGCGAATGGCAGGCCTTCCATCTTATTTTTTTATAGCTGAATAATATTTCATTATATATATTGCTTTTATCCGTTCATTTGTTGATGGGCACTTAGGTTGTTTCCATGTCTTGGTTATTGTGAATAATGCTGGAATGAATGTGGGGGTGCAGATACCTCTTTGAGACATTGATTTCGTTTCCTTCAAATATATATGCAGAAATGGGATTGCCGGATAACCTGGTAGTTCTATTTTTAATTTTATGGAACTTCTATACTGTTTTCCATAGTAGCTGTACCAATTTATATTCCCACCAACAGTGCACAAGGGTTCCCTTTTCTCTACAGCCTTGCCAATACTTCTTGTCTCTTGTGTTTTTGAAAATAGCCATTTGAAGTGGTGTAAGGTGATATCTCATTGTGGTTTTGACTTGCATTTCCCTGATGTTTAGTGATATTGAGCGTGTTTTCATGTACATGTTGGCCATTTGTATGTCTTCTTTGGAAAAATATCTATACAGTATTTATTCATTTTTTAATCAGATTATTTTTTGGCCTTTAACTTGTATGCGCTCCTTATATATTTTGGATATTAACCTCTTGTCAGATAGGTGGTTTTTCTCCCAGTTTTTAGGTCGCCTTTTCATTTTGCTGATTGTTTATTTTGCTGTACAGAAGCTTTTAAGTATGCTGTGTCTCACTTGTTTATTGTAATTCCTTTGTTCCTATTTTCTTATTTTGCTATCTTTTTTTTTGTAAATTAATGACTTTCTATAGTGGTATGCTTTGATTCTCTTCTCTTTATCTTTTGTGTATCTATTGTAGGCTTTTGCTTTGTGGTTTCCATGAGGCTTACATAAAACCTTTTCTAGATATAACAGTTTATTTTGAACTAATGACAACTTAAGTCTGATAGCATACAAAACTATTTCTACTGTTTTACTAACCCCCCATATTTTATGTTTTTTTATCTCACAATTTATATCTTTTTATAATGTGTATTCATTAACAAATTATTCTAGCAATAGTTATTTTTAATACTTTTGTCCTTTAATCCTTATAAAGTTATTAAGACACCACTATATGACAATACTAGAGTGTTCAGAATTTGACTATACACTTACCTTTAGCAATATGTTTTGAATTTTCGTATGTTTTCATAATAACAGTTAGCATCCTTTCATTTCAGCTTGAAGAGCTCCTTTCAATATTTCATGGAAGTCAGTCTAGTGCTGATGAGTCCCCTCAGTTTTTATTTTTTTGACAAAGTCTATCTTTCCTTCATTTCTGAAAGGCAATTTTTCCAGGTAAAGTATTCTTGGTGTGTAGAGGGTTTGTTTGTTGGTTGGTTGGTTGGTTTTAATTAAGGTACTTAGTTCATAGTTTTATTCTTTCAGCACTTTGAGTATATCATCTCACTCTCTCATGGCCTGCAAGATTTCTGCTGAGAAATCCCCTGATAGCTTTATGGAGGTTCCCTTATATGTAAGAATTTTTTTCTCTTGCCTCTTTCAAAATTCTTTTTCTTTGATTTTAGGCAGTTTTATTATAATATATCTTTGAGAAGCTCATTTTGTGTTGAAATTTTGGGGTTACCTATTAGCATCATAAACTTAGGTGTCCAAACCTCCCCCAGAATTGGGAAGTTCTCCACCAATGATTCTTTGAGTAAGCCTTCTGCCCCTTTCTCCCTCTCTCCTCCTTCCGGGACTCCAATAATGCATAGATTGTTTCTTTTAATGGTATCCCATGATTCACAGAAGCTTTCTTCACTCTTTTAGTTCTTTTTTCTTTTTGCTCCTATGACTGAAAGATTTAAAATGAACTGTCTTCTAGCTCACTAATTCATCTTCTGCTTGGTTGAGCCTGCTCTTGAAGCTCTCTACTGAATTCATCAGTTAAGTCATTGTATTCTTCAACTCTAGGATTTCTGTTTATTTCTTTGTTGAACTTCTCATTTTGTTCTTGTATTGTTTTTCTAATTTCATTTAGTTGTCTATCTGGGTTTTCTTGTAGTTTGTTGAATTTCTTTAAGAAGATTATTCCAAATTCTTTGTCAAAGAGTTCTTAGATTTCCATTTTTAGCGTCATTCATTGGAGTTTTATTAGTTTTCTTTGGGGTGTCATGTTTTTTAGATTATTCATAATTCTTGTATCCTTGCATTTGTGTCTGCACATTTGAGGAAGTAGGCGCCTCTTATACTCTTTCCAGACTGTCTTCAGCTGCAAAACCCTTTACCTTTCAGCCCATCCAGATATTCCAGGTGTGTCATCTGGTGGTGTCCACAGGCAGGCTTACTCCTAGAGTCCTTACGCAGACAGATCTGGTGCCTGGGCTCCAGGTGGGCAGGCCTGGTGCTTGCATCCATGAGGATGGGTCTGGAGCCTAGACTCTCTGGGGTGAGGTGGGTGCTTGAATCTGATGTGATGGGCCTACAACATGGGTCTACATGGTTACACCTGGATCCTGAGTCCAACAGGGGCCAACCAGATGCCAAGGTCCACTGGGGTGGGCCTAGCATCTGGATCTATGGGCGTGAGTCCAGTACTGGAATGGGCTGAGATCCTGGTTTCACAGGAGTCAGCTGGAAGCCTGGGCCGTGGTCATAGGCCTGACACTAGAGTGAACATGGAGCCTGGGGCTGTGGTAATTGGCTTGTAATCTGGGACCTTGGAAGCTGGTCTGGTGTTGCAGACCTGGAGCCTGGGTCCATGGAAGCCAGCCTTGAGACTGGAGCTGCAGGTGCCGGCCTGCTACTAGGGCGTTTTGATAGCCTTGGTCTTCAGTAGTTAACCTGGCACTGTGCCCAACTTGGAGCCTAGATTCACAAGTGCTCAGCTGGAGCCTGGGTTTATGGAGGCTCATTAGGAGCCTGGAGCCACAGGAGTCATGGGACCTGGCCAGTCTTAGATTGTGCCAAAAGCTTGGATTCAAGGGACTCCATTGGAGATAGGCCAAGAGCCTGGTTTTGGCAGAGACTGCCTGGAGTTTTAAATTTTTCATTTGTTTCTTCTTTATATCTTTTGTTTCTTTGCTGATACTTTCTCTTTTTTTTCCATTTGTGTCAAACATGTTTATAATTTCATGTGGAATTTTTAATGATAGCTACTTTAAAATTTTTATCACAGTTCCAACATCTGTGTCATCTCAATGTTGCCATCTGTTGATTACCTTTTCACATTCAAGTTGAGATTTTTCACGTTTTGATGGAATAAATGACTTTTCATTGTTTCCTGAATGTTGTAGATATAGTATTCAAAGACACTGGATTTTATTTAAATCTTCTGTTTTGGTAAGCTTTCTCTGACATTGTGCCAGTGGAGAAAGGGGTTAGGGAGTACTGCCTTATTACTTCTGGGCTTGGGTGAACATTCAGGTTCCCCACTAGGCCTCCTCTGATGCCCTTGGTGGGAGAGGGTTACTTCACTGGCTGAATGGAGCCTGAATTTCAGGCTTCCCACCAGGCCTTCACTGACATTATCCTGGCTGGGGAAGGAGAAAAGCTCCCAGTTACTGCTTCTTAGGTGGCTTCCACTGACACAATGGGAATACAGAGGACTAATTAGCATGTTGTGATAGTGAAAGTTTCAGTTTCCCACTCAGCCTCCTCTAACACAGGCCATGGGGATGTATGGTTCCTTATGACAGCTGGAGTTTAGAATTCCTGCTTGCTCTCCACTGACACTGTGGAGGGGGTCCTTGTTACCACTGGACTGGGATGAAAGCCTCAGTTCCCAGCTCTGTCTTCTCAGAAACCAGCCTGGGGAACAGGCTGCAAGTGGTGATTCATCATAGCCTGGAAAGAATAGAAGTCTATGTACTTCATTTGACCTTTGCTTATGGGGGTAAGGATGGTTCTGTGGGTTTCTTGACCTTGTTTGCCTGAGGTAAGAGGGTTATTGTCTAAAATTTCTGCCTTGCTGGATTGCCTCTTTCCTGTCTAGGGAGAGCAGGGTTTTCTTGGGGCTTTCTCGTTTTTATTCCCATTGGATTTTCCAAGTTTCCAGCTTCTTTAGCACCAAGTCTGAAATATATGAACCAAAAAGAAAACCCAGGTGTAATGGTAAGCTTTATGTGTCAATGTTGCTATGCTCTAATCCCCAGTTATTTAATTAAATATTAATCTAGGTGTTATTGTGAAGATATTCTATACATGTGATTAAAGTCTATAATTAGTTTACTTAAAGTAAGGAAGATTAATCTAGATAATCTGGGTGGACTTGATTCAATCAGCTGATGGGCCTGGAGAGCAAAATTGAGGCTTCCTTGAAGAAAACAAATTCTGACTGTGGATGCAGCTTCAGCCTGTGCCTGACAGTTCCAGTCTGCCTTTTCTGATTGCCTGCCTAGCAGATTTTGAACTTGCTTAGCCATCCCTCTCAATCACATAGGCAATAAATATTTTGGTACCAGGAAGTGATATGCTTCTGTAACAAATGCCTAAAAATATGGAAGTGGTTTATAATTGGATAACGGGTAGAGGCTGGAAATATTTTAGAAAGCATGCTGGAAAAGGCCTAGATTGCCTTGAACAGACTGTTGGAAGAAATATGCATGTGACATACTGCCAGTGTGGACTCAGGAGGAAGTAAGGAGCATGGCAGAGAAATCATGCCTTGTCTTAGAGAAAACATACATCCTGTAAACTGAATATTGGTAGAAATATGAATTTTTAAGGTTCTTCTGATGAGAGCTCCAAAGAAAATGAGAAACGTGTTATGCAAAGTGGAGGAAAAGAGATCCTTGTTATATCATGGAGAAAACTTAGCTGAATTGAGCCCTATATTTGTATGGAAGCAGATTGTGTAAATAATGAACTTGGATGCTTAGCAGAGGAAATTGCCAAGAAAATTATTCAAGGTCAAAGTCCTAACCTCCAGTACCTCAGAATGTGACCTTATTTGGAGATAAGGTCTTTACAGAGGTAATAGAGTTAAAATGAGGGTGTTAGGATGGACCCTAATCCAATATGACTGGTGCCCTTATAAAAGAGGAGAGTCTGGACACTGGCAACACACAGAGGGAAGGCCATGTGAACCTGTAAACAGTTATCTACAAGCTAAGAAGAGAGGCCTGGAACACATCCCTCCCTCATATCCCTCAGAAGTAACCAGCCCTTTCCTCCAGTATTGGGAGACAATAAATTTTTGTCGTTTCAGCCATTCAGCGTGTGGTACTTTGTTACCGCAGCCCTAGCAAACTAATACATATACTGAACCAATTTTCAAAGTGAATGGATAGAGAAAGGAATATAGTAATTTGGTGTCCTGTCAGCCCTCTAATTCTCCCAGTTGGTCTCTACAGTGTGTCTGAGATCCCTTATTCCTCCAACCTTGTTGCCTTTCCTTGGGAGTAGCACTTCACTGGGAACTTCATCTTCCTATTTAAATTATGTTGCGTCACGGAGACAGTATAGATGTACACAGGCCCTGGAGTCAGATCGCCTGGGCTTGCATCCTGGCTTTGCCACCTGTTATTCATGTGTGTCCTTTGGCAAGTTATTTACTATTTTGTGCATCAATTTCCACACCTTTAAAATGTGCGTAGTAATAGTATAACTCCTAATGTTTGAGTGAGAATTAAATGAAATAATCTAAGTTAAATGCTAAGGATAGTTTTCTTTTATGACCCTTATTTTTGATGTTTATTCTACTCTCCTGGGAAAGATTCAAATCCACTTCTGTAGCTGTTGCACCTGTGAGCAGCAGAGTAGCGTGATTAAGAGCATGGACCTTGGAGAAGATGAGCCAGGGCTTAAATACAGGCTTTGCTACTTACTTGGTTTGTAATCAAGGGTAAATTACTGAATGTCAGAGCTGTTGTTGGAATTAGATAAAAATAATGATTATAAACTACTCAGCCTGGTGCTTGGCACATAGTAAGTACTCAAATATTTAGTAAATATTATGTGCACATCTCAAGTTTTGCTCCAAAGTCAGCTGTTTCTTGTGTTTCATCATATCATCATATACAGAGCTGTGGTCAGCTCTTTGCATAGACTTTATTTTTGATATACTCTCTCGCATTCTGGCTCATTTAATTCAGGCTTTTCAAAATCCCACGGTAAGCAATCATTTCTCCTCCTGTGTGTCTGCCCTGGTTTTTCATTACATCACAAATAAACCACAAGTTCCTAGCTTTCAAGCAACTATCTCTGTTTGTATCTGCCTCTCTGCCTCAAGAATCCCATAATTTCCTGTCTTGATCTAATGTTAAAGTGAACATATTTTCTTTCATGTTTGTTTTCTCTTGATTTCCTTCTCCCATATTTTTTCCTTTGTTAATTTTCATGCTGCTGTAATTTTGAGCAGCCTCCTATTCATCAATCATTTGACAATCTTTCTCTCCTATTCCAAGAACAGTTTGAATAGATTTCCCTCAGAAGTGCCCCTTTAGGCACATTACATGGATGGATTTAGAAACTATTTTTCCCTCAGTCATGTTTTATGCCATCCTTCTTAATATTTAGCCTTACAGGGTTTAAATTCAATTTTTAAATATATTTTGTATTCAGATGTTTTTACAGGCTGAATTCTCTCCCCCTTCCAAATTCACACATTGAAGTCCTAAGACCCAGCACTTCAGAATATTTGAACAAAGGGTGTTTAAGGAGGTAATTATGGTCAAATGAAATCATATGAGTGGGTCCTACTCCAGTATGACTGGTGTCCTTATAAGAAAAGGAGTTTAGAACATAGA
Organism: Equus quagga; assembly: GCF_021613505.1. Classification (NCBI taxonomy): domain Eukaryota; kingdom Metazoa; phylum Chordata; class Mammalia; order Perissodactyla; family Equidae; genus Equus; species Equus quagga. Next base: position 48,601,148 of record NC_060280.1, on the reverse strand, counting down.
CAAGAACATAGGAAGGACCATGTGAAGACAGAGGAAGAAGAGAGCCATCTATGAGCCAAGGAGAGAGGCCTCAGAAGAAACCAACTCTGATGACACCTTGACCTTGGACTTCCACCCTCCAGAATTGTGAGAAGATAAATTTCTGTTGTTTAACCCACCCGATCTGTGGTAATGTTATGGAATCTCTAGAAAACTAAAACAAGTTTTTAATGAATTTCCACCAAATAAATCATCTGGTTTTTTTTTCTTTCGGAAAATACTTTAGCTTTGTAGAATGATGATAATCATTATCTGCCCCAATCACTGAGCAGGGAACTTGGTTCCATAAAAAGCAAATTTGTAACACACAGAATAAGATTGGTTATTGCTGCTCCCAGTTTCGTTCAAATTTGTGTTTAGATAGAAGCTTCTTAGTTCATGGTCCCTCCCCTTAAATTACGTTGCTGCTCTTACTATTAATGGAAGACTGGACCCCAAATGGCCAAATTTAAATTATTCAGTATGGTTGATGTTGAAGTAAACAAGATAAAAAAAATTAATTGGATCTTTTGGAAGCATTTTTAAAAATGTCAACAATATTGTATAAGCAGTTCTGAATTACTCAATAAGTAGGTAAACCATGTTATAGACGGAAGACTGAGTTTAAAAAAATGGAATTGAGGACCTTTACAGAAATATGCAATCACAAAATTTAGAAAGCATTTTACTTTTGGTATATACGTAATTTTTGTTTTAATTTTAATGATTTTTCTTCTTTTGAAGTAAAGGAAAAGAAAATGGAATTTCTTTAATGCGTTACATTTTCTGAAAATCCTGGCCCAGCCCTGGCTGCAAATTATCTATTACAGTGTATAAAAAACAAATGCTTTTCAGGCTTTGTTTTTGGTTTTGGTTTGTGCCTTGCAAAACTTGGTCTCAAGTTCCAAGAAAAGTCATCCCCCTACCAGCAATCTCTACTGCCAGCTTTGGTCTTAGCACTCCCAGCTCATCTTGTCACTTCAAGAAGCCTTTTCCTTTCTCAAAAGTATTTTTTCCATAACTGTTAGAGTAATCTATTTACACTACAAATCTAATATATGATCATGACATGTCCTCCACTTAAGCCTCTTTAATGGTTCTCGTTCCTCATAAACTTGCTTCTCTAGTTCTGCTGGGCTTCATCTGAAGAACCAGATACAGTGTACTGGCCTGACGCCCAGATTATCTTCTCCTCCAGGGGGAGAGGGAGAATCAAGAGTCTGTATTTTGTAAGTCCCCAAGGTGAGTCTAAGGCAGGTAATCTGTAGACGCTGGGGAAGACCAGAAAAAAATCAAAGCCCTCCAGGCCTGTTTCTTCCTTACACCTTTTGTGTGTGTGGGTAAGGAAGTTTGTTGCTGAGCTAACATCTGTGCCAATCCTCCTCTATTTTATGTGTGATGACGCCACAGCATGGCTGGATGAGCACTGCTAGGTCCACACCCACGATCCAAACCTGTGAACCCGAGCCGCTGAGGCAGAGCGCGAGAATTTAACTGCTATGCCACAGGGCCAGCCCCTCTCCTTTACACTTTTTTGCTGCTAGTCCCTGTTTCACATTACTTAAATTCTCAGAACAAAACCACTGATAGTTCCTGCATAGCCCATTCCAAGTCAGGCCTGTTTGACTTTGCTGATATTTCCTCTGTGTTCGACTGTCTCCACTCCCTTTCCTATGTTTAATTGCTATTCATCTTCTTTTTATAAATAAATGAAAATATCAAACGTGTGGCCATTTTACATGACCTCTCTTCATATAACCATTCCCTGTGGGTTAGAGAACTGTATTCTTTGTTTTCTTCAATTTATAACTTTTGTAACTTTTACCATTTGCTATTGTGAATATCTGTTTACCTTTTTGCTCATTTACCAGACCTTTAGCCTCTTGAAGCTAGTGACCATATTCGATTGTTTGTATCTCTACTGCTTGGTATAACACCTTTACATATGTTTGCTTTACATATGTTTGCTGAAGTAAACTAGACCATCAATGCAAACATGCTACCACATTTGTAAATATCTTTATCATATATATAATACACTGTTACACTATAATAATAAAACTCTCTTAGTTCACTATAGAATATCAATGGTCCTTTAAGACAAAATTTCATTTTCAAATGCACATTCAGCTTACTCAAAAGTAAGCATTTATGGAGTGAAAGTTGGCACCAGTTTAATAGAAAATAGCCAAAACTTTGTAATTTGTGGCATAGAGCTTGAGAAAAAACTAATTCTTGTTTGTACATAACACAGAGAATTTAGGTCATAGACTATCCTGAAAAACTGGAACTGGGCCAGGGTATAGGCTAACCATGCTGCTCTTCAGCAAAATGTGCCCTGGGATGCTTAATGACCACAAATGGTCAGGATTTCAGCTTTATGTCTCATCCAATAAGATCTCTTGTCTCTCAAGACACTAAAATGAAGAGAGAGTCATTAGGAAATCAATAGTGTTATATTCAAACAAGGCTATTTAGACCAAAACACATTCCATTTTCTCATTAGCCATGGAGCCAAAGGGGAAAGGGGGAGGATTTGCATTCGTTTAAAATTGCACACAGATGGAACAACTGTTTCCCACTGCCGAGCGAAGGCTCCAAAGTGCACACAATTAAATGTATTTTATTAAAACTAACTTTAAAAATGCATGTTGTTTCCTCCCATTCATTCAATAATTGATTAATTACAGCCTGCTTTACTTTACTCGGTGACATTTTCCAGTTTTCTTTTTCCTTTAGATTTTTGAAGTTTGGTTGGCTTTGGGAATTGTATTTTAATTGACTTTTTAACAGGTTTGAGGATATTTAATTTCCTTTTAAAAAAAATAATACATCAATTTTCTAATGTCATTAGTTGGGATATATAAATTTATTATTTCTTGGTTTTTCTGCCTTCCAACACAAAGGAGAGGTCATATACCCAAAAGGCAAGATGATTGTTTTTGTTCCTCCCTGACACCTTAGGAATTTGTTCATACTCTAGTTGTGTTATGAAATGGAACTATAATTTTAAATTTTCTGGTAATCACATTAAACAGTATAAAGGAAACAGGTGAAATTAATTTTAGTGCTATATTGTATTTAACCTAGTATATCTAAAATGTTATCACTTCAACATGCAAGCAATATAAATATTATTAATGAGATATTTCACATTCTTTTCTTGGTAATAAGTGTTTGAAATCTGGTGTACATGTAAATTTACATGAGGCTGACTTCAAGTGGCTACCACAGTGGACATCACAGCCCTACCAGATCTAACTATAGCCCTGCAATAATAACGGATCCCTCTGGAAGTTGCCTCATTGCATTTCACCATGGCCCAAAGTTTAAAGTCTCTTGAACATTTCTCTCTCCCACTGTCACTACCACCATCAAAACAATTCCCCCCAAAAAGTATTATTTATTTTATTTCAAAATGTCTGCAGATTGTACAGGATGTGGTAGATTTCTGATTAGTGCTCAGAGAGCAATTAGCATTTGAATTAAGCCACATGAAGATAACAACAGGCGATTACCCATTTTAACAGCTGCTAAGTGGTGTTAATTGCTGGCTGTAGACCACAAGCTGAGCAATTTTCTGTGTATTGTGCAAATAGAACAAAACAAAATAGAAGTTAAAAGAAAAAGTATTATCCTCATTATAATAAGCTACAATACTTGGTGATATAATGTATCCCTGTAACCTATGCCATTTCTGAAATTGACTGTGAACAGGAAATATTTATGGGAGAAATGATATATATGTAGGATTGCTCATTTTTATTTTCAAGTAGTAGGAGTTTGAAACATTTATACATACATATAATTACAAGTGTTATAAACATTTCATAAGTTTATAAAACTATCAATGGATGGAGTTTTTGATATTTAAATTAATTAGGAAGCGATGTGGTTAAAGGTTGCAGGAAGCTGGCAAATATAAAAGCCTGGTTAATTAGTTCTATTAAAAACTGTCCAAAAGAAGTGGAATTTATTAGATCATTAGACTATGCTGACTGAGCTAAGTTCTATCAATATTTATTGACATTTCAGATTTTAGTTTTAGTTCCTGAAATGATGGCTAGGAAAATGTAATTGGTTTCCATTTCCAATCAATGAGACAGTGAAACAAACTAATCACTTGGAGAAATTAAAAGAGTTCAGATATTTAAAATGGTAAATATCATTACCATTTGTTATTATTAATGTGTGTTGTTAAAATGAAGATATTGATTTGATGTAGACTATTTCATGGTCTAGTTTAGAATATAAATTGATATTACTTTGGCAAAAGCTACTCACATACAGAGTTCCCTTGATTTCTTAGTCTATACAACCATCTGTTGGTCAGGTTGGCTTTCGGACATGAGCTTCGCAGGCCTGTAATATATCATGCACATTTGGAGGGGAGCTAAATGAGTAGCTACATTTGCTACCTGATGCCTGTTGGAACTTATCTTTTCTACCAAGTCATTTCCCAACTCTAGCCAGATTATTAACTATTGTTCAAGATGGCCTCAATATTCCCTTCAGCTTAACTAAATTTTAGACATGTTTCTTCTCTACTATAGGTTGCTGAACCCTCGTTTCCTTAGAGCATTGACTTGAGAAAACTTGCAATTATAAATTCTTTCTGTATCCCTTTGAGATGTAAGTCTTCTCCAAGCCTCTTTCCAGTTTTATAACCCAGAAATGTCTTTCTCAAAGTCTTGGGAGACATTTTTTGAAACATAACATCAAGAAAGATAGAGTTTCTATATAGGAGTCTCTGTGAGATGATAGATGCCTAACTTTGATAAATGCCAATTAGCAAACACAGATGGCCTAATCATACTGACCATCTCTCCTAATGCCCTCAGGGGCCACTAACTCATTTCAGTGCTTCAAAAGTCTTCTGCTTTTCATTTCAATGGAGTTAGAGTTGAGTTCAATCTCTCTCCCCTATTACAATCGTCTTAACACCTAATGTAGTAGTCTTGAATAAAATTTTCCTTCCTGTTTAACTCCATCTGGTGCAACTTTTCTTTGACACTATCAGAAGCCTTATATCTGGGAGCAGAGATGGAGGACCTTGGAAATTTACCCTATCTAATTAAGTCTTACACTCATGGCATTCCAAAATCATCCACACTTAATCTAGAACTATGTAGCTCACAAGGATGTTTTTGTATGGAGTTATAGCAGCATGGAGAAATGTATGGAAAGAAATGTCATCTGGTTGCTGTGGTTACATCAGAGAAGTGGAGATGCTGAGTGTAAGGGAAGAGAAGATAGAGCTCAACTCTTTTTATGCCCTTTTTTGTGTTCTTTTACATCTTAAAATTTATGTTTGTTAATCTTGTAATTAAAACACATATATATTAAGATAAAAAGCAAAATCTCTCAAAAATAAGAAGCAAATGCAGATTTGCAAAAAAAAAATCTGTGGCTAGTGATTTCCTAGAAGAAATTATGATTATTTGTAAATGATAGATTTTTAAATATATTTAGAAAAAAATCTTGAAGGTATGTATTGTTAGTTAAATATAATTAAAAATAAAATGTCTTCCCAACCCAGACATTTCTACGAAGAAAACAATTTTATTATCAAATAAACATTAAATCAGAACATGATGTACATCATAGGCAATCTACTAAAAAATTGCAAAGACAGAAAGAAATATCATACTTATATATAGTCAAGCAAATACAAACCGTTATATATGTGTTCTCAAGATAAACAATGACTAGTCCTCAAGTAAGAGGACTTGACACCTCTATTTGTCATACACAATTTGTCCTACATTAACTTTGTCATTTAGTTGACTGACTGTGCTAGTCAATTGGTTTTATATAAAGGAAAAATAAAGTTCTGATATCTTTATAACAAGAGGTAGTTTTGCAAACTAGAGCCAGAAGCCTGCTGAAGTTAGGCTCCTACCCTTGCACAGCAACTGGGAAATACGGGTACTATCTCCCTTGGATGTTTACATCCCAAATAATTAGCTCCCAGGTACTTGAGAAAGACATGCCTGGCAAAAAGATGTAGTATTTAGGAGGATTTACATGCATTTAAAAGAGATAGAAAAAGAACTTACAGTTACAAGTAAATACTCTGAAAAAAGACCACAGGAAAATTTCTTCCCTTATTTTCAACAGGGAGAATTGTCTCTTAATTTTACTTTGTATTTTCCCTTACAGTACCACAATTTTTCTGAAATGAAACAAACAAGCAAAACGAAAATACTTTACAAGAAAGCTCAAGAGTCATCTATTTACAAATTGAAGGTGTAGTCAATGGAATGATCCTTACCTAGTTGACTCTTAAGTAGATATATGAAGGATCAATGTTATAGACTAAATGTCTTTATATAGACTAAATGTCTCCCAAATTCATATATTGAAGCCCTAACCCCCAATGTGACAGTAGTAGGAGGTGGGGCCTTTGGGAAGTAATTAGGTAGCAAAGGCAGATCCCTCATGTGTGGTGTTTATACCATTATAAGGACAGATGCAAGAGAGCTTGTTTCCTGTGTTTGTTTCCACCATATGCAGATGTAATGAGAAGATGGCCATCTGCAAACCAGGAATAGGGCCCTCACTGGACACTGGATCTTCTGGTGATTTGATGTTGGACTTCCCAGTCTCCAGAACTATAAGAAATAAATTTCTGTTGTTTAAACTTCCCAACCTATGGTATGTTTGTTATAGCGACCCAAACTGACTAAGACAAACAAGTTGAAGATTTCCGGTTACCTAGAACACAGCTCATGAGACATTCTTCCACTAATCTATGTGTTTTTATAATTAGTTATGTTAAGTAATAGAATTTTTTTTTCATTTTTCTGGGTTTTTTTGAGGAAGATTAGCCCTGAGTGAACATCTGCCACCAATCCTCCTCTTTTTTGCTGAGGAAGACTGGCCCTGAGCTAACATCCATGCCCATCTTCCTCTACTTTATATGTGGGATGGCTGGCACAGCATTGCTTAACAAGCAGTGCATAGGAGGCTGGCTCCAATATAATTCTCTTGTTTTCCTACTTATTCTATTGTATTTGTTAAGGGGTTTTCTAGAAAATAAAATCTATAAGGAAGAAAATAAAAATAATTTATAATCAAACGTTGTTAACATTTTTTGGAATGTTTTCCAGTAGTATTTTATATTTATACATTTTAATATTCCTGAAATATATATAGTGTGTATATATGTTTTCTTGTTAGACTTTTAAATGCAGTGTTATATATGTTTTAATGCCTGCAATTAACTTTAGAATTCTTCAGTATCAACAACATATTATACTGTCTTAGCTATGCTCTGAAGGCTGTTCCTAAGTCAGTAATTCTCACTCCAGGAGTAGTCAACGAGCATTTATCAGAAATAACACACTACAGAGGCTGCTACAATGAGTAATCTAGCCATCTCTCCCTCCCGTCTGCACCAGCTGCCTCGTATAATGTATGTTAGAACTGAATTTTTGTTGGTGAAATTACTTAATTAGCAAAATAAATGTTAGAAATAGTACTGAAGAAACAGAGATTATCTAGAATATTGTAGAGACACTTCTCCATCTTTGCATTAGCATGGTATAAAAACAGGAAACACCTTACCCTGCAATGTTTAGAAGCCTCTCTCAGCTTGATCCCTAAACCGTCAATATTCTGATCCTTTTTTCTGAGAATTCCTGGTTACATGGCCCTAATAGATGCTTAGATGAAAACTGTAGCTGGACTATGGCCCCATTTGCCTCAGATAAACCTTTAATAGAGGGTGTCTTGAGAACTCTGAAAAAGGCAAAGAGCTTATAGGACATTTTGTGTAATTTTTAAAATTAAATTCTTGCTTAAAATAAAGGTCATCACGTGTGGCAGAAACGGGTCAGAGACTTGCTTTTATTATAACTTTTTAGTGGGATTATGTTTGAGGAGCAACCACCGCTCACCCAGGGCTACTGATAGTCACTAAAAATGTCATAATAACTTATAGTTGTTTAAGACTAAATTGGCTTAGGCCAGTGTGGAATGTAAGTATATCTCTTATTGCATTTCTTTATAAACACTCTTTTATTGGCTAAATCTTTTGTAAAAATATTCCATAATTTATCTAATCAGAATCAATTGATTGGCATATGGGTGAGAAATAAGGTAGAGAAGAGCATCTTGGTTCATGAGTCTTTGAATTTCTAATTATTTTGTTGTGATATAATGCCAGAAGTGATATTAATTCTTTAAAACAGATGATTGTAGCTTTGTACACAGTGGCAAGTTGTTTTCTAGAGAATGTATGCTAATTTATAATCTCCCTATTTCTCTGAAAATTGGAATGTTACCTCAATTTCTCCAAATCATCTTTTGTTTTGAATGTGACGAGAAATGAAAAAAGTCAAAGCTCCTGACATTTCAGGACAAACTATCTTTACTAACCATGTCTTTCCTCTATATCTGCTCCCTATGCATACTACACACATACATGGATAGACAGTAACTGTGAGGAAGAAGGGGATTGTGGGGCATCATTTTAATCACTAGTGTGATCAAGGAATAAATTCTGATTCTTTCTCTCAAGAAAAACCCAAACAAACGTCTAAGATGCTTTAGCAATCTGGAAAGGGCAATAGCTAGGAGAAAATATCAAGGAACTAAATTCATAGAAGCCAAGCTATCAGTCATCCCTAAGGGAAGTGATGAACAGCAGGCACACACTAGAGAGAAACAGACTATACCAAAAAAGTGAGTGCTTGATCTAAGTCGGAAGATGTGGAGACGATATCTATGCATGTTTTATGAATGATGTTGTAGATTACTCTCTTTAGAAAAATTTAAGATATTATAGTCATGGTAATATTAAGAAAATTTATCTGTGATCATGGCAGGTTGGGGTTAGAGGCGCAAATAAGAGGACCCTCCAGAGAAGTTTGTTTTCATGTGTGTGTGTGTATGTGTTGTTATTTGAGCTGATTTTGGGTTGGACCTTAGACTGAGGAAAACGTCATCTTTTTGTGAATTACAGCAGCCTTTGGTCACGCTGTCTCTGTCATGACATTGTGCATCTATGTGTAAATGGTTAATAGTCAAAGAACTGGGGATGAGAGCCAAGTATAAAGGGTAGATCTTATCTCATTTATGTCTTTTGTACGTTTTTATGTCTTAAAATTTGTGTTTGTTAATCTTATAATTAAGAAAAACATATAAACCATAAAGTCTTAAGCCAGTATCACATAATAATTAAAATAATTATGTAAATATAAAAAGAAGTATGAAAGGGAAATAATTGAATAAATGAAACTTTTTAATAATAAATTTTAGCTGAGTTTATATTTTTGCGATGAATATCTAGTATGGATATTTAGAATCACTGTGGTGATCAAAGTAAAATCACACCATAAATAGCCAAAAATACAGTTGGTCACTTCTGGCGAGTTGCAGTAGTGCTATTTTTACAAAAGAGTAATTACCAGTTAAAATAGGTAAAATCTGAACCAGTTATGAAAGGTAAAGGGCTCAATTATTATTCAACTAATTTAATTAAAATGTAAAGAATCAAACTGAATTTTTCAAACTCCCAGCAGGTGAGTTAATAATCAATGCATAGAAAACTTATCTGTGCGGTATGAGTACTTGAAGCCCTTCTTATTCTTATGCGCAAAATCAATTTTTTTCCTCTAATTTCATTTTTTATCTTAGCAGGAATAGTCTCTGACTTTAAAGAAATTCATGGGAAATGAGTAAATAAGTAATAACATGGTATCACCATTTCCTAAAGTGCAACATCGCCAATTCTTTTTATTCTTAGGCTTAATGTGTGGTCTGAAAGACTTATTCAAATATGCAAATGTTTGCAAAATGAAGACAATAGGGATAAGAGGAGGAGCTCATTTATATGTAAATGAATTTGTAAAGAAGTAATAGAGCATGTATTTCTCCTTGTTATAAAAAATTTCAATATCCTGAAAAATAGCCTTGTTACAAGAAATTAAGTTAAGGAAGGGAAAATACAATATCTTAATGGGTGAAGCAATTGTCTGGCTATCTGATATGCATGACAATTTTTCTGAGAACTCAATGTATCCACTCAGGCTAACAGGAAGGAATCTGATCAAAGTCTTATCATCCACAGACTATTCTCAGCTATCATTTTCCCTTGAAGCAACTATCAAAGTAATGCTAAACCAGTATATTTTAAAAGCCAGACCTACAAACCATGACATATATGATCATTATTTATTAGAAAAATGTCTTCAAAATGATATAACTCTTTTGCCTTGAAACAGAGTAAAGACGTTAAAGAAAATTCTTTTAGAAAACATTTTTATGTACAGTAAATAAGTTCCTTAGTTGGAAGACTAGACTAGTTAGAGATCTTTAAAACTTAAGAGGTTTTAAACCTAAAGTTAGATAGGATGAATGGTATATCATAAATCTACGTATCTATGCATCTAGTATATATCTGTGAAAAATGTATAACACTTTGAATCTTTCACCTAAGGCAATCATAAAGAAAACCCTGAGATACATTTTGGTCATTGTGCTGAAGAAACTAAGTCATAGACAGGTAAAGCAAATGGATTAATTACATCCTGAGAGAAAGAATCAGAACTGCGTTTGTCTGAGAATCCCAATATATTTTAAATAATATTGCTAAAAGCTGAAAGTTTCAAATATTGAGTATTAAAACTCATTTAAAAATGTGGCATTATTACTCATTTTCAAAAGCAACAAAGGTAGTTCATTCTGAGCTCATATGCATCTCACACACAGACCACAACAACTTGCGTGCTGTGGGGACCTGAGGTTGGCCACCCCAAGATAGGTCTCTTTGGCATCAGGATTATTTGAGGCTGATTGCTTTTGATAAACTGGGACAGGGAAGGAGGCTCTGAGGAATGGAACTTGCCCTTCCTTAGGACACATTTACATTTGTAAGGTAAACCTCTATCTGTAAAAGGTGCCTCCCTATCTGTACCAGGAAGAAGAAAGGAGATGACCTTCTCTCCAAAAACTCTTAATCAATACCAAAGGCAAGGACTTAAATCTGCATTTTATTGTGCTAGTCTGGTAACCTCTTGTAACTGACTTCCTTCCCCCTCCCAATTTTGGCATTTCTTTAAGGATTAAGCATCTTTCTTCAGGCTAGGAACTGATTGCTGAGCTCACCTGTGACCGCCCAGCTCCAGACAATCGACTTGCCTCCTGCTACGCCCACCGAGATAGCAGACCATTACCTGCTGTGTCCATCCAGCACTGTGCCGACAGGGCAATCTTGTGACTATTGTGGGAGGGACATTTCAATCACATGTGAAACACCCTGTTTGGGGGTATATAACCACTATGTGCACCCCACTTCTTCGGTGCCCTTTCTTCCTTTGGGAAGAAAGGCCCCGGGCCATGGTTCCTCATAAAGCTTTGTTTAATTTTCTCTTGCTATTCTGTCTCATGTGAATTTAATTCGTTCTGTGGCCAGACGAACCCACATTTTGGGATAGGAAATGTCCTCCTCCCCTACAGTGCCTTTGATGTACTTGTAAATTGCTGATATCAACAGGAAGTTATTCCCTAGAAGAGCACATCCCATTCCTTGCAGAGATCTTTTACCTGGAGAAATTTCACCACTTCAAAGGGACAAACACACAGGCCATCAGGATACCTAAAAAGGAACAAGTGTCAGACTGGAAGTACTAGTCTCATAAGAATCATGGACACTAGAACAAATGAATTGATATCTTTGTAATTATGAGAAAAAAACGTGAAGCTTTAATTCGATGTTCAAGTTATTCATGAAGTGTAAGAGCAAAATAAAAATATTCTCAAGTTTAATGCTTATGCACCTATTAAATTACACAAGAATGTTCACCAGCGACAAAAGTGTTCCCAAAAAAGGGGCAAAATTGGATACATTTGATACAAATCTTTGGTAGTTAGGATGAAAAATTGAAAGAAGCCAGAAAGAAACTAAAAGTGGGTGTTTTAGATCTTGATAAGCAAGATTCTCCTCTGAGACACTGATTTTAATAGCATAGTATTTTATCTTTTCTCTTAGTACTACAATGAGAACATTTACAGAAACATATTTAGTACATCTGTTATTGGTTTCAGTTTCAGACTGAAACCCCCAAGTCTGGATATTTTGTATTTCTAGATATTTAGTATTCCTGAGAACTGCCTGGGGAAATAGTTACAAATGTGGAGCCCTATTCCTCATTTCAGATCTGCTTATTTCAGTCTCTGCAGGTGGACCCAGGAATCTGCATTTCAGTGAACAAACAGGGGATTCTGATGCAGGTGACCCACACATCTTAGGAGAAATTCTATTAACAAAACAGAGAGGAGGTTAATTAACATTACTGAATAAAATATAATTAGTATAAATCTTGATTACATAAAATACTGAAATAATTGACAAAACTTAGGAGACTAAAAAACCAGGACATGTGAAAAGAAGGATAGGTACTGGCTTCACTTTCACAGCAAAGAGTGATCAGATTCATTGTCTGAAGGAGATGAATTAAGAAACAGGAATAAACAGATGTGACCCAAAAGAAATGAAAACAGTAGTTATTTCTGGAGGAGGGGGCAGGGTATTGGTGATGGATGAATAGAAGCTTTACTTTCAGTTCCTACCTTTTTGTTACCGTTTGCTTTTTTTTAAATGTGCGTGTAACTACTTTGATTTAAAATTTTTGGAATTTTAACATATGGTGCATTTCCTTCTTTGTTGAACTTTCACGGATACCAGCACATCCTTTATTTAATTATTGCATTTTGCTGTAATAGTTCTGTCTTTTCTCTAGCCTTTTGCTGGGAGTTACCACTAGGCTATTACTATCAGTTCTTGTTGTCTCTTTGTGATTTGCTGTGTGGACTGCTTTGTTCTGGGGAAATTACACAAGTCAAATGTTTGAGAAGGACTTATAAATCACAGTTAACAGTTCTGAAGAAGATATTAGGACACTTTTCAATAATAAAACACCACACCACAGTTTTTGTACATAGGCTTTGTGAAAGATATATCATTAGCTTTCTTGTTGTTGTTGTTGGATTTTTTTGGTGAGGAAGATTGGCCCTGAGCTAACATCTGTGCCAGTCTTGCTCTGTTTGTATGTGGGATGCCACCTCAGCATGGCTCGATGAGCAGTGTGTAGGTCCATGCCCGGGATCAGAACCCAGGAACCATGCATGCTGAAGTGGAGCATGCAAACTTAACCACTACAACAGGAGGCCAGCCCCATTGTTGTATTTTTGTTTGCTTATTTTCTACTTGAGTACTAATAGTGAGAGGCTATTTGTCCATCTCTGAGAGGAGTTAGCACATCCTTCTACAATGGCAGGAATGCACTGTAGTCCCTTAGTTTTTATTAAAAATACTAATCTAACTCTTTTTTTATGAAGACATTTGTCCTGTATATACTGATAAAATAATTTTCTCTATAGAGAGTATTTAGTAATGAATTGAAATCTCCATTCTTTGCCCCTCAGTGAGCTTGAATCCCATGCAGCATATTCATTCCTCCAAATATTTCACTATGTTTCCAGTCAGATCAGAAGGGCTGATGGTGATGACCTTGCTTTGACAGATGCTTTGGGAAATTTCCCTGTCAAATCCCTCTCTACTTGTGTGCTCCAATAAGCATTTTGTGATGTTTTTTATTTATTGTTTGTATTCTTGCTTTAGAACATGTGAGTTACCTGACATGGCATCATTTTAAAGTAGATACCCAAGTGAAATTTCTAATTGTCTCATTTCTAAGAATAACTTTAATTCTGAGATTTTAAATACCATGGAATCTGTAAAATACATAACTGACCAGAGTTTCTAGGGATTTCTAAAAGGTCAAGTATTATTTGTGGCTGCTCATTTGAAAAGAATGAATTTTTGTGGTATACAATTTAGGTTAATGTATGGCTTCATTTTACATCCATCCCTTATTTTTCTACTTTCACTGTCCCCTACTTTTCATTCATTCTTCTTTACTTTTGAAAGGAAAAATAGTACTTACTTTGGCATCAGATCTTTTTAGAGCAGATATTGTCTCTGCCCCTTCAAAGCTATAGGCCTGTGGGAAAGCTACCTAACCTACCTAAACATTGGTCTCTTCACTTTGCAAAAGTACTATTAGCAGTGTCCAGCTCATAAGCTTTTTGAGAGGATGAAATGAAATAATGCAAGTATAGCAAATAGCGTATGGTCTGGCATGTGGCAATTATTAGCCATCATTGCTATTATAACCTTTCTTAAACTTTTTCTGCATAAGAAATCAGTCTGCCTATTTATGTATGTGTGTATATATATTTATATACATAATATTCATATATATGCATATAAATAAATATATGCATATTATTTGAATCACAGACATTTTGATCATTGCATATAAATTGTCTCTTTACATTTTTATTTTCTATTTTGTTCCAATAAATCCAACATAGCCAGTTTTAAGAGAGAACCTGATAGCTTGGCATCCAGGAGAGAACATATATTCAGAATAATGCTCACAGCTTGCTATAAATGCATGTCTATGAATATAACCTGATGCAACCATAAAAGGTATTTTACCGAGAAATATAGGAAATGGAAGGAATAATGGAAAACATAAGTATATTCTAATCGGTTTCTAGGAAAAAGGAAATGTGTGCATGAAATGCTATTAAACTTAAGGCTGATACACAATATGTCAAAATGCATTCCTTGCTCTCATCTGAGGTTCAAATAGTATTCTATTCTTAGAAATTCCTTTTATTTAAAGTGTTTCCTCTTCCCACGCAGTTCAGCGAAATCACTTTTCTTTTGTGAAAATAGAATACACTGTCTTGGAAAGCACGTTCATATAATCATTTGTTTTAACTAGTTAGTACTATTCAAATTAAGATGAAAGTCTGCACCTACCACACTCCTCTTTCTGTCTTATCACTGTCCTATGCATTTTTTTTCTTCCTAGCGGTTTTATTTTCCTCCCTCTCTTCTCAGCTTCGTGCGTTTTCTAATGCTTACTAGGGGAATAGATGTGTGCACAGCTGTGCCTTTTAAACTCTAATTTTTTTCTTCTGAATTTCTCTAGTCTTTGGAGAAGAGGTAAATAGGCAAAACAAGGAAGGAGGAAGTTATTTCCAATCCTGCAACATACCCGGTTTATCACTTATATACTTTTGACCAAGATCTATGCTTCCTTTATCAGGAAGGGAAAGGAAATAAGCAAATGGGTTCATCTGCAAGTACGTGTTCAACAATCAGGGTCTCAGATAAACAGGGTGCTTTGGGTTTCATACTTATCCATCCACCACATGCCTCATAGAAGACATTGACTCTGCATGATGGAGAGAGAGAATCCATTACCCAGCAAAGATACAGTTATTAAAAAGCATCAACTCAATTGTATTTCTGATGTATCTCTAATTTCTACAGGCTCCTTCCTCATGCCATCAAGTCAATGGCAAAATTCCTGGATGCTAATTTATATTGTCTAGCCCAGAAATTTTTGAGAGAAGTCTGGCACCGATGTACTGGCTTGCAGACAAACAGCCAAGGGATCAAATGTGTTGAGGATTTCATTTTAAAACACTGTTTTTTTGCAATTATCATTTAGAGCTCTAAGTAAGATAGCAAAAAGGCATCATTCTAAAAATTGCTCTTGAAGGTATTTTCCTCCTGAAGACGTATGAGAATGACTTCTGTTAAAATTAAGAAAGAGACATAATTAAAAACACTGGCAGCAGAGGATTGAATTCTCCACATATTTGGGATTTTGAGAGTACATTCAGGCATAGAACTCCAACTCTGAATGAGAGTGTGCATTAATGTTTAATGATTTGTTTCGTAGTCAATGAAAAGATAATTTCCATAACAACTCGAGAAAATGATATCTAAACAAGACATTTATTTAGTTTCTTTTTCATTTGAATTTATTTTCATTTGTCATATACTCTACGGCTACTGCTGTAGAATACTTAAACACTTTCTGCAAATAAGAGACCTAACTAAATGACAAAACTTATTTTAATATTGTCTCTAATTCAAATTCACTGATATTCTTGAATAAAATCCACATATTGACCTTGACATAAAGATTATTTTGAAGTAGAAGAATATGTCTAATAATAACATTTTACCTATTCCAAAATTAGATATCTAGGGATCAACTCTCATTTTGGAACTAGACTGTGATGGGTGTAAATACGAGGTGTAGACACAGTGACAGCTCTACATTTTAGCTTAATAGTCATAAATTTTAGCAGGAGACAAATAAAAACTAGAACCTTTATTACAAAAGATCACACAACCCTGTATATTTAAGTCAATCATGATAGAATCCTTAAGATGTTTATTAAACAGGGTTTTCTAGTGCCCAAAAGATTGTATTGAAGAAAGAGGTACATATAGTCCATTTTAGAATGCTTTCCACTTCCAGCAACTTATATATGAAGTAATCTGTTTCTATAAAAATAAAAATTAAGCTATACAGTCAGAAGAACACATTTCTCCAAAGGTAGAAGCTTAAGGTTTTCCTATCTGTTCTCTAAAAGATATTTCCACAAGATTTCTAAACTGTTTGCTTTTTTTTTTTTAATATTATATGAATAAAAACAAGAGGGACTTGAGAGGAGAGGAAAGAAGCATCAATATTTCCCACATTCTTATTATTTTATAGCTTCTTCCTGATAATTAAATATCTGAAGTCATTAGAGACTTAAATCTGTTTATTGTTTCCATGAACACTCACCCAGAGGAAATGGTTTCTTTTTGTGTTTGGAAATTTTTATTGTAAGTACCTCTTTACTTGAACATAATCCGCAGTGTCACGGGGCCTGTACTGAGGTAGACTTCTTCCTCAGTGGAAGAATTGCCTTTTTCCCCTAGCATGCAGGGAGTGCTACTAATCTGGAATTATGCTCCGTTCCAAGTTAAGGTCCTTGCTTTAATGTGAGAATTTCAAGTTCAAAGCCCCTAACTTGCTTGGTCTTGAGGTTTAGTATCAAGATCATATGTTCACATTTGTAGCCAGGGCAATGCAGACTTTTGAGTTTTCTTACTGCTTACAGCCACCTGACCAGTCTTCAATTCCCCATTTTTTTCTCTCTAAGTCCAAAATGTATTAAGATTATGTTGGCTAACAACAGCCAGAAGCTTTAGACGCATTTGGGAACACCATGGATGTTGTAGACTTTATATTTAATCATCTTCCGTTGTGAAATAGTTCCAGTAATGAGGAGTCCAGTTAATGGATTGTTTTATTGAAACAAAAGAGACAAAATTTAATTAGAACTAGAGTTAAATACAACTTCTGAAGAAGATTAGGCTTCACCATCTTATTATCCTATACAACTCTGGATCAGAAACATCATTGGTATATAGCTAAGAATTCCCTCACCGACATTTCTTTGTTTTCAACTGAAAGGAAACACTCTCACTTATGTTACTCTTACCAAGATAACATTTCTCCCTCTAAATTTTCTAAAGCACTTTATCTGTAGCACACTTAGGATATTTAGCGTCATTAGTTACTTAGCATTGTCCCATAACCCTCCATAAATCATAAGCTACATGAAGACAAGCAGTGTCTCATTCATCTTTTTAATCTCCTGATCAAGTACTTAATTGTGGCAAAAAAAAACCCTATAATGTTAAATTTACAATCTTAACCATTTTTCAGTGTACATTTAAGTATATTCTCATTATTGTGGAACAGATCTCCAGAACTTTTTCGTCTTGAATATCTGAAACTCTGTGCTCATTAAAGAACTCTCCTTTTCCCCTTTCCTGACAGATTCCAGTTTATAAGTAAATAACAACTATAATATATAGTTATATTTAGCATACATATATAACAGATATAGACATATAGAAATGTATCTATAGCATAAAGACGTATAGATATATGTGTATAGCATATATCAAGCTATAGACTGAAAGCTTGAGCAAAGGACTCCCACAGGTATAATTTTTATCATTTGTGTAGAGGTTGTCTTTTGACTTCTTTTTTTAGTAAGAACTTTCGAAATTCTAATGCTTATGCCAATTTACTGATAAAGGATCAAGCAGTACATATTAGTAATTTTTGGTTTTCTAATCCATGAGTGATTATCTTTTTGTTTCTTTAGATCAATTATTAGATGGCTATTTTCAAAGCAAAAAGTTTGAAATCTTTGCCCTGGAGAGGTAAAGATGTGAAACACTCAGGGTGACATTTCTCCTACTCATTTTGCCTATTGATTAAATTTCTCAAGAAAATTTTGTGATTATCCTCTTGATACTGTAGGGAAAAAAAATCATATGCTTTTCTGAAAATGAGAATAAGCTCATCCTCCTAACGTATCCACAAGCCTTGATATGTCATGCTTTTGTATGAATTAGAGCCGTTGTTAAGACCTCCAAATGTCAGTAATTCTAAATCATCATTTTAAACTGTTTGGAGGATTGAAGTCATGAAGACAATTAATTGGGCAAGGCTGAATGTCTGAGGGGCCATAAATTCTTGTAGTATTAGTACATTAGAACAGAGAATTTGTACTTTGTTTCTTCCTGTCTTTTTCTGTTTTTCCTTCTTAATTTTCTTCCTTCCTTCTCTTCATTCCACTATTCTTTTCCTTTCCTTCCATCCTATATGTTTTTCAGAATTGCTTAAGGAAGAAAAAACTAACTAAAAATCATGGCAAAATCAACTGAAGAAAGTTTCACCAGCTAATGTCTATATTTTTTTCAATTAAATTTGATATTTAAAACGTTCACATATCGCTTCCAAAAGTCCCCCCAGGGATTTAAACAGGGAGAATCATATAAGAGGTAGGACAATATGATCGACTCAACTTGAAAAGTTTCTACTCCTCATTAAGTTTCCGTGACACATTAGAAAATCCTCAATGTTTCATTAGTGACAGTAAGAGAAACTCAATGTCTCAC
Source organism: Equus quagga (assembly GCF_021613505.1). Taxonomy (NCBI): domain Eukaryota; kingdom Metazoa; phylum Chordata; class Mammalia; order Perissodactyla; family Equidae; genus Equus; species Equus quagga. The sequence goes on along the minus strand of NC_060280.1, from coordinate 48,582,283 downwards.
TGGACATTCCGTGACAAAATCAGTAAAGAGGGGGACGAAGATCACTGAGGCGTCCTCTGCTCTCAAGTAGCTTAACATTAACTTGGAAGATATGGAAAGTATATAGAACCTAATAAAAATAAGTCCTAGAGACTGAAGAAGAGGGTCAAAGAATGTGAAATGTAATGTGACCTGAGGGTAGAAGACAAGAGAGAAACATATTTAATATTAAGCTTTGAAGAAAAGATACAGTATTTACAGTTGAATACATAGGTAAAAATATTCCTAGGTGGAATAGCATAGAAAAAAAGTTTTAAGGAAAGGTCCACAACAAGTAAAAGCAGAGTTATTTAATAATGTCATGTGGATTTAGTCAAATATTTAACTTATCTTCACTCGCTTTATCTGTAGACTAACTTTTAATAGCATCTACCATACAGGATTTTATGAGAATTAAGTGAGATAATGAATAGAAAGCACTTAGTAAAAGGCATGGAACATAGTGAATGCTAAAATAATAGTAACTTTTAGGGCCAGCCCTCGTGGCCTAGTGGTTGAGTTTGGCAAGCTCCACTTTGGTGGCCCGGGTCTGGCACTGGGGTGTGGATCTATACTGCTCTGTTAATAGACATGCTGTGCTGGTGGCCCACATACTAAAAACATAGAGGAAGATTGGCATGGGTGTTAGCTTAGTGTGAATATTCCTCAGGAAAAAGATAAATATTAACTTTTATTTTAAAAATATAGGAAACAGCATAAATGTGAGGATTACTTTATAGTTAATTCTGGACCCTTGTGAACAGGTAAAAGAATTATGAAAGAAAGTACTCAACCATAGGTTGAGATGAGAATCTAATTTAAGCAGTTCTGGGAAAAGAAAATTAAGTCTTTGTGTTTATTAGATAAGGAATTCTATGCGTTTTCTCATTTGCAGTTATATGATTTTCTTGATATAGTATTTTATAAAACAAATTCTATTTGTTATCATAATCCTTCCTTGAAAATTAAAAAACGAACAAACTGCACACCTGGTCTTATAGTTAATATGAATATGTATATCTTTTCTATGGCAAAGTCACAGTATTACCATTAAATTCCAGAATTGCCATAAAATCAGAACAGTGTAATTGTCATCAGACAAATACTAGTCATTATTAAGTGTGTAAATAAGCTTTAACATTTAGAAGAATAATGTTAAATACTTCACTCAAAACTTTACTTGTGGAATGTTGTAAGAATACTATTTATACCTTAATTTAGTCTCCAAAGACCTTTCAAAATTCGTGTCTGCTCAAAAACAAATGCTCTTTAAAAGTTGTCCTTAATGTATTTTATGGCAATTCTTTTTATACTTTGTATTAGAAGCTATCATCTTTTTTCCCCTGCTGTGTTGCATTAAATGTTATCCGCTTGCAAACACACAGACCCACATGTACAATCTATACAATTCCCAGCATGCTATTGAAAATCCTATCCACTTCTCTCTCACACAATAAGTTATATGAAAAGACAAGTAAATATACAAAATTATTTTGAGCAAAATTTTGAGGCCATGACTTCTTTATCTTTGACTATTCTGGTTTGACATTTGACATAGGAAAATTGTCATTCGAAGAACAGTTTGAATAAAATAGACAATTTTAGTACGAAAAAGAATTTAAGATAGACATGAAAATTTTATTCCAATATTTGAAGGACAGATGAGAAGAGGGAGAAAACTTAGTTTTCTTAGCTCCATAGGGCAGATGTATCACCAATAGGTAGAAATTGCAGTGATATGTTTCTTTTTATGCTAAGGTCAAGTTTAATAACAATGAGTGTCAAAACTGGCATGATTACTTTAGAACTTAAAGAATGTGAGTCTCTGTCACTTCCTACCTTTGTCTATTTCTTAGTCTCAGAAATTGCTATTCTTATTCCAATCAAAAACAATTACTATTGGCTGGCCTGGTGGTATACTGGTTAAATTCGCACTCTCTGCTTCAGTGGCCCCAGGTTTACCAGTTCGGATCCTGGTCATGGACCTACACACTGCTCATCAAGCCATGCTGTGGCAACATCCCACATAGAAGAGCTAGGACTTATAACTAAGATATACAACTACATACTGGGGCTTTGGGAATGGGAAAGAAAAAGAGGAAGATTGGCAAAAGATGTTCACTAAGGGCCAATCTTCCTCACAAAAAAAGAAAAAAAAGTTACTATAAACCAACTAGACCTAACAGATCTCTGTAGAACAATAGAGAAGACCATATACCAGCAGAATAAACATTCTTATCACGTGTACACAGTACATTCACTAGAATAGTCCACATACTTGGCCATAAAGCAAACCTCAATAAATTTTAAAAGAATTGCAATAATGCAATGTATGTTCTCTGACCATAATGGAATGAAATTAGAAATCAATAACAGAAAGACATTTGTGAAACTCACAAATACATGGATATTAAATGACACACTCCTAAATAACCAAAAGGTCAAAGAAGAAGTCAAAAGGGAAATTAGTATATATTTTGAAATGAATGAAAATGAATACACAACGTACCAAAACATGGGATGTGACTAAGGCAGTACTTAGAAGAAAAGTTATATCTGGATACATCTAAATTAAAAAAAATTTCCTTCTAAAGCAGTAGATAAAGAAAAGCAAACTAAATCTAAAAGAAGAAAAAAAGAAATAAAAAAAAGATCAGAGTAGAAATTAATGAAGTAGGGAAAAGAAAAAATAGAGAAAAAGAAAGAAACCAAAAGTTGGTTATTTGGAAACCAACAAAATTGGCAAACTTTTATCTAGCCTGACCAAACAAAAAGGAGAAAAGACTGAAATTTGTAAAAACAGGAATGAAAGAGGAAATAGCCCTACTGACCTTACAGAAATAAAAAGGATTATAAAAGAGCACTACACGTGACTGTATGCCAACAAATTACATAAAATAGATTAAGTGAACAAATTCCTTGAAAAACACAAATTACCAAAACTGACGCAAGAAAAATTAAAAACTTGAATAGACAATTTTCTTACTAGGGCAAGTAAATAAATTGAATTAGTGATCAAAAACCTTCCCACAAAGAAATGCTTGGATGCAAATAGCTTTACCCATAGACTCTACCAAATATTAAACAAAAAGTTTAATAGAAATTCTTTACAAATTTTTCCAAAAGACACAAGACAAGGGAACACTTCTGAACTGATTTTATGAGGCCAGTAATAGCCTGATACCAAAACAAAACAAAGGCATCTTAAGAAAAGAAAATTAGAGACCACTATCTCTGATGCATATAGACATGAAAGTCCTCAACTAAATACTAGCAAACTAATCCAGCAACACACAAAAAAGATATATTCCATGACCAAGTAGAATTTATCTCTGGAATGCAAGGTTTAAAATATAAAAATTCATTAATATGTTATACAATAGAAGAATGGACAAAATCACATAGTCGTTATTCCACTGTATATATAGCACAATTTCTTTATCCATTCATTCCTTGGTGGACACTTAGGTTGTTTCCGTATCTTGGCTATTGCAAGTAGTGCTGCAATAAACATGGGGTGCATATATCTTTTTGAGTCTGTATTTTCGTTTTCTTCAGATAAATACACAGAGGTAGAATTGCTGGATTGTAATGATTCCATTTTTAATATTTTGAGGAACCTCCGTAATGTTTTCCAGAGTGGCTGCAACAATTTACAGTCCCACCAACAGTGCACCGGGTTCGTTTTCTCCACATCCTTGCCAACACTTGCTATTTCTAGTCTTTTTGGATAATAGTTATTCTAACAGATGTGAGACGACAACTCATTGGGGTTTTGATTTGCATTTCCCTGATGATCAGTGGTGTAGAGCATCTTTTCATGTACCTGTCGGCCATCTGTATGTCTTCTTTGGAAAAATGTCTATTTACATCGTCTGCCCATTTTTTAATCAGATAGTTTGTTTTTTTGATATTGAATTGTATGAGTTCTTTATATATACTGGATATTAGCCCTTTATCTGCTATGTAATTTGCAAATATTTTCTCCCATTCGGTAGGTTGCTTTCTTATTTTGTTGACGGTTTCTTTCGCTGTGCAGAGCCTTTTAGTTTGATGTAGTTCTACCTGTGTGTTTTTGCTTTCAGTGTCAGATTCAAAAAATCATCACAAAAGCCTATGTCCAGGAGCATACTGCCTATGTTCTCTTCTAGGAGATTTACGATTTCAAGTCTTGTGTTCAAGTCTTTAATCCTTTTTGAGTTCATTTTTGTGTCTAGTGTAGGATGGTGGTCCAGCAATTTGATTTTTGGTGAGATTCTATCAAGGCAATGCAATGAGGGGGAAAGAATGATATTTTCAACAAATGCTTCTAGGACAACTGTATATCTATCTGCAAAAAAATGAAGTTGGATCCTTACCTTATATCATATGTAAAAATGAACTCGAATGAATCTAGATATAAGAGCAAAAACTATAAAAATCTTAGAAGAATAAATATAAGAAAAGTCCTTGTGACCTTGGGTTAGGCAAAATCTTCCTAAATATGATGCCAAAACCACAAGTGACTAAAGAAAAAAATAGATAACTTAGGCTTGATAAATTAAAAACTTTTATATTTCTATGGATACCGTCAAGAAAATGAAAATATCCCACAACTAGAACAACCTGCAACTAAGATGTACAACTGTATGCGGGGGGGGGGGGGGGGGTGGGGGAGATAAAACAGAAAAAAAAAAAGAAAAGGAAAAGGAAACAACTTACAAAATGGGAGAAGGTACCTTCAAATCTTATATCTGACAAAGGATTGATAGCTGATATATAAAAAACTCACAACTCAATAATAAAAAGGTTAATAAGCCAGTTTAAAACTGGGCAAAAGATCTGAATAGACATTCATGCAGAGAAGCTATACAAATAACTAGTGAACACATTCAAAGATGCTCAGCATCATCAACTATGAGGGAAATACAGGTTAAAACCATAATGTGATACTACTACACACCCACCAGGATAACTAGAAACAAAAAGTCAGATAATAACAAGCGTTGACAAGGATGTAGAGATATTAGAATCCTTGTACATTGCTTTTAGGAATGTAAAATCGTGCATCCACTTTGGAAAACAGTCTATCAGCTCTTCAAAATGTTAAATATAGTGTTACCAAATGATCCAGCAATTCCACTTTAGGTGCATCTATGACAAAAATAAAAACTCATCCACACAAAAACTTGTTAGACATTACAGCATTATTTATAATAGCCTAAAATGAAAACAACCCAAATGTCTGTCAAGGGATGAATGGCTAAATACAATATGCTATATTCATACAATGAAATATAATTTGGCAATAAAAAGAAATAAAGTACTCTTATATGCTACAACATGTATTAATCTTGAAAATATTATGCTAAGTGAAAGAAATGAGTTACAAATATCACATATTGTATGATTCCATTTATATAAAATGACCAGAATAAACATGTCTACATAGAGAGAAAGTAGACTAGCAATTTCCTTGGGCTGTTGTGGGAGGAGCTGGAGAGTGATTAGGGAAAAATGAGAAGTGGCTGCTAATGGGTACATATTTTCCTTTGGGGATGATGAAATGGTTCTAAAATTGATCATGGCGATGGATGCATAAGCCTGTGAATACACTGTCTGTTGAATGTTATACTTTATGTGAATTGTATGGTAAGTGAATTATATCTCAATAATGTTGGTATACTAAAAAACAACAATTACTTCTATCTTTTTTAACATAATTTGCTCTTTTACCTTGAACACCTTAATATTTTCTGTTTTCTAAAACTATTCATTGATTAATTCAGTAAATATTTATTGACCTCATACTGTGTGTCAGGCATTGATACAACTATTTTGGTTACAAGAATGAACAACTGAGGCAAAAATTATAACCCTAAAATTACATTTTAGTGAGACAAATAGACCATAAACAAGATAGGTATTACACATATCATGCTAGATAGAGAAATTACCTAAGAACAAAAATAAACTTGAGAAGGGGGAATTGTCCAGGCATGAAATTTTAGGTAGTATAGCCAGGGAAGTTCTCATTGAGAAGATGGGATTCGATTGAAGACCAGAAGGAAATGAGGGAGAAAGTCCTTGATTTATCAGGGGAAAGAGAAAAATAAAGGAAATAGCAAGTATGAAGTCTGTGAATCTTCCAGGGGCTAGGAGAAACTTGCAGCTGTAGCACAGTGATGGAGGGGAAAGAAAGAGTTAATAACAGGAAGGAAATGTTGACAAAATCATATAGAGCTTTGTGGATTATGATAAAGATTTAGACATCTTCTCTGGTTGAAATGAGAAAATATAGGTAGATATTTATTATAAAAATGATTCTGTGTAAATTATATTTTAAAAGAATTCAACTCATTTTTATTTTAGGGGTCTTCTGTCCCAGGATAAAGGAGTAAGCAAGAGACCAGTTATGAGGTTTTTGAAGGAACAGTAGCAAAAGACGATGTTAGCTGACTGAGGTTATGACAGTGAACCAATCACACAGAATATAGTAAGAATGGTTCCCCTGTGGAATGGTGCCACATGAAGGCCTTGGTTAATGAAGTTGGTGTGACAGTCAAATTCAAGATATATTTTGAAGGTGGAATCAACAAAATTTATTGATATATTACCTGTGGAGGGGTTTGTGAGAGAAAGAAAAGCATAAAATATGATTTTAGGTCTTCTGCCTGAGTTCCTAAAGGAATGGAGCTGTCGTGTCTGAAACAGGGAAGGTTGCAGGAGAACCACGCGTGTGTGCAGAATGTCATGAGCTCAGATTTGCGCAAGCTAAGTGTAACGTGTCCCTTAGATATCGAAATGGAGCTGTCTTTGCAACTGATAGATTAAGTTTAGGGCAGAAGTCTGGTCTAGAGATATAAATTTGGGAAATATCAGAGTGATGCTATTTAAAGCTGGGAGCTGGAATAGAACCTAGTGCCTTTTTTACTTTTCACCCAATTCATCACCTCCTCTATTAGACGTTCTCTAAATCTCCAGACTGTGTTAGATGCCCCTCTCATGCACTTTCTTAGTGACCAGTACACTACATTCCAAAGTCATAGTATTTTAACATGCTAAATGTATGTGGTGGGAATCACCACCACATTATAATACTTCAGGGTGAGTTTTACTTCGGTATTGCTTTTCATAGAAAGGATATTTAAAAAATGTGTATAATTGATGAGAATCAAAGAATTTTGAAGCAATCTACAAGGTCTAGAATAAAAAGGCAACTCTAAGAAATGTTTGTAATTAGTGTAATTGGATTTTTTTTGAGACTTTTGAAAATCTCATCACTGAAAGTATCCAAATAAAAAGTAAAATATTTAATTTTCCTCAAGGATCTCATGGAGGGGAATTCTGTGCATGATGATCAGGACCTCTGAGAACTCTATCAACTCTAAAAACTTAACTTCTATGAATCAAATGAATTCATTAGTGGAGATAGGAAATAAATTAATATAAATGTAGGAAGGTCCGTTAAACAAAAGGTGATGACGTTAAGGTGTCAGATGCATGTCCAGCTGCCTTGCTATGAAAAGATATCAATAAAATGTTATTACTTTGGCAATTTTATCAAATTCCAGATTCCATTTCTCAGCCAATCCCTCAAGGATTTAAAGATGCTTATTTATGCACATAGAGTTCACAAAGATGTGATATTGTAATAATTTACAGTGAGGAATAAAACTGTCAAAGATATTCAAATAAGTCTGAAGAGTTTTCTCTGAAGGCAAGCCACATGGAGAATGAATTTAGCAAAGTGATATTTTACTGAGTAGGAAGAGGAAACCATCACAAGAGGAGATACAGGTTTATCATTTGAATGTGTTTGAATGTGTCAAGGCTTCTTTGGGCTTGAAAGTTCTAAAGGCCATTCTTCTCAGTAGGATGAGCCTTCTCTCAGTACTCTCTCCCCTAGGGTTGTTATAAACTTTGCCTCTGTGGCTGTTGATGTTCTATGTTCCGTTTCTTACTAACTTCACTCTGATTAACTTGTCTTTTTACAGATATATAACTTCATTTTGGTCTTGCTCTTCTTCTGAAACATTCCTTTTGCAGTGTCTTTATCTCTTCTTGATAAATGGTGAGCTGACTTTACAGTTTAAATTTCAGGGGGGAATGAGTTAAGGCAGCAGGTCTGCTGTCCATTCACTTTCTTTATCAAGAATACACTCCTGGAGGCAAGAAACAGGCAGGGAGCCATGTCTAATCTCTTTTTCTGCTGGACCTCTGCATAAAGAGGAGTCAGAGACTTCACCTCTGAAATGTCCTCAGCAGCTATACTGGCTAAAGATACTCTACAACAATAGAGCCTAGGGTCTATGAGGCATGACTGTCTGGAGAATGTCACTAAAGCTGTACAACTCCCTGGAATAGAAAATGGGGATGTTTTCTAAATTAAATGTTTCTTGTTATATGAGAGTATCTACAAACTTTACCCAGAGTCCTCATCGATCTGGGCCAGAGGTGCCTGCCATACACGGGAATAAACAACCTGGGAGCCATCCTCAGTGTCACAGGCATACTTCTACTTTTTTGAGCTTCTGCTTTCCTTTATCCTTGAAATTACTTAGCAAAGCTTACTACTGCTTAAGATCTCTGATTTGTGTGAGGCTGATTTGACGATCCAATCCTGTGAGTTAGATCAAATCATAGAAAAATCTTATTCCTTCATTTCTAAGACCTAAGGGAGAGGAAAGGGAGATCACCTCATTATCACTGCTATGTATCATCTAGACGAGTTATCTACATCTGTACAAAGTTTTCAAATATATATATGTAACTCAAATAATGGAATGTGGCCATTAATCCTGTGACTAATGCAAAGAAGTTCAAATAAATCTAAATAGTTCTACTTGATAATGTGATGTACAAAGCATTTTGATGCTTATAGAACTAACCACACTGATTCCAGTAATATCCATTCTTTGAAATCCTGTATGCTTTTAGTGCAAGCTCAATATTATTTAAAAGAATTTGATCTTATTTACCTATAAGGGGATGCATTACAGAATTATATAGCATTTCAATTTCTTTAAGGAATACAAAGCTCGTCTCATTCCGTTAATTCACAGCACAGAAATCAAGACCCTTACAAGTTGTGTACATTACCCAGTATCATATAACTATGAGCACCAGGGACAGAACTCCATCCCAGATTTCTGATTTTTCTTTTACTATTATCTCCACCGTACCAAAGTATGAAGCACTAAATTCATGTTTGAAAATCTCATACTTGTAAAAAGTAGGTCTATGAGAAAAAATATAAGATATGAAGAAGGATTTTCTAGTGTTCTTTTACTTTCTTTTGCTTTGAGAAACAGTTTTCTGTTGATTCTCACCCCTCTAGATATGATACTGTGTAATTTGTATCTGGAAACCATAATAAATTTTGTCAGTTTTCTAGATCTAAGCAATTTTCTTGAACAGTGTAATTGATGTGTAAGAAGACATCAGCCAACTGTAATGTTTACAATTTGAAATTGCAATTCACAAACTTGTTAAAATACAAGATTTGCCATAAAAGTAAAACAGATAGCAATAGCAGCAAAAGCAGTTGAAATCTAACATATAAATAAATTACAGCTATGTTATCAGGAAAATTATAATTAATGTTGTGTCAAGAACTTTCAATATAAGATCCACCTTTCAGGGTGTTCTCAAATTAAATATAAAATGATTAATTCTGACAGTTATTTATAGTAAGAAAAGATAAATATTTTCCATGGACATACAAAATAGACGTTGTCTCCAAAAAGCAGTTTCTTTTTCCATTAGCAAGAAGGTGGTTTCTTCTTTATATACAGTAAACTATTATATACTTAGGAGGTCTAGATATGTTAGTGAATTAAATTTAACATAATTTTATATTTATTCTCCCAATTAGCTGCTCATTTCTATATTTATTTTAAAATACAAGATCATCCCAATTTATATTTGAGCAAAACCTTATAGTGTAAGCTTAGGATATATGGAACAAGCCTAGCTCATTTTAAAATCTTCACAGACATTATCTATATACTTTTGCAGTAAGAACGCCCCCCCCCAAAAAAATCTAACATATATCTGGCAAATTATTTTTATCCAGAAAATAAGCCCTAGCTTTCCAAAATAAAAACACAAACAACCCCCTTAAAAATGTGCAAAGTCTCAAAAATCACCCCTAAAATAAGATACAGGAATGGCCAGCGCATAAAACTGGTGATCAATGTTGTTGGTCATCATGGAAATAAGCATTTAAACCACATTTTGATACCATTTAAAACTAGCTATAATGAATATAATTAGAAAGACTGGGAGCATCAAATATCAGTGAGGAAGTTAGAGCATGCATCACTGGTAAGAATGTAAATGGAATACCTATGTTGTAGAACTGTTTTGCAGTTTTCAATAATTCCTAGAGCCAAGAGAAACAGATATTAATATGTCCAGAGAAAGACTTGTATTTCCATTATTTATGAAAAAATAATCCAAATATCCATCAATGGAAGAACAAATTCTCACTATGTCATATACATTATGCTATTCAACAACAACAAAAATGATTCGATATACACAAAAACATGAGGGAATCTCACAAACACTAAACCAAACAAAAAAAGCTGACACAAAAGTGTATGTACCATGTAATTCCATTTATATAAAGCTTAAGAACAGGAAAAATTAACCTTTTTGTCAGAAATTAGAAGAGTAGTTGTCTTTTCAGAGAATACAAGTGAGAAATTGACTAGAAAGTATACAAAGGGGCTTTCTTGGGTAACAGAAATATAACTTGATCCAAGGGTGGTTTACATGAATGCATACCTTTGGCAAAATGTTGAATTTTACACGTTAGGTCTATACTTAATTAAATATAGATTATACTTCACACCTAGGACTATTTGTTCATTTTTTGTCTTCCAAACTAGATTGTACTTTTATGAAGGTTGGACATATATCCCCATTGATTAGTGTGACACTTCATGTATTGTGGGCAAATGTTTATTGAATCAATGGGTGAAACAAAACAAATGGATGAGTTTGATAGATGGAACCTGATGACTAGAGATGGTGAGGAGTTGACTATGACATATACTTTTGGTCTGAAAAGAATGGATGGATATTAGGATCATACCAATGCTCTTAATTTGGGAAATGCTGGGGGAAAAAACTTATTATTTTGAAGACATGAGCTCAGTTTTGAATATGTTGAGTTTGGGATAAATGCATGGCATTTATAAGATATTGCAAAAAACAAGTAAGTTAATTTCCATTATTCCTTCCATAATAATCCAGGAAGCAAGCAGATATTTCAATCCAGCTCAGTCATTCAGGGTTGCATCCTGTCAGCAAAGGTACTTGCTGAGATTTGACATAGGAATTATTTGCCAGACACCAGGCATAAGTGTAACATCACTTTCCTTACCCCAGTGCAACATGGGTAGAGAATTACTAAAAATATAAGCAAACGAGCCTAGAACATTATGATCAAGTTGAAAAATGGGTACTAATTAAAAGATGTAAAATGTTTAAATACATTTAAAATATGTATTTTAGTATTTTTAAATATAAACATATATTTTTTTAAAAAATGTCAATTTAAACGAGTTTCTTTAATCTTATGATTTTAATATTTAATGTCCCCTGAGAAATACCACAATGTAGATACTGTAGGCAGTGTTTGTCAAAATTATTTGACTAAAGAATTCTTAATCTTCAGAGAAGCTCAGAAGAATAGTGTTCCATGGAACAACTGAACATTCAATGGCAGATATTGATGTAGTCTAACCCCTTCACATAAAAATGCACACAGTGAAGCCCAGAAGACGAGGTTCTTTGAGGAACTTTTAAGTTACAATACACAAAAGGATTAACTAAATATTAGATATGATATATCTTTGAATTTGTATAGCATTTTATGATACACAAAAGAATATTCCATAGTTTGCCACTAAATCTACAGACAAGTCAGAAAATGTATTATTATTAGTTCTAAAATAGCTTCAAAAAAGTCAAATGGCTTCTCCATAGTGCTAGTTCTAACAAATAGCAAAAGTTCCAGGACTTGAATGTGTGCTTTCTTACTCATTCTATTACAATGCGTGCTTTTTTTTTTTTTCAGATACAAAGAGAGAGAGAGATTTCTATAAGAAAAGAAAAGAAGATTTCTATAAACTGAAATGATCTGAGAATGGTTCATCGCAAAAGTACGAGTTGGGCCCAGTTGGGTGAGTTGCATATGGACAGGTGGAGAGCAGTGTGTTTTATGCGGAGGGCGTACTATAAACACAGAATGAAAATAAAAACAGAATGGCAGACGTGGAGGAAAGTGAGATGGCCAACCTAGCTAGAGTACAGACTGTGCATTGGCTCAATAGGAGATAGGCTTGGATAGACCATGAGGAGCTATGTTAAAAGGTCCCTAAAATAGTATTAAAACGTTTTTATAAGCACAGAACATATAGGGAGGGAGTCTTTTTTTAAAACATTAATATTGAATGCAGGGTTAAAAATAACACGTTTAAAGTTATAAACATAGTAGTTAGACTAAGGATTACATTGTAAATTTAATTCCTTAGCAATATTTCATAAATTTTATCCTCGCCGTTCCTTGTGGGCAGAACTTGGTCTGTGCTCAAAGCCCTTTTATTTCTTTAAAAATATACTTGTGCAGAATCTATTCAAATGGTGTTGAGTAATAAGAGTGTGACTAGGAGACTTTCCTCCATTTGGAAGAAAAACACTTAAACTCTTTTTTTCTTTGGTATAATTAAAAAAAAACAGCTGAAGCTATACAGTTCCAAAGTTGGCAGGATTGCAGTTTTTATTGAGGAAGGAAAATTATGCCATATTTGAAGAAAATCCATTCACTATTTTTGAAATATGGAGGATTTAAATTATGCATTAGAATATGTATAAGGAAAATTTTCTTATTTATGTTCAATGGTTACCTCAACTAGGGCCATTCGAGCTAAGAAGGCATCAGCTCAAAGTTTTTCAGTTAAGATAGTTTTTCTGGAATATGTCCAAATCTTGGGTGCCAAAGCAAAAATGAATTCTGTTTGTGTAAATCTGCAGCATCAAAGGGAGAAATTATCAACTAAATGAATTAGAGATTCTTTGTTCACTACAAATTACAAATGACATATAATACATTTATATAGAGTATTTCCACTCCAAACTTTCAGTGTGCTTCACTTCATTGAGATAATGTTTACATGAGGCTGTTGTTTGAAGAAGGGATTTGTGGATATATAAAGGAAATTTGGCTGTAGTTTTCATATGGGGCCAGAGTTATGCTTACCAAATATTTCCTTCAGGTATTTTTGTGTGAGTTATTCTTCACAAAAGAGATTTCAAAAGCCTCTCATTCATTGACCGCACTCTGAGCTTAGTAATGCTCATATTTATTCAGCACCCTTAGAGCCAGTCACTTTGTGGTTAAAGAATGTAAGGCTTGTTGACCATAAGTAACTTGGTCTAGGTAATGAAGGAGAAAGAAATAAGGCGAAGATGCAAGTTCTCTTCTATCTGATCATGTAGTCCAGGCTCTTCTCATGACCACAGACTGACTGCATGAAAGAGAAGCATAATGTGTCTTTGTCTTTTTTTAACATTATAATTTATTTACGTGAGAAAAATGTGTGTATAAAGTGAACACCACAAGTTAGAGTACGTTTAAATACTAACTTGGGTGATACAAATATTAAATGCTGTAAACATTTGAATGAGGAATGTAAGTGGGGGCTGGTGTATTCTAACAAGTCGAACAGAGAGGGTGAGACTTGCTCTGTAGCATACAATTTGAGTGAACTTTAAAACAGTAGAGGAAATATCATTGTTAACATTTATGTTTTCCCAAGAATCTCTCTGATCGGTAATTACCATCTTCCTTCCTTCCTAGATCAACTGCTTAACCCAAACTTATCATATGGCCCAAATTACCCCTTTTAATCTATTCCCCTAACTTTTCCCAAAGTGGCCCCATGAGAGTAATGTCCATGCCCTTGTAGTGGCCCTGTTGTTCCTAACCTGACTTTACCACAGCAACTGTATATTTGTGTACATTTGAGTATGATATCTCCAAAGACTAAATCTTTTTGAGGACAAAGCCCATATCTTCTTCAGAAAACCTCTGTATACTCAAGGACTAGTGTAGTTTGTGATATTTAGGCAATAGGAGCCCCAATAAATGTGTGTAATGGATTAAAAATGTATCACTGGAATTCTGACTTCTGCTTTAGGATGCAGAGAACAGGAAACAGGGTTGCTCTAAAACTTAAGCAAAAAGTATCAAGACTAACATCAACTTTATGACTTACTTGAACCTATCAAAAATTGAGGTCACATGGCCTTCATCTGGCTTAAAATCTAAGGAGAGACAGGCGACTGCAGGGGGACAGGAGCCAAAAGCACTCACTTACTTGAAGTAGACGCAACCGGATACAAAAGTGTTCAACTAGAATAGTTTCCTAGCTGGTGGAGGCCAAGTGCAGGCTGGCAGGGCTATGTGAAGCGATAATCACAGCAGGTATGTGAAGACTTCAATGCATTGAGGGCAATCAAAGCAGTAAAAACAACCCAGACTTAGCTCAAATCCAAACTAGGATGACTCATAACTTCTCACTTACAGCCTAGCACAAGGGACAGATTTACCTATTTCCAGACATAAAAACTATATACCTCAGTTTCTACTGACCCACATGAGTTGTCCATCTTTCAATACAATATCATGAAATATATGAAAAAGCAAAGAACACACTCCCAAGAGACAAGGCAATCATGAGAATGAAGCTAAGAGATGACACAGATGTTGAAATTATCTGATAAGAAATTCAGAATAATGATGATTAATGTGTTAGAGTTCACAATGAAAAAGGTGGCAACATGTAAGATCACATGTATAATCTTAGCAAAGATATGAATCTAATAAGAAAGAATCAAATTGGAATGTTAGAAATTTTTTTAAAAGAACGAAACTTAGGGCTGGCCCCGTGGCCGAGTGGTTAAGTTCGCACGTTCCGCTGCAGGCGGCCCACGGTTTAGTTGGTTCGAATCCTGGGTGCGGACATGGCACTGCTTGTCAAACCACGCTGAGGCAGCATCCCACATGCCACAACTAGAAGGACCCACAATGAAGAATACAGAACTATGTACCGGGGGGATTTGGGGAGAAAAAGGAAAAAAATAAAATCTTTTAAAAAAAAAACTTAGAAAGGATTTCAATAGTTTCATCAAGGACTTGACAGAGATGGTAAAAGAACCAGTGAACATGATAATAGGTAACTATAAATTAGCCAAAATGAAAGGAGAGAATAAACAATGAAATAAACAAAACAGAACATTTAAGAGCAGTAAGACAATATTAGATAGTCTAAAACATGTATAATTAGAATCACAGAAGGACAAGAAATAGAGAAAAAAGTAAAGACTAAAGAAATAATATCAGAGAATTTTCCAAAATTAATGACTGACACCCAAGGCAAACCTAAAAATCTCTGAAAGCACCAAGAAGGATAGATGAAAAAAAAGAAAACAAAAGTCAAACTACTGAAAATCAAAGATAAGCAGAAAATTTTGAAGGCAGCTGAGGGGAAAAAAAAGAAACATTATGTTCATAGGATAAAAGATAAGAATTACAATCGACTTCTCATCAGAAACCATGCAAGCTAAAGACAATGGACTCACATCTTACGGTAGCAACAAGTATCTACTCTAGACAACAAGAACTCTAAACTCACTTTCATAAGTGAGGGGAAAAATAAAAACTTTCTTATACAAATAAAACTGAGAGAATTCATTACTAGCAGACCTAGTGTATAATTAGGAATTTAATTCATTAAATTGGTGACTCAGATAGCAAAACTAGTCAAGGAGTGAAGCAATCCAGAGTGTAGCAATAGCACTTCTACCGTTTCAGGGCTGAAGAGACAACAGGAGCAGGTCACAGAACAAGAGTAAAAGAAGCTGTGCGTTCAGCAGGAGCTAGAACTCTGGATAGAAAGGTATCCAGCAGGATCTGGAATCTTGGAGAAGCCGCAACCACACATAGAGGTGCTTTCTGAAATAGCAACTCCATCTAGCAATTCAATTGGCCGAATCAACTTGGAAGAGTCAGCTTGGCAATTGAGCCTAGGAAATACAACTGCAGTATCCAGCCTATCTGAGATACAGAATAAAGAAATACTGAGGAGTATATCTGAGAGAAAAGAGACAAATGACCTGATCAGTTCACATTTTAAACATCTTTCTGTATCCATTTCACCACTGTACTTTAACTCCCAAACGATACATCATTCTTTGCCTAATTTGATGCAACTATATTTCATGACACACAACTACTCTTCCTCTCTCCCCAAAGTCTCATCAGTTACTGCATTAATTTCAATAGTCCTCAATCTCCAGGTGATATGAAGGCTTCCCCATCAGAGCCACGTGTAGCTTCTTGTGGTCTTGTGACATATGGACTAAACTATAAATTTAAACATCACTCATACTCTTCACACAAGAAAACAGGACAAAAGGAAGATGGAAGAATATAATTCGTTACTATACACAGGTTAATGTATACAGGTCTATAGAATCCCTTTCTCTCTCTTTCACACACACACACACAAATATGTAAAACTGCAGCATTCCTCATTTCCTCATTTGTATAAGTGGCTTTAAGGCTGTAGTGTTTTTGTCACTTCCTTTTCCTACCACTCATTACAAGCCTCCTGTGCCCTAAGCCAGCACCTCAGTTGATCACTTTTGTTTTTAAGCTCATGAGAGTTAAATTCATTCTTAAAGGTCTACGTATTTAGTAACCTGGGTTTTATTGAATTGATGTACTTTTTACTCAGTGTTTGCTCCTGGACATGACAGTAATCAGGAGAGCCCCAGTGAATCCTCTGGGTTGCACCTGTAGACCCCCAATTGCATTAGAGTAACAGCAACCCAATTTCTCGCTGATAATTGGAATTAGTCATCCCAACCAGGACAGACTGTGTTTTCAGCCTATTGAACACCAGAGAAATAGTGTAAATACCTGAGAAATGTAGGCTTGCAGTAAGAATTTATGGAATCATTCAAAAAACAATGACAGTTTCTAGCAATGTGTGGGAGACTTTTGTTAGAACTGCTGTTGCTTAAGTGTGCATAATGACTCTGACATTTAGAATTAACCTTGAAATTTCCTGACTTTGAATTCCTTATTATTAAACCTTTAGTGTTGGTCTAGCATATCTTTCATTTTGGAGGCAGTTAAAGCAGACAAAAATTGTGTAAACAGATAAATATTATTCTTCAAAAAACAAAAGATGAAAATCTCTAGAGATTTAGGAGAACTCTGTTAGCTGTGAAAAGCATGGCTTGTGCAAACCTTAATTGGTCCCTTTTATTGACAGCCATACGAATTGCGTTAGCTTTAACTGTTGGCATTAGCTGCAGCTCTCCTAATTATGTCTGCTTAAAAATCACAGAGAGGAATATACTGGATTCCATCAGAAACAAGTCACTTAAATAAAGACCAAAGAAATGTCATAATTAAATACACAGAAACCACTCAAACTGTCAAAGTATGGTGATTTTTGATTCCAAAAATTTTAGAAGTTAGTTTACAAAGAATAAAATTCAGTATGATTGCTTTTAAGTAAAAATGGCTATGTCTTTTTTTCTTTCTTGGTAAAAAGGAAAAAAGCAGAATTTGAGAAAAGAGGCATATTGACATTGATGGGCTTCCTAGAATTTTTGAGGAAAATGGATTTTTCATTAGGTGAATTACATTTTAAATGCCTTAGGGTGAGAGAATTATGCTTAACAAATGCTTAATCAAAGAAAATCTCTCTAATATAAATAACCGTTTCTTAATGTTTTGTAAACTTTTTTTACATGAATTTTTCATGAACTGAAAAATACTAGTAATCTGTATATTCTAATTTATATGTGATTTAGTTTTTACATATCAACCTTAAGGTTGCTTTCTATTCCTCTTGAATATTCCTGTATGTCTAGTGAACTCACATGAGATTGAAATAATGACCTTTAATTAAGAGATAAAAGGGTGCATTTCCTAAAACAAAACATGGGGCAGAATTATTGATTTGTTTGCCACCAGCTCAGCACATTGGTTGATGGTATTGATCACAGAAATACTAACAAATAATGGGGCCATAAAAAAATTCTGCTGTCTATTGCTGTAATACCAGTATCAAGAGATGCTGAAAACAGACAAACTGCCTTCAGGTCATTTGAAAATTACAACAATCATATATATTTCATCAGTGATTTATAGTATAGCTGGGTTTTGTTTCTGGGTTTTTTCTTACTTTGTTCTTCAATTTAAAAATACGTTTCACATTAGGATAGTTGCAATTTGTCTGAAACATATAGGCTTTAAGTACCAACGACTTATAATTTTGCTGCTACGAGAAAGAATGAAAATATTAATTTGAAATAGCACTGCTTGATTTCTTAATGATCTGTTGTTCTCTGCTGCTAATTACAGATTCCAGTAGGGGAAAAACTATAAAATGCAAACTTCTCCCCACTGCTCTCAGATATTCATGAGTTTCATTTTATTTCATAAATTTTATGAAGTAGAAGACAATGGTGCTATAAAAACAGATCTTGCAAAACCCTCAATGTTATACTGAAATGCAAAAAAAAAAAAGAAATTAAAAAACCCAAATTTTGGACTGAGTATGGAGAACCTAATGCATTCCTATATCTAGACACGTTTTATGTGAAGTCTTATTCCAGGACTTGACCTCTCACGTCTCAGCTTTCTCCTTGTAAAATGAAAGGTGTGACTTTAAAAGACTTCTGGGGAGAGTGTGTGTTTTAGTCATCAGTGAAGAGAAAATGCCCTTTGGATTTAAATAAAGTTAGTTGAGTTTCTTCCTCTATCACTTAGCAGCCTTTATGGACTTCCGCTTAATCTTGGGAAAGTTACATTTTTCTAAGCCTCAGTTTACTGTATCTGTAACAAAGAGATTTAATTATTTATTACATTAATAAGAAATAAAATGCTTTCAATATTCTAGTCATTCAATTAATAATATTTTTTCTTGTATGATCCCTCTTCCCCTTTAAAGTTTCTTCTAGCTCATCCTCTGATATCATCCCGTGATTCTAATAAATTCAAAGCATATTAAATAAATCTAGTGCCACTTTGATCACTTACTTCAGTAATATTTGCTTGGAGATGACCATTCTATTTGCTTATTTTAGATATTCCAGATAAAAACTTTATAAATTATGCCATTAAAGTAACCCTCACATTAAAAAATTCTGTGGTTGAGGGTTTCTAAAAGAAGCTATTTTAAAAATAATATATTACCGGTTGTATAATCTTCTCTAATAAAAAGATTTCTTCATTAAATATACAGAACTTACTGTACTTCCTCAGAGAGCTAAAAATAATGCTTTATTCTAAGGACTGTTAAGGTTACCAATTGCAGGGCTGCATGCTGACTATCCACTAAAGTTTCTTGTTTAGTGAAAAGATGGGTTTGCTTATATTTACTCCCAAGCCTGATTAAAAAAAAAAAAAAATCACAGCTTTGATCTTATTTTGTTTGTCTTTCTTGACAGTAAAAAACGCAATCCCAAGCCACACATACCTCCATGTTCTGTGGCCAATGAGGCCCATGGCTTGAAGCTTTGAGGATAAAATACTCCTTCTTGGGAGATGAGATAACAATGACCTTTGTTCCTGGGGAAGGGTTAAGAAAACAGGCCAAACGGAGACCAGGAGGCAAAATAAACTTTGGCCTACTTTCCTTCAATCTATGTGCTATTTTTCAAAATATTTTAATCTACTATGCCCTCACCAATGTACTGTTGGTTATCAAACCCTTTTACTTTTTCAAGTGAGCATTATTCACAGCCTATAAGCTAATCACCATTTCATATCCTGTGTATTTTATGACAAATCGTTTAAAATACTACTGTTATTTTTATTTTTTCAATAACATAGAAACCTTAATTTGTATGGGTATGTGTAAATGGGTTTATGGTGAAATGATGTAAGATATTAAAAAATACCACATGCGTATATTTTGGGGGGAAATAAACAAATAATGATACCTTAAGCAAACTTAAAAAAAAGAAAAGGTTTTGACAAAATTATAGAATGGCTAGCCAGTGCTTCTCTTCAAACCTAGATTTTGTTCCTCTTACTGAATGATTGCCACTTAATTTTTCCCAATAATGGCAGAATTATGTTTATCTTAAGACAAGTTAGAGTTAGGTCAAGAAGAAAACAAGTTTTTCAGGTTCCCAGCAATTCTTGAGGAACTAGTTTTGGTCAACAACAAATGGAGAGACAGTATATTTCAGAGAGTTTGAAGTTCAAACTCAGCTGAGCCGTAGACAATTATTTTTGAATTCTATTTTTTTGTGCGTGAGGAAGATTTGCCCTGAGCTAACATCTGTTGCCAATCTCCATCTTTTTGCTTGAAGAAGATTGTTGCTGAGCTAACATCTGTATCGATCTTCTTCTATTTTGTATGAGGGGTGCCGCCACAGCATAGCTTGATGAGCAGTGTGTAGGTCCACGACCAGGATTTGAACTGGCGAACCCCAGGCCACCAGAGCACATGAACTTAACCATTACACCACTGGGCTGCCCCTGAATTCTAATTTTAAGGGTCTTTATTGCTGAAATTATGGTAATTATAAGAGTACATTTATCATAGACTTACTTTAAAAATTCAATAAATTGAGAGTCCAGCCCAGTGGCTGAGTGGTTATGTTCACGTGCTCTGCTTCGGTGGCCCAGAGTTTCACTGGTTTGGATCCTGGGTGCAGACAGCACCACTCATCAAGCCATGCTGAGGCAGTATCCCACATAGCACAACCAGAAGGACCTATAACTAGAATATACAATTATGTCCTGGGGGTCTTTGGGGAGAAGAAGAAGAAGAAGAAAAAAGATTGGCAACAGATGTTAGCTCAGGTGCCAATGTTTCAAAAGCAAATTAAATGAATTGATATACATAAAAGACTATTGCCAAGTCTAACACAACTGTTTATTAACTGTAATAAAGTAAACAAACCAAAAAAGCATGAAGTAATTGAGACAATCCAACTTTGCCGTAGCGTGGCTAGATTCAGCTAGATTCTCATATTTTCATTAAAATTCTCATAAATCTGTCTCAGTCTCTCCCCCTCCTTCCTTTCTCTTCTCTCCTCTTTCCCTGCTCCCCTTATTCCCTAGCATATTTACACATACACATATTATAAAATATAATACTAAGAGCTTATCATTTTTATTTAAAAGTGAAGAAATATGGGAGTTAAAATTCATCTTAACAAGATTTTTATTGTCAGTATTTTCCAATTCGTGTAGAAAAACCTATACAAATGTACAGCTCTGTAAGCACTGTCTGCTGGTTTGAAGCTCTCCGAGGCTATAGTAGTTCCACTTCCATTTGTCGTGAGTTCTTTTCCTGTAGAGTCTCTAGTGATTATATAGCTCGTTGGGCAGCATATCTGATATGTGGCCAATAAGTTTAAAAATACACCAGTGTAAGCAAAAGGGTTCATGTGCAGAACATATCAGAGCTTTGAAACATTTTTAAAGCTACACAAAGCATTTGGAACATCTGTCCTCATCTTTTATGTAGATAAAAAGATGAAGTTTCTAAAGGCAGAATCTGATCTAAAACTGTAACAAATGAGGGGAGAAAAAACACTTGGGAAACATAAGAGGTTATTTCAATCTGTTCAAGAGTTAAACTCACTTATAAGCAGAAAACCTTGTTCAAATTGCAAATGTCCAAGATTAGTGAGAAAACATTTAGAAATAACCACGTTTTTTTCCAGCACATTCAAGCTAATATTAATTGTTAATAAAGACAAGTCAGAACTCTCCATCTTATGAATAAATGAATAGATGAAATTATCCTGGTCCAAGGAGATCTATCATACCCAGCCAGGATCAATAAAGAAGTATATATATGGAAATATCAAGGAGGAATGATCAGGTATTGACAGAACAGAACTGAGTCCTCTCATTGGTGCAAAACAGTCAGGTTATCGCTTCTTTTTTATAAACATTGTGATTTTACACTCCAAGGCATTAGTGATAAAAGTATTTTTGAAAGGAAAGATGCAATAATTTTTCTCATCTGCTAACTGGTCTTTTACCTTTCAAAAAGTTGCTATCTCTTAGGGTCCAGTGCTGCGTCTGATATTATTTCACTATTTTAATTGCTTAAAAATCAAACACTTTATGAACTCTTTCCTCACTGTAACACTGCTTGGGGGCCCTATACTGTTAAGACCCTAAATGATAACATTATATTATGAAAATTATCCTGATTATTAAAAACTAAACAAAATAGAATATTGGATTCGATTGAATTATGTTAAATTCTAGGGCTAGGCTGTAGCCAATAAGTGTATATTGTTGTGATTTGCTCCACTTTTCTGCGTCATCTCTGCGCTTGATTCTCCGGTCTCTGCTTGAAGGGTATTGCCTTGCCTGGTTGCTGTTTCTAGATTTATTGAGCAAATAAGTTTTGCTTCTACTGCTGTGTTTCTAAAACGGAATCTTTACCATTTTCTCATTGCAAGGGGAATACAACTTTCTATGGGTTTATATTTCAAAATGCTAAGGAAGCAATAAACAAAGCCCCCTTATTTCTAACCTTTTGGTTGTTTTTTTTTTCTCCTTCATTATGCAGTTCTTTAATGAAAAACTCAGATTCATTCCCATGTCCTCTGTGGTAATATTCACTGCAAACATCATTACGGATGTGAGGTCTCTCCCTTAATTAAGAACTAAAAGGCTTCATTTCCTAAAACAAAAGCATGTGGCAGGTTTTATTGATCTGGTCTTTGTCGCCAGCTGAACACATTAGCAGAGGTTATTGATTACTCTAGCGGTAATGAGCTTGGGTTCCTTTTCAGGTGAAGTCCACATTCCTTGGTAGCATTTCTTGAAACGGACTAATACGGAAGTCATGTTCACTGTGATATACAATGGAGTAGACTTTTAAAGCTTTATTGCCAATGAATCATTCTTTAAAAATATAACAGCAGTCATTAAAAAGGTTATTTTCCAGTCATTATCTTTTTATAATTTCTTGTGAATGCTAATGATGCACTTATGAATAGATGCTAAGCCAAAACAAGTGTAGCATTAAAGAAATGTGATCACATATGGCTCATATTGCTTGGAATAAGTTCTCAAGTAACCATCATCATTATCTGCTGAAGACCAAGCTGGGCAACCTAACCAGTTAAGCTTCATTATTATCAATAGTCATGATCTCCGTCCAGTGTTTGAATAAGAGTTAATGAAAAGAGATTTGTGGATTGATCACCGAGAAGAAATGGTAATCTGGGTAGTGAATGTTTGCGACATTTCTTAAGAAAAATTATAGTAACTTCTTCATTAAGGGAAATGCTTTAGATGAACATTGCTAAAATATATCTCACCCCAAGATTTCTATTCAGGTAAAGGATCCAATACACTACTTACTAGTTCATTTGGGTGGAGCATTGCCAAATGGAATAGATGAAAGCAATAAGGAGACTTGTTTTCCTTTTGACCAGACTACACAAATGTGATATTTATACTTCTCGAATTATTATAGACATGTACATGTTCAGCCAAAGGAAACTGAGAAATCTTTAAAAAAAATTTCAAAAATGACTTTTGGAAATTATTAGAATATTTGAGTTTTAAATATGCTATTTCCATTACAGATAAATTCAAATGACCTGTGGGGGAAAATTCTATCCTGCTAAATGGAGGGAAGAGATCTCCATGAAAATAATGGCCAATGGCTCACTAGGTACAGCCAGTGAGAATATAGGACTCATATTTGGAGCTAGGGATTTTTGTTTTTGGAATATGAGGAAAATTGATTATTTTATTAGAAACCTTCAACCTTTTATAGTCTGCTGAGACGTTTCTGTCCAGTTACTGAAATATGTTAGAAGGCCCTCTGGACCCATGGCCAGACAAAGAAAACATCTACCTTTTTCCCTCTAACCATTTCTGCTTCTGATTGAGGGAGCAAGATTGTTTCTGACCTTTGAATCAATCCAATCCCCAACCCTCATCACCCCATCAAAAAGTTATCAACAATACACTGATAGCATATGCTGCTTCTATCTCTGATGGATTTTGTGGTATTTGCGCCCCTAACGGTGTGAGATATATATTTAATGGAGATGTAAACACAATGGACAAAATAATAAGATATTTGTAATCTAGAGTCAAGTTCACCCTTGAAGATGGAGAAAATTGACATTTGGTGATGTGGAATCAGCTGCAGGTTTCTGAAGCCAGGTTTATCAGCATAGCCACAGAATTTCGGTATTAAATTTTTATCCAGATGAAAAGCCATTCCTTTGAAACTTTGCTTACTTG
Source organism: Equus quagga (assembly GCF_021613505.1). Classification (NCBI taxonomy): domain Eukaryota; kingdom Metazoa; phylum Chordata; class Mammalia; order Perissodactyla; family Equidae; genus Equus; species Equus quagga. The sequence goes on along the minus strand of NC_060280.1, from coordinate 48,557,946 downwards.
GCTTATTTACATGGCATTTTATATTGATTAGATTACCATGTTAGTTGACACACTTGCACCCAGAATACTTTTTTCCTGAATGACTTAGTATTTGTTAGGCAGTGTCAGTAAAAACATCTTGTGTGGTTTGACTGATAGGTCCACCTCATGCCGAAAGTGTTGTACTCTTCGGCATTGCTAAGTGTTACAAGCTATATATTATATCACTTTTAATTTTCTAATAGCATGATTTTTAGTGGAGATGGCCAAGTTCTTGAAAATAAAAATCTAAAACTTTAAAATGAATTCAATGATGTTTAATATTTCACTACAATACCACCTCACCTGTGAGAAAGGAAAAGCAAAATTGTGGGAATTCCAGCTATGTATAAAATCATGGCCTAAAAATTGCTACACATTATTGAGGGCCAAGTAAAACCTAATAATAGTAGACATCATCCTCTCTTCTCAGTAATGAAGAAAGCTAGTTTGGAGATGCTAAAGTAGCATATGAACAGCTGACTTAGGGAAGAGTAACAAATACATGTACAGGTTTGTAAAATAAGGCATAGAAGGAAAATGTAAATGACCTGCCATTATTTAGCTCAGGAAGAAAATGTGAGAGATTTAATAAATGTACTGTAGTCTCTGAAAGAACTCACATAGTGTGAAATAAGGGATATTTGTTCATCAATGGAGAGAAAACAAGCCAGTTATTTGCTTCTCCAGGAAGTATAGAATAAAGTACAAATTCCTCATCACAAAATCTCAGTGCCTCCATGATCCTTTCCAGGTTGGTGCATTTGCAATCACAACACACATACACACACACGCGCACACCCCAATACAATAGCAGGGGAGTAACATTTTTCTTCTCCAAACATGTTCTTCTTTTTCCCAGTTCTGTTTGTCCTGTTCTCTCTTCTTGAAATGTCCTCTATGACATCTCTACTTGTCAAAGTTTCTCCCGTGGTTAAATGGCCCAAATGCAAGAAAGCATCCCTGACTTATGGAATAATAATAATAATAATAATAAAGTTTTCTATACTCTGCTATCCTCACTAGTCTTTTTGTTTCTTGTCACATTATATCTCACATCATTTATACACCTTCTCAGGTCTGAATATTCTGCCAATACAAATTTTGAAACATACACCTCTGTTTCTCTCCAAATATCTGGGACAATTCCTTGTGTGTAGAAAATATTTATTTTGAATAAAATTGAAATGATACCTTTGAGTATTCTTTCTATCCAAATATACTGTCGCTAAAACACTGTAAGTGGTATTTCTCTTCCTAAATATGAAAAGGGTTAGTTGCTAGGGGTTCTTTCATTTAATATAGTCCCTAATAAATGCAGCAGTACTTTCTAACATATGAAATTGGGGAGTAGCTGCAATGTACTACCCTCCCCCTCTTATATTCTTTATTCAGGCTTTTGATTTTCTTTTTCTTTCTTATCAGATCCTATATGGCTTCTTCCTAATGTAACCATTTATTCCTTCTGCAGTGTGGCTTTTCAGTAAAGACTAAGGAAGACCTGGGTTCAAATCTTACTCTTTAATACTTAAATCTTCTGTATTACTTTGTAGACTATCTGTAATGTTTCAGTCTCCTTATCTGCCTCATAGGTTTTCTGTGAGAATTAAGTGAATAAATAATGCATTTAAAACTTTTAACAGAGTGCCTGCTATGTAGTAAGAATTTGATAACTGGAAGTTCTTATTATTAATAATAATTGTTTGGGCTTTTCTTCAAATTACTATTTGGAAACAAACAGGTAGATAAAGGATTGCAATTTTTGTGTTTTTGGTTTTGTGAGTAAGATTGGCCCTGAGCTAATACCCATTACCAATCTTCCTCTTTTTTGCTTGAGGAAGATTGTCACTGAGCTAACATTTGTGCCAATCTTCCTGTATTTTATTGGGATGCCACCACAGCATGGCTTGACGAGCAGTGCTAGGTGTGCACCCAGAATTTGAACCTGGAAACCCCGGGCCACTGAACCAGAGCACATGAACTTAACCACTACACAACCAGGCTGGCCCCAAGCATTGCAATTTCAAGTTATATTAACCATATAACTGTAAGGCAGCTTAAACTTGGTTGCCATTAAAGAATATTAATTTCTGCCAAGGAAGTAATTTAATAAAATGATGTAATGGGCAAAGTATCATTTTTAAAATTCAAGAGATCATCCTAATTAAAACCTTGTACAATAGAATTAGCTGCTCATTCTAGTCATAAAAGTCCATAGAATCATAACATTTTAGATTCAGAAGAGATTATTTCTTTTAAAGATGAGAAAACTAGTAATAAAGGGGGTGATGTTGAGAATTGTATGGGCTTTGAAATATAATTAACTTGAATTTGCGTCTTTGTTCTACTATCTAGTAATCTACAGCCATCTACCTCTCTAAACCTGTTTCCCTATCTTTAAATGGGCATAATAGCACCTGTCTAGTAGAAATGAAACGAGAAAAAAAGAACTATATTAAAAGAGCCTATTTCTGCGCGTGAATTATACTACTTAATCAACAAATGGCAATATCGTCCCTGTCTGCCAAATGCACACAAAACACACATACACACACACAGAGATGGATGAGTTATTTGATGCTCACATCAGAACCGTCTCTTGTTCTTTGTTTCTTAGAATCAATCCATTTAATTGTACATAAATGATGTATTGAATAGGGTCTAATGCACATGTGGAGTTTTAAAAATGAATCTTTCATTTTTCTGAAATTACAGACTTATTTTTGGAGGGTAGTCTCTACCTATTTAATACCCCAGAAAAAAATAAATTGTAGCATACTATCATAAAATTATCTTTCCTCATCAGTTTAAAAGAAGGAAATATTATATATCGTCTCATGATATAACTTCGAGTTACTGTATTCTGCTCACCTGTTTTGCCTTCTTCTTATTGTCAACCATTCATACTTCCCTTCCTGTTTCCCTACCCGTTGATTCTATTCAAATTTGTCATACAGATCAATTTTTTACGTTGTAATGTGGCTAATCCTAAACTGCTCGAAATTCTCATGGAAGACAACAGGTCTATGATGGTATTTCTCTTAAATTAATTCATATAGTCTCATTAAATCAAGAGTACTGATTATCTAATATATACACCTCTTCAGACTGCAGCAGATAACAGAGCTGTAATGTCTAAGAGGATGATGCAGTCTTCTGTCCATTCTTGTAGAAGATGTCTACTCAGATCACACAGGAGTGATGGCCAAGAACCCCACAACATGAACATTCTTGAACAGGCCTGTTGTGTGGAGATGAGAAAGTGAGAGTCTACACACTGGTTAGGCAGCCACAGGGGAAAAAGAAGAAAGTGACCTCTACATCTGTAGTGAGGACTCTTCATCCTTTCCTTGTGTATAACACATTGTAAGTATTAAATGTTTAAATTCTATCGCTGGCATCCTTTAGTCATGACATTCCTCATGACAATTTTTCAGACAGCTATTGTGCTCTGATTTTAAAAATAAATATGAATACAGATTTTTTTTAAAAAAGCATGAAATAGAGGGGAATTTTAAGATATTCAATTCTACTGACAGACAGGATAGCGCAGATTAACGGAAACCAATGCTTATTTTGAATTTTAACATCAAGAGATAAATGAAAGAATAACAAAGTCTCATTTTTTTGTCTGATATTACTTTTGAAGGAATAATATAGTAACAGCGCAGATGACTTTTTTATTTAAAAACATGCATTGGCTTATCTCAGGTAAGCTTTAGCTATCATTTCCCTTGGGTGTTTTCTATTTGATATTCTTATATATTGAAAAAGTTTTCAGTGGACTCAAATGATTCAGCAAAATATGATTTCATTCTCAATGTGTCATACACTAACTCTGATATTGTTATAGACACAGAAAAGAATAATAGTTAGTCAAAATTCATGAGCTATATATAGTAACATGTAACAATATGAACAAATCTAGCAATATGAAAATGAGGGAAATACTACCAAATGCTTACATATGTTGTTATATCTTTCAAACAAAAACATCATTTTAAGAATACATATAGATAAAATACATATAAGAGGAAAAAAAGAGAATGATGAAAGCAGATTCAATATGGTGGTTACTTTGGTGAATGGCAGGAGGATAGAATTGTGGGAGGAACCACATGGTTAGATATAGGTTATTATTGATGCTATATTTTAAGATGCTGGAGTTTTGGGTGCCCTCAATGGCCAAAGCTAAACTAATTTGAGTATCAAAATAAATAATCTAGTAGTATATTATGACCCAAAGTAGAAAATAGGTCCATACAGATCTAAATAAACAGTTAAATCAATAAAGGGAGAGAACACATATATCTCCAGTATAGAAGAATTCCAAATAATATATGTAGCTGCTCCTTTCTCCAGGAGGGAGACCAACCATCCCTCCCTGTCTTGAGTGTGGAATGTGCTTAGTGACTTGCTTTCAAAGAATAGAGTATGGAAGAGGGAAGAGGGGAAGACGTAACTTTACAATGAAGAAACCCGGCAAATACTCCCTCAGCCAGGTGATCAGGGTTAACAAAATCAATTATAAGTCATGCTGATATTATGTCCCTTGAGATAATGTGATGAAAATGGCACTTTGCCTCTGTGGTTTTCCTCTCAAAAACCAGTGAACTCATTCTAATCATGAGAAAAACAACAGACAAACCCAAATTCAGTGTATTAGTCTGCTCAGGCCGCCATTACAAAATACCACAGGCTGGGCGAGTTAAACAATAGACATTTATTTTCTCACTGTTCTGGAGGCTGGAAGTCCAGGATCTAAGTGCCTGCAGGGTTGGTTTCTGGCAAGACTTCTTTTCCTGGCTTGCAGATGGCCTGTTTCTCACTGTGTCCTCACATGGCCTTTCCCCTGTGCAAGCACACAGACAGCGAGCAAGTGCTGGTGTTTCATTCTCTTCTTATAAGGATACAAGTATTATCGGATTAGGGGCCCACCCTTATGACCTCATTTAATCCTGTTATCTAATTCAAGGCCCTATTTTAATATACAGTCACATTGGAGGTTAGAGCTTCCACCTGTGAATTTTGGGGGACATAATTCATCCACAATATTGAGGAACATTATTGAAATATTGAACTGCATTCTTCAAAATTGTCAAGGTCATCAAGGATAAAAGAAGTCTGAGAAAGTGTCACAGATCAGAGGAAGTTAGGGAGACATAATGGATAAATGTAATGTGGTATTCTGGATGTGCTTCTGGAACAAAAAAGGGACATTGGGGGAAAACATGAATTCTGAATAAAACGTTCAGTTTAGTTAATGGTAATGCACCAAAGTTGGTTTCTTTTTGTGACAAACACACAATGATGATGTAGGATGTTAACAATAGGGAAAAGTAATTGAGGGTATACAGGAATTCTATGAATTATCTTTGCAAAATTTCTGTAAAACTAAAATTATTATAAATTAAAAATTTTATAAAAAATTTAAAAAAATTACTAATAGAAGACCAAAATAAAAAAGAAACAAATAAAACTAGACCATGATGGGCTAATGAGCAAGCTTTCCTAAGAAAGGATTATAATTGTGTTGGGGCTCCCAAAGATCACCCTCAAGGTCAATGATTTGCTAGGACTGACAGAGCTCAGAAAATTGGTTATTTTCATGATTATGCTTGTAGATATATAGAATATAGTTAAAATTAACAAAGGGAAAAGACACATGAACAAAGTCCAGGAGAAATCACACACAAGTTTCCAGGTGCTCCCTTCCGGTAGAATTGCATGGGCATGCACGTATTTTCTCCCGACAACCACCTGTGACAACTCAAGTGAAGTATTGTCAACCAGGAAAGCTGAGCCAGCCCTTGGCATTCAGGATTTTTACTGGAGATCAGTCACATAAGCATCAGCACCCATTTGACTGAATTTAACTACTCAGTCTTCAGCATCTCAGAGGTCAAACTGATACCACATGGCCCAGGGCCTCAGGCAACCCCAAACCCTCTTATCAGGCAGGATATTGCATAGCTCAGAGATGATCTCCCAGGAGCTGGTGAAGCTGGTTAAGACCTTCTGAAGACAGGCCTGTCTTTGGAAAGTACAGGACTCGGGCAACCCAAACCTTCTGTGTTAACTCTTTATTGCACAATAGTGAATCTGATTTTGTGTACATGAAGCTCTCAGGAATATAATATAACAAATAAAAGTTAAGTGCTATGGCTTATATATTTGACCCTGAGGAGTATAAAACTATAGGTAAGATATTCATGTAAAGGAGAAACTTACAAAGCAATATAATTAGTGATTTAATAAAGGAAATGAAATTGCTACATGAACCCAAAAAGGAAGAAATTATGTATTTGAGAAGTGAGGTTGACATAATCTTTTTTTTTTCTTTTTGGTGAGAAAGATTGGCCCCAAGCTAACATCTGTTACAATCCTCCTTTTGCTTGAGGAGGATTATCCCTGAGCTAACATCCCTGCCAATATTCCTCTACTTTTTTTTTGTTTCTTTTTGTATGTGGGATGCCACCACAGCTTGGCTTGATGAGTGGTGTGCAGGTCTGTGCCGTGGATGTGAACCAGTGAACCCAGGGCACCGAAGTGGAGTGTGTGAACTTAAACCACTATGCTACTGGGCCAGCCCCAAATCATTTTTTTGTTAAAGCTGTGCAGTAAAGCACCACCCTCTTCTTTTTTGAAATGCCCTTTTCTTTCTGTTTTGAATGGGAGTTTTCATGCAGATCCCAACAAGCTGAACACAGCTACACATAAGTAGACACCTTATTGAGATAGGCTAATTAACCTGCTTCTTTAGGATGTGTTTTTTCACTTGGAACCACTGAGAGTGAATTTAAATCCCTCGCTTATCTGAAAATGGGACATAGGAGTTGCGGATGTTGTGAAACTTCATGCATCAAGCTGCGTAGAGGAAACCATGCAAAAGACTGAAGTTGACAGGAAGTAAGAAGCAGAGTTGTAAGATGCAGAGTCGTAAGTACGTGATTTTGCTGATTGAAAGAGAAGGAAATATATTCTAGGTATGAAGGATTCAAAATGATTTAGATTTGACTAGTTGAAGTATTGGAAGTAGCTGAGATCATTCAGAAGGGGTAAGAAATTAATATAAATCTATGGATCTAGGAAAACATTACTATTATAGAATAAGTTCTAGAAAAATAAAAGAAAAAAAAATCCTTAAATACATACCAAGGAAGATAAAATGTAGGTCTAATGTTTTCTAAGGAGATTTCACTGTTAGAATGAATTAATGCTTTAAGAATAATGATTTATTCTGAATCATTCCTGAACATTGGTATTATTTTCATTTAAACTAAATCCAATTGCTTAAAACTAGTTCCAATTCTTATGCCTCTACTATGAAAAAAATTATGTGACACCCTGAAAAACTTAGCCCCCCAAATTGTGCCTCCCCACCCATACTAATAAACCCAAATTTCCCAACTAATGGCTGCTAAATCTCGAAAACAGTTTCTTCCTTTTCAGAATATATTTTTTAACTCTCTATTTCTGAAACAAGCTGAATTTTTAACTAACTCTTCTGGAAAAAGCCTTTTTTTTTCCCCAAAACAAAACACTGTCTCAGAATCTTCTCATGCCCAGAGTTTTAAATAAAGGTGTACGCTCAGTGATGCTCTGGTTGACTTTCCACAGTTTTCGGTGCTGTGCCTTATATGGAGACTGGGACTCTGTTGCTTAGCCCAGGCCACACCAAGAGGACAGATCGTGTCAAACAGTCCTTGATGGCTCCCTTCCTCAGAGTCCTGGTGACTAGACACCTGAATAAGTTCTGCTCCTGACAAGGTAGTGTTCCACTCCTCTTGCATTGAAGCACCACATAAGTCCTTATTCTTCTGTCTTAAGCATCCCTGGCATAATCTTTGATTCAATTTGTTCACTACTCGGGGGTCTCATGGATGAGGTAGGAGCATGGTGACAAGACTCTCTGTATGTGATTCTTTGTCTCCTGTTCATGCCTGTCATTTAAACATGAGCTATCATTTGTCATTCAAAGTCTCCAGTTTGTGGCCTATCTTCCATGTGCAAACATTTCATTACCAACCACGCTAAGTGTTTGAAGCTCTGCAGAATTTTACCAAGGCCAATTTAGAACTTCAAGGGCCGCGCTGGGGAACTTGGCATATGAATAAACTCAGTACATGAGTAAGCCCCTTGTGTAGTACCTTAGAATAAAAGGATTCAAAGTTCCAAGTATTTGGTGTCGGCATTTTTTGATTGGTATGAAGAGATCTCAAAAATACATGAAAACTCTAAAGTTATTTCCATTAAGAATTTCTTAGAAAAGGCTAATAAAAACATAGAATTTATTTCCTCTCTTTCTCCCCAGCCAACTGCAAATTGGCTTTCCTCTTGGGCTCTTGTATTTTGACTTCCTCCTCCCTCTTATTCTGCTTCTCCTCCAAACCTTTTGCCCTTTCTTTGACCACCCTCTCATTGGGAAATATCCCCTCCTAGTGTGTATCTTGAGTAGAAAATATGACCAGTCCCGGCAGTTTACAAATGTGGTGAAGATCAGATGGCAAAATCGAGCTAAGGACTGTTCAAATCCTTATAAGGAAAGACAAAGTTTCACTAAAGATTGGGATTTTTCTAAGAAATTATAGTTGAGAATTCTATAAAATTATATAAAAAAGAATTATATAAAGTTATATAAAATTATATTAAAAATTATATTAAGAAGCTATATAAATTAGTTATATCTTCACGAGACCTAGAATTTCTAAAACTTGGTTAGAAAAATCGGGATGATTTGATTACTAAAATAATTTCAAATGACTGCATCGACAATTGAACATGGATGGATATTAAAGGAGTATAAAACAGGACAAGACCTCTTAGCACATATCCTTATGTATTTTCAGTTAAAATTGCCTACTTAAAATTTAGATGTGTAAACAGAGAAAGGATAAATCCTTCCTTGATTTCAGAGTTCATTTAACTACCATCTTCTGGGAATACGCTGGTCTTAATAAGAGTGAAGATAGCGTAACTACCGAATCTACTTTTGTTGTTGTTCTTGTTAGCGAGAGTCCCCTTGGTGGGTCACTCAGTGTGGAGTGTACTCAGGTCAGCAGCCCTTATCCATTTTGATCTGAGAGCATTTCAGTCCAACTCAAGTGGATGGACAAGAATTAAGTTTAAATTCCTAATCACCCTATAGTCTGGCTGCCACTCAGAGAATATACCAGCCCAGCCTGCCTGGGATTTCCACTAGGAAAACAAAGAAGCCTGAAGACCAGGAATGGTCAGGGTAGAATCTTGAATATTTAAAATTAGTCTATGTAACATCCACTGCCACATGCCCTTTGTCCATTTCAGGATTTAAGAAGTAGCCAAGAGGAGACCGTCCCTTTCTGGGAACAGTTTCATTTAATGACCAAACTGCCTTCTTAAGGTGTGTGGGCCAGGAGGAGATGAGAGAAGTAGAGTTAGACTGTCAGCTCATTGAGGAGTTTCAGCCATAAAAGTCACAGATTGACGGGGCCAGCCCTGTGGCATTGTGGTTAAGTTTGCATGCTCTGCTTTGGAGGTCTGGGGTTCACTGATTTTGAGCCATCATCATCAAGCCATGCTGTGGCAGTGTCCCACATACAAAATAGAGGAAGATTGGCACAGATGTTAGCTCAGGGTCAATCTTCCTCAGCAGAGGAAAAAAACAGTCACAGACTGACAAACTGCAATCAGTCTGGAAAGCCAAACACAAGGAACATGTTAATTGCAATGGCCATACCAGTATGGCCGGAATTAACTGATCAGAGAAACGGGAAAAATCAACACTGGAAATGCCATAGATAGCATCAGTGCTTGTCAGTAGCCAGATGTAGTCACTCTGCCAGAAATGGGCAGGAGGCCATGCTCCATGAGATATTGCCTCTCCCATCTTGCAGCTTTGGCAGGAATCACAAATTTGGCATGCAATTATAGCCTCTGTGTCAGAAACAGTTTGTTCTTTCAATGCCTACTCTATGATGGTGGGCATGTTCCCATGGCTGATGTGGTGAATTTATGTAGCAATCTGGTAGTCTGGGCAGGCAGGCGCTGTCAGGAGCCTGATGCCAGTTGTTCTCGTCAGTGAATAGGCCTTTTCTATGGGCATCTATATGAGACACCCAGACAGTTCAATCAGCAACTACAATTTGATTCCTCACTTCATGTCCCCAAAGATTCGTGTCCCTAATCTGCAACAGTTCCAGAGTTTGAGATCTGTACAGTGAGTGGGGCAACCACGCCCACTTTCAGTTCATGAATTTAACGCAACTCACATTTCTTCTCAAACTATACGTGTGGATCGTTTCTAGGAAGAACACTTTAAATATTGAATATTATGTTTGCCTATGGATATGTGGGATTCACAGTATTTTCTAGAAAGAACATAATTGATATGTCACTTCCACAATTTTTTCCATGAATATCTAATTCAAATGTTGTCAAAATATTCTTATTTTTAAGAAAACTTTAAACTTTTTCAGCGTGACAGCTTAATAGTTGCCAATTACGCATCTGTTATGGTAAGAGCTCTAAGTTTCCTTATTAGGCAGAGGCAGCTTACCTACTAATCAAGTTCGTAGTTCTACATCCCCAAAAGTCATGGCCTGAGCTGTTTTCATTTCACAAGTGTCTAAACCAGTAATTAGGAATAAAAGAAAAAAAAATTCCCACTTTATGAGATTGAAAGCCTAAAACCCTTGTGCATGCTAAGTTAATATATAAATTTCCACTTAAAAAATATAACTTCAAAAAGAAAAAAGAAAGCTAATATGTTGTTTTTAAAAAGGATCTAACAGAAATGGTAATTTCCTTATAAAAATATGTATTTTCTTTCACTGATATTTTTCTTAGAATCCTAGAAGAAAAGACAAAGTAAGGGAATAGAATGAGCCTGATTTTTTGAAATTTCGGTAGCATAAATATGTTGAGTAGGCAATTGAGTAAAAATTCAGTACAGGTCAGATATGCAAATTAGCAGGCTTTAAAAATTTTAATCAGAGATATCCGGGTAGAAAGTTCTAGTGACTAGAATTCAAAGCTGGGAGAAAAAGACTCAGGAAATTTTCTCTAACTATCCTGCGACTTCATATATATTTATGTTGTATAGTTGCAATATAAATTTTATATACATATAATTTGTTATAATTCAACAGGACTATTCAGGAACATTGTATATAGAAGACTACGTAATTTTTATAATTATATGTAATTTTGTCAATTCTAAGGTTTCTATTATCAGTATTATGTGTTGGTTAATAATATGTTTAAACTTCATCTTTTTTTGTTCTTGAGGAAGATTAGCCCTGAGCTGACATCTGATGCCAGTCCTCCTCTTTTTTTTTGCTGAGGAAGATTGGCCCTGAGCTAACATCTGTGCCCATCTCCCTCTATTTTATATGTGGGACACCACCACAGCATAGCTTAATAAGTGATACAGATGTCCACACCCAGGATCCGAACTGGTGAACCCAGGGCTGCAGAAGCAGAGTGTGGGAAGTTAAACTGCTGCACCACTGAGTGAGCCCCTAAATTTCATGTTTTTTTATTTCGTAGTTCTCATATTTATAAAAGAGAAAAAAAGGTCAATTATTTTTATATAATTACAATCTTAAAAGCTTAAATAACTTTTCAAAAGAATTGCCACCAAGACATTTATTCACTATACTTTTATTGTTTGTATAAAATTGTTCCATTATTCTTCAAGCAAGGGCCACTAGAAGATTCATACATAATTTTGAAAAGCAAAAGAATAAAATCATCACTTAGAGTGTATAAGGTTGTTTTTATTCACAATGTCCTATTTTGCCATCTCCAAATCTACATATCAGATACAAGTTAGATAGACAAAAAGAGAGCAGTCATCAATTGAGACATTTTGAATTTTTTCATGGGGTCACCTTTTAAATAAAACCTGTTAGTATTCTGTGGATACGTAGAACACTGTGCCTTCAAAATGGAAGACCTGCCAAAGGGACTGAATTCTCAAAGGAGAAGGATTATCTGCACACGTATTCATCATCAAAATAGCCAGCTAACAGAAAATAAGGCTGCAAACGTTACACGTAACCCCAGACAGCTGTAACTGAGTGGGTCCTGCGAGGAATGGGCTCCACACAGCCATCTGTTCCCAGATATTCCTGACATTCTAGAATCGATTTGCTACTAACACAAGTCAATTAAGGACATTTGTTTTAAATAGGGCATACAAAAATAGGAGGCAAAATTAACATTGAACTGCCAGCTCTTTGCTTTGATGGTGCATCCTGGGAATAGGAATGAATGAAAAAAGGGAATTGTGAATATGCCTTTTTTGTTTTGTAAAGTTATGTGAACAGTCCTAACATCTCACAAGTGATTCCTCTCTCAAAGAAAGATGCAGACGTCCCTATTTGAGAAACCACTGGACCACTATTCCATTTTCACAGCTGATTGAACATCAGGAATATTGGTATATATCAAACCTGTATTAACATTGACCGTTAAGGAAATCATTTTCTTAGATTCTATAAAGCAGTGTTTATAATTAAAATAAATTTGGAGCACAGATGTATGGTATGCCACTTTCATCTCGGGATCTCAAAATGCTTGCAATGTGTTAACATTTTTAAAGGATGGCTACATCTGAATTCACATAAAAAGATAATTATGATAGAAAGATCCATTACAAAAATTAGACATATTCATCAGTGTGTTAATTATAGCAGTACATGTAAGGTGATGAAATTGAAATAATCACTAGTACAGAACAATCTAGATTTTATAAGTCATATTTGAACCGTCCTTTCCTGGAACATTTGTGTTCTTACCTTAAGAGAAAGGTATTGTATTTTAGCACATGAAAATGCAAATAGTCATTTTTCTTTTTAAACTATGTAATATCATAGTTCATTGGTTATTGAGATGACACTAGTATTGGTAACAGTATGCTGTAGATGAGCAGCAAGTTCTTTTAAGGGTGATCTGAGCGTGGCATTTCCATCTAACCCATCTCTCCAGCATTTCATCTGTACCACTTAACAGCATGCGGCTAGCAAGTTTAAATAATTTACAAATTGCAGAATATTCCTTGAATATATACTCACATTTGATCTTCACAACCATCTTGTAAGGTAAGTTTGGGGCAAAATGTGAAGCAATCAGGAAGGTATGAAATATAGATGGTAGATGCTGTTACTAGATTGTAAATACAAGGCTGTTATTGACTACATTTAAAAAATGAGATAACTAGTAGATATTTTTAGTTTGATTCATTTTGTTAAGTCGAAGTTACAGAATTTTAGATGCACACTTAGGAGCAATAATATTATGAGTGAGACTGCTGACCATAAGCAGCTGATGTCTCTGGAGTTTCATACTAGATTTTTTAGCTGAGAAAATGTGAGTAGAGTGAAGCTTGGCTGAGATACGAACACTCACTAGAAGAAACAGTTGAGTAATTTTCCTGTAGACGAAAGTCTACACATAAGAAATCAACAGAGCGAGGTTTTATAAGTAATGTAACATTGTGTTGAGTTAGTTAGGGCATGAGAATGAATATTATGTGTATCCTTTGTGTGAAAGTGGTGTACTTAGAGACAGAAATACACATCAGAAATGGCAAAAGGACTCAAATATCAACGTATAGCCATAAAAGAGGGTTACAAAAAGCAACCCTTCTAACTAATGTATTTTCTATTTTAGAAACAAAATGACACAGAGAAACTTGTCACAAATTTTTGGATCTCCAATGCAAAAAGGTTGATACAATTAAGGTGTTCCTGAATCCCCAGAAAGTTTAGCTCCATTGATATTACAGCAAATTATGGAGTACCATTTCCTAAGAATTCTGCTATTTCCAATCCTGGAATGTCTGACACCAGTTAACAGTTAAAACTATGTTTATGAAGATTCAAGCAATAATGTGTTACTTCCAAGAGTAACACATAACTTTTGTGCATCATCAGTCCAAGTATTCAATTCTGGGAAGTACGTATAGAAATGCTTCTACATTTCTATGTGGCAACTGGAAATGTGGAGGGACAATGTTCTTGTATTGCCCTGGGGAGATAGTGGAAGGTAGGGAGCCCTCGAAGTCTGAGAAGGACATGACAACTCCTCTTGTGCAGCCTTTCTTGCTTTCTGACTGTAATTTCCTTTAGAATCTGGCAAGGACGATTCTCCCCTGAGGGAAATGCATTGACTTTTACAGACAAGGGGGGCAAGCACCTATGGGTTTATTATTAGATGTGGTTTTCAGAAGCGAAGTTTTTAAAAGTTTCAGAAAGTGGTGTTTAAATTACCATAGCTTCAGGGCACCTGTAGTTTATGTGATAACCATGTATGTATGTTTCATGAAGCTATTTAATCTGCAAATCACTTTTTAAAAAAAAGGCAATTACCATAGCAACTGACAGCAGAAAGTTTTATGCTGGCTTTGACACACAGAGTACACGACAGACAATGCCGTATATATCCTATGTAGCCTGCTTAAGATAGAAATGCCTGGTTTCAGGAAACTGGGAGTTAACTCATTATTTTAGTCATCTTCTTCTCATCACCTAGGGCAAATGATGAGGATAGTGAGTATAAGCAAAGTGAAAACCACTGAATGTTAGCTGCAGCACTACTATTGGCTGAGAGGGAGGCCCTTTCTTAAAGTGGCCTTAGCAATTTTAAAAGAAAATGTAAGATAAGAGGTCAGAATTTTCCTTTCAATCATAAGGTATTCTCTGTGAAGAACATAATTATTTTCCCCGCATGAATGAGCACATACAATGTGATTTTCACATAAAAAAATCACAGGACCTATGGAGACTGATTGCTTTTTTTCAGTTGCATAGTAATGCTATGTCCATAAAAAACTGTTTTCATCTCAGATCGGCACGAAAAAACAGTGGAAAAATTTAAAAATGCTTAATATAATTTTATCAAGCAAAAATTCTGAGCATTGTTATATTTTGATGATATCAGGATATATGACATCTTTTTCTGCTTGTAATAGAATTCATAGAAGTCATGTTTTGCTATGAAATCTGATTTAAAACAAAAATATAATTCAACAAATATTTCCATATTTTGAAGCTTTACAAAACCATTTTTTAAATTTTTGTTTTGAAAGTGTTTTAATATGGATTTTCCTTTTTAAACCCTGCTTATTTAAATTTGTTTCTGAAAATATTTCAAACAAACCATCAACTTGCAAAATAGTGACAATCTGGATCTTAATTAATGAATAACTTAAATAATAATTTGCTTTTACATTTTATTATATGTGCATGACTCTTCTAGACACTATAGGGATAATTTAAAATTTTTTTATATGATCCCTGTGTTTAAGAAGCATATATTATAAAATAAGATAATCAATAAAAGACTTTAAATAAGAACTATATTACGTAATTCATGCAATAAGTAATCATCTGATCATCTTCAGATCTATTTTGTGTAATCTCAAAGGAAGCCTGCTATAATCTTTTGTTCTCTCCTTTACGTTATACATGAAAGGAGATAATCTCATTCATATTATATCCCAGAACCAAGATATATCCATATAAGATTACTTAAAATTCACATATATGCTGGGTCTTTAAGGAATAAAATTTAATCTTGGCTAAGTTTCCTCTGTACTTGAGCACTGCTTTTCTACCTTGCCTCTGGAAGTTAGCACGTGGATTCTGCTGCTATAAGAGACCTCATCTGAAAAGACTTCATCTCCCCAGCAGACTCTGTCTCAGGCCAGGCACAGGACATCACCTTTACTTGTCTCGTTGCATACTTAGCTCTGAGTTACTCACAGCCTCTCCTAAAGCTCAAGGTTTGGTTTCTCTCAGACTTGCGAATCTTGGCCTGATATCAACCAGCTGCCTTACTTGATCTCTGACTAACTTCATTTTGTTGCTCACCATCTGAATGTTGAGTCTTTATACATTTGTTTATTTATTTGTTCTTATATTTGACATTTCCCTTCTATGATCCGTTTTGTTTCTATTGATCCTAATTTGTAGCCTCAGGTTCACACCCTGCTTCTACCCATTTCTTGAAGGGGTGATGTTTTTCCCAGTTGTTACTCTTAACTCCGCACTCCTGTTTTCTTGGGGATCTTACTCTCTCATGTTTACTAAGCCCTTTCTAGAGTGGGAATATTATTCTGTGATCCAATGACCCTCTGATGATGAGAGAATCTGTAGAAGTTAGTGGATGCATAGAATTTACGCACATGTTTTTTGTGTGTAAACATTTACACATTTCTTTCTTGGGGAGAGTTTCATAGCTTTTATCAGTTTCCTTAAGGGGCCACTGACTCTTTAAAAGTTTAAGGATCTTTGCTCATATTTTCAATTTATATACCCATTTATTCCTTTTATTCTGTGTTCCAGTAGACACTGCATCTTATATTGACTTCCTTTCCTTTCTTCCTCTCTGTTGCCAAGTATTGCATTGCAGTCCATTCTTAACTCTAAGCTAAACTGTCTGCATTGGAGGACCTACTACATTTCACTACTTTAGCTACATGTGAAAAAAAGAAGACCTCAAAATTTCTGGCCCAGACCTCAAATATTACCATTTACCTAAAAGGCACTCTCATCAAATTCACATTAACTAAAATTGAACTCATTATGTTCCCTCCAAAATTAGATTTCTCACATTTATCAGTGGCACTATAATTCTTACAATCCACTAGGGGCAAAGCTTTGGAAATTTATCTTCCTTATCCCTCTTTCTCAATTCTCAGGTGGAATCTGCCTTCAACTCTATTGCATTACACAATATAAACTTTCTACTGTCAACCTCCATTTCTCTCAGGCCAAAATTATTGAAGTAGCTTGTTTTACTTTTTCCTAATCTACAATTCATCTCTAAACACTGCTACCAGAACAAACGTTCTTGAACAATGTGTTATTATTTTCTTACCATTTACAAAAGATTTCCAATAGATGCTCATTGTCCCAATACTAAATTCCACAGTTTTCAGTCTAGCATTAAGAGTCTCCACAATTTGTTTACACTGATGTTCCCAGATTCATCTCTGCAGGGTTTTACAACATAAATCCTCTTTTCAAAAAAATTAAATAAATCTACAAAGATACTTCATGCAATATTCTTGTATTAATATTGTGGCTAAAAATACCACTATCATCTTTATCAAATTATGTTCAGTATTTAAAACTCGTTTTCAAGTCCTGTACTGTCCAAGAAGTATTCCCTGATTCGTCTACACATTTATGGTATTCATTCCTGAAAGTCACATTAAAAATAATACCAGACTCTTTATTTTCTTTGCAAGGTATTTGGTACGTTTAGAAGGCATGACATACTTGAGTTACCTTACATGTGTGAACATTCCTGACTAGCATGTGAGGTCCTTAATGGCAAAGACTGAGTTTTTACCCCATGTTTTCTAGCCCAGAGATATCTTAGTTATGCAAGCTATAGATTCAGATATTTTTATTTAAAAAATAAATCTTACAGAAACATATGAATATTAAAAGCGTCTATAATAAGACTGCCAGATAAATACAGAATATTTGGTTAAACTGGAATTTCATCAACAGAATAATTTGTTTATGAAATATTTATGATAATTAATCAATTTTTTTCATACAGTGTATCCTATGCAATACTTGGGACATAATTATACTAAAAATCTATCTGTTGTTTACCTGAATTCAAATTTAACTTAGCATCCTGTTATTTGTTTTTGTTAAATCTGGCAACTGTAGTTTATAAGACTGGTTTTCTTTTTAAGGGATAATCGATCATATAGAAATTAAAACTAAATATTAATGATGTGAAAGTTGAACATCAGATTCAGTTTTCTTCCTTTTAGAATTTAGAATGCAATCGAATGTATTGTGAAAAAAATCTAGAAATAGATATCTTGAATTTTGTGGCCTAAGGTCCAAAATTCACTGTCTCCATCTCGTTGCAACATCCTACAATCCCCACGTGAGTTGGTGGGTCATTTTCTTCTTTTTTTAATCAGCGTTTATTTAGTTTTTCAGTCTTTAACAAATTATAGAAGTTGATATGTGCTGGGCACTCTTAGGTGCTGGTGATATAGCGGCAAGCAAAACCAACAAAGTACTACTTTAAAGTGACAAGTATGATAATATAAAAAGAATATAAAAAATACAATTGCAGAGTGCAATAAATGCTAAGAAGAAAATAAAGCAGGTAGAATGATAAGAGTTGGATGGTCAGGGGGTCTTCATGAAGGAGGCCTCAATGGAGTAGAAGTTTGGTAAGAAAGAGCCATTCATGAGAAAGCGTGAGGCAGGAGCATTCCAGGCAAAGGGAACAGTTGAAGCAAAACCCTAGTGGAAAAACAAGATTGACGTGCCTGACAAAGTAAGAAAGCTTACTGTGACTAGACTTTATAGGGCTAGGGAAAGGTGAGGGGTTACAGACGAGGAGGGAGACGAGGGTAGAGGACAGATCAAGTTGGGCCTTATCAGCTACGTTAAAGATATTGGGTTCAATGTTAACTATTTTAAAAATCTATTTAAAAAAAGATTACTGTGAATGTCATGTGGAAAATCGATTGTTGAGGTTGGGAAACAAGAGCAAAGTACAGCAGGCAGTCAGGTTGCTCTTCTGGTAACCCAGAGAAGACATACTGGAGGTGTCTACTAAGGTATGAGAACTGGAGATGGTGACAGAGATGAATTCAGGATTAATTTTGAGGTCAGAGCTAATAAATTTTGTTAATGGAATACTGAGGGCAAGAAAGGAACCTAGGATAGCTTTTGGGTTTTGACCTGGATATCTTGGTGAATGGGAAGATAGAGGAAAGAATGTGATTAGCAGGACTAGAATGAATCACAAATTCAGGCTTGGGATGGAGTACCCATTTCTTCGGCTAGAGGTCTAGATACAGTCTCATTGTACTAGGGCAAGGGGAAAAGCCCTTGCTAGTGATTATGAACACTTTCTAATCTGTTTCAGAGAGTATTTAATGATTGACAATACTCACCCAGGTATAATAGCATTTGTACTATCAGAGGGAAATGTTTTAGGAACATTAACTTCAATTTAATATACATGCCAGTATTTAAATTTCTCAAAGCTAGAGGCCTATCTTATTATTCTTCTTTATGACAGATGCCTAGTAGATGCTGATTAATAAGTTGCAGTTCGATGGCAGGCTCCTTTCTGGGTATACTTATATTAACTGAGCTTCCATTATTTTCTCAAATAATCCTCCACTATTTCTTTAATCTACACTCTTCTTCTCTAAACTCTGAATTGGCTTTGTGACCAAAGAAATAGTTAAAATCCTTTTTATATTAAAAATTTTCCCCAGCACAGTATTGAGTAGGTAAAACATTCTCATAAACACATATTAAATGAAAGACATTCAAACCTTGGGGAAAGAAATCAAATTTGAAAATAATTGTAAAGTCATCTTTTTTTTTCTGATCAGGTATATAATGGCTAAGACCATAATACAAAAGTCAGCTTTTGAGACTGTATCTCATACGGATATCAGCATGCAAAATTCAGCAGGGACACTGAATTTCGAGCACTAACCAGATTCATCTGCAGAGCAAACACCTTAGTTCTCACATCTAAGTCAGCTTTTCAACCCGTCGTGTCATCTCTCTCTATAAACCATATAGTTCACATAAAGATTCTATTCTTTCTGATTAAGAGAGGAAGGAAATTCTGTCAGGGAAATCAATATCTTACTTGTGGAAAAAATAGAAAATTGTAAATAACGGCAGCAATTTTCTAAGATTGGGAAAATGCCATGGCAAAGAAAGCATGCTTCTCTCCAAGGGAATTCAAGTTTCATCCTAGACATCACATTCTGATAGCTTTAAGGTTTATAAGAGGAAGAAAAAGCATGTTTTTATAGCATTTCTCTGCAGTGGTAGTTTAAGTTCCATGAGTAAAACTAACCACAATTGCTAACATCTGATACCTCTACTCATATTACCTATCTGATAGAATCTTATGAACTAATATATGTGAAGTACTTAGAACATTGCATGGCACGTATTGAACATCATATTTAAGTTTCATAAATACATATATACATACACACCATTATATAATAAACATGGAGACATTATTTCTGGCATGTTTCTTTGTGTTGAATGACAGGTGTCATTGTGCCTATTCATATCAGTGAGCCACATAAT
The DNA here is from genome assembly GCF_021613505.1 of Equus quagga. Classification (NCBI taxonomy): domain Eukaryota; kingdom Metazoa; phylum Chordata; class Mammalia; order Perissodactyla; family Equidae; genus Equus; species Equus quagga. Next base: position 48,537,829 of record NC_060280.1, on the reverse strand, counting down.
TGGGGGTGTGCTGGAAAATGTTTAGCAACCCACTCTTCAAAGAAAAAAAAAGTCCAATTTATTGTGACTCTTGACAATTTCTGTGCTATAAGTATTCCAACTATAGATGATTTCAAGCTATTGATGTAATGTCATTGAAGGGTATAGTTTGGAGGAAACGGGAATAATCAGTTTTCATGAGCTAGTATGAGTTATACTATGTATACAAGTTGTATACATGGCAGTCACCATTGTTTTTATCACAACTCAAAAACCTTAACAAATAACAACTTAAAATACCTTTATCATTATGTATTTTCCAAGTATTTTATCCATATCTGGATCTTCCTTTATTATGCATTTGACACTTGCTCAATTCTACTCATTGGTCTTTATTTTAGGCTTTTGCCAGCATTGGCTTAGAACTAGATGGGCAAATACATGGTACATACACCATTGCTGCTCTTCACAATACCTTTCTATGCATGATATGTATAATTATAACCTTTCATTCTCACTCAAAACAAATCCATTATCCTTCTCAACACAGTACTCCAGGAAGCCACTTCCCATTAACTGTTTGACAAATGATTACAACTGCTTTACCAATCTCTTCACTTCTAATTCTGTCCATCTACTCTTAGTCAATATTAACAATAACTGACACTGATGGAATCCCTTCCATGTGCAAAGCAGTGCTCTAAATACTTACATGTAATAATTCACTTAAGCCTCCTGATACTGTTAAATGTTGTATTTTTAAATCAATTTCTATAGATAATGAAATGAAGAAACAGGTTAAATTTTTCTAGGTTTACATGTCTCATAAATGTAGAGGTTAGAATCAAAACTAAACATTTTGACTCTCTTATTTCACTTTCAAGTCAAGATTCCCGTCTTCTTCTTTAAAATATTTTTCTAGAATCCTTTAACATCCCCATGTCCGGGGTTCTCCCTAAGTCCCTGGCTTCATTGGCCTTTATCATGCACATCTATTCATATTATTATCACACTGTTTTTACTCACAACCTTGGGCAAAATTCAAAGCTATATCACACTTTTATATTGTCCAACTCAAGACCATCAAGTCATTTGTCCTCATCATTTACTCAGATTTTGAATTCTACGCACCAAATTGAATTTTTTCTAAAATGATCACAGGAAAGCTGGACTGGCTGCTCCTTCTTTTCACACCACACATCATTAAGTTACTTTTATATTCTTCAAGAATTATATAAATTAAGCACTCATTTTCTAACCCTTAATTGATATTGTTCTGTATTTCAAAGTGGTATACATGCTTTCATTCCTATGTTTTTTGACTTCCACTAGTTGTGTTTCCTTTATTATAATTTAAATGAATGCAATTACACACCTAGCTAGATATTTATGTGCAAATATATAACACATGATTTCCTTTCTTGAGGACTGTATGATATATACACAAGGAAGAAAAATAGAAAAATTAGAGAGCAATGGTCAATCCAAAAGTGTTGTATTGCTAGCATAATAGTTTTAGATAATTTTGAATAATTTATAGAGCATCTATTTCAAATCTTCCTTATTACTCATGATTCTAAAATTTAAGAATGTTTTAAGCACACAAGGCACCTAAAATGAAACTAATCTTTTTGAGTATAAGGGGCAGAAAAAACAATAGAAATTCCATCTCTCCTCCTCCAACCTCACCCTTGAATTCTTTCTGACCTCTGGTCTAAAGCTTACTTACCATCGCTGGGATTTTTTTTATCTCTGTATGGATACTACAGGTGTTAGTTGTGGTATTAATAAGCTATCTCAGAAAATAAATTTTTTGTAGTGGGCTCCGTTTCTTGGTTTTCTGGCTTTTTCCTTTTGAAGAAATTATCAGGGTTCCAAAGAGTCCTAAAGTATCATCTTAAAAAGCAAGATGTCCACCCCCCAGATATTTGCCTCATTACAGAGTTCTCATTCCATCACTCTTTTTCTCCCTCAAAAAGATGGGCTCCAGACTGGTCAGTTTACTCCTAGGGGGTTATAGCCTATGTGGATCGTAACTGATTGTCCTATTACACTGAAAGGCTTATTTCCTCAAAGAGGATAGAAAACTATTAATCTAAGTGTTATTAACTTAAACACAATATTTTATTAAAAGATACCCAGATTTGACTACTAGAGGAAAACTGACTTTTACTCCAGCCAGGCTATGTTAAAGAGTACGAATCTATCTTCAAGTCGTGACGAATTTTAAAATAAAACATATACTGCCATTTATTTCTTTGATCCAGTTTATGAAGAGAAAATTATCACATATTGTGTAGGAAAATTCTAAAAAATAAAATGGCTCCTTTTTCTTGCTTCATTCTCCAAGTATACAGTAGTATTATTATATGTGCAATGGAATTTTGGTGAAACTATACTGGTGATGAATTATTTCTGCTTTTATATTTCCGAAAATTTATTTATTTTGCCTTCACTTAAAAAAAATATATATATATATATATATATATATATATTTTGCTGGGAAAATAATTCTAGGTTCCTAGATTTTTTCCCCCTTCAATACTTTAAAACAACTTCACAGTTGATCTTAGCCAAAAGGCCGAGAAACGATGAAAACTTTAAAAACGTTGTTTCACCTTCTCTGCTCGCATTGTTTTGATGAGACATCTGCTGCTATTCTTGTGCTTGTTCCTTTCCATGTAACACAAATTTTTCCTTTGCTGCTTTTAATTTTCTCCTTATTGTTGGTTTTAAACAATTTGATTATGAGGTACCTCAGTGTAATATTCTTAGTCTCTCTTTTTCTTAGGGCTTGTTGAGATTTTTGGACTTGGAAGTTTATATTTTTCATTAAACTTTAAATATTTTCTGCTAATATTTCTTAAAATAACTTCTCTATCTCTTCTTCCCTTTCCTGTGTTTCACATCCTCCAATTGTACGTATATTAGGCCCAGAGCTAACTGGTACTGTATTCAGTTTAGTTGATTCTTTTCTTTCCTCTGTGTTAAATTTTAAGTAATTTCTACTTTTGTATTTTGGAGTTCATTAATCTTTTCTTCTGCTGTGTCTAATCTGATTTTTTAATCCCAGACAGTGATTTTTTTAAAATTTCAGATGTTTTTTTAAAATCTGAATTGAGCTTTTTACAAATACCTTTCATATCTCCATTTAATATGGTCTAGTTTTCCTGTCTCTCTTAAATACCTAGAATACAGTTATAGTAAATTTTGATGTCTTTGTACACTCATTCTATCATCTTAATTATTTCTGGATCAGTTTCAATTGATTTTTCTCTTTTTTTTTTTTTTTGGTTATAATTACCTGCTTCTTTGCAAGAGTGGTCATTTTTTTTTCCATGCTACCTACCTTAAATTTTGTGTTTTTGGATGCTGGATATTCTTATATTATTTTCAATATTCTTGAGGTTCCCCCCCTCCTTGGATGCAGTTACTTGAAAACAGTTTGATCTTTTTAAGGCATTTTCTTAGGCTTTCTTAGAACCAGAGCAACATTTAGTCTAGGCCTAATTTTTATCCACTACTTACACAATAGCCTTCATTATGCTCTGATGACCTGTGCATTATAAGTCTTTTCCACTTTGATTGTTAAGAACTAGAATTCTTCCTGGCCCTATCGGAGCCTCAAAGATGGTACTGTCTACCACTTTCAGATGTTTTTTTTTTATCTAGCCCTGGATGATTTCTTTACATACACGCACTTCTCATCACTCAGCTGAAGACTTAGAGGGGACTCTACAGAACTTCACAGTTGTTCCTCTCTCTCTCTCTCTGTTTCTGTCTCTCTCTCTCTTTGTCTCTCTCATCTCTTCTTCTCTCCAGATCTCTCCTCTCTTATGCTCTGCCATTCCGTGCAAACTCTGGATGCTTTGTCTTTTCTAAATCCCAACTCTGTTTCCTCAAATCAGGAAGGTGATCAAGCTCTGCCTGATGATTCACTCTCTGCATGGCAATGTGGAAATTCTCTCTAAATTCTAAACTAGGGCAATCATAGATTATTCCTTATTTGTTTCCCTCTGTCACAGATGACTGTCCTGTGATGCCTGTTGTCTAAACTCGGAAAGCTGTTTTTCTATATATTTGTCCATTTTTTAAGTTGTTACATAAAGACTGGCCTGAACTGGAAGTACTAAAATACTGTCTATAAAAGAGCTTGAGATTTACTTAGTCCTGTATTTTTGAAGTTTAATTAACCAGCATACAAACACACACACATACGCATAATGAATCAACATATATATACGTTATAATGTGGGACTATTTTAGTTTCTTTAAAAAAAGCAACTGTTAATATGAAAGATAGATTTCGAAAGGGTCATTTCATAGAAATATGTAAGGTAATCAAAGAGGATAAATGAGTGAAGTGAGCAGAATATTGAAGTTTTTTTTCTTTTTTTTTTTGAGGAAGATTAGCCCTGACCTAACTACTGCCAGTCCTCTTTTTGCTGAGGAAGCCTGGCCCTGAGCTAACATCCGTCCCCATTTTCCTCTACTTTTTATATGTGGGAGGCCTACCACAGCATGGCTTGCCAAGCGGTGCCATGTCTGCACCCAGGATCCAAACCAGCAGAACCCCAGGCCGCTGAGAAGCAAAACGTGTGCACTTAACCGCTGTACCACAAGGCCGGCCCCTGAAATTTTGTTTCATATAGCGATACAAAGGGATTAGATCACGAACCAGAACATTTGACAGTTGGAAAGTCATAAAAGGTGAGATTCAAAGAAAATTTCAAAGGAATGAGGCCTAGAGCTTGGTGATAAATAAGAAACATGGGATAAATAGAAGGGAGAGTTTCAAAATAACCTCAAAGTCAACTTAATCAAATCCTCATGGAAAACAGGGGCCATGTATGCATAGGATTACCTGGAGAAACTTAACAAATTAGAAGATTAAACCAAATTTTATTGGTGGTAAAAGTAATCATGTTATACATTTTACCTCAAAGGCACAGGAATAGATGAACAAGGGAACAAAAGGAGAAAAGTATTTCATGGGGGAAATGAGTTTGCTTTTTCAAAGTAGAAAGTAATTCCTTAGAATATTTAAGAATTCTGTATCAGTAGTTTTTAATATCTTTCTGGTGTGCTCTTGCCATGCGTTTAAAAGTGTCAAACTACAAAATCATTTAAACTGCACAAAATTAGGAGTGAAAACCCTGTATGTGACTAACTAGTCACAAGAGTATTTAAAGAGAAGTGGAAATGTCAAGACCATAAATTAGCTTTTACTTCAGTGGAAGTCTTGACAAATGCAAGAACATAAATTTTGAACATGGGGTAAAATTCCCATTAGCTAACATTAGCCACTCATCAATGCCCTATCCTTAAAACTGAGAGTGGTTTTTCTGCATACAAAGCATAAGTGTATTAGCAGTAACTGAAATGTCTTTATGTTGTTCACGACCATCAAACACCAAATACACGCAAATGTGCAAAAATACTTTTGTAATCATGCAAACCTGTGCTTGAAAATATATGTTTGATTAGCAATTCTTGTAGTAATCTACTTGTAAATAATAGCTGCCATGTTATTGAACATGATTTCATGCTTATCTCTGTAATTGTGTTTTACATATAATATTTTCATTCATTTAATCAACAGAATTCACTTATTTTACCATTGAGTTGAGTGACATTTTGATGAAGATGAGGAACAGTGTTTTGCTCCTGGAACATTAAGCATTAATTTTTGAATATGAATTAGGCCAATTTTCACGAGGCAGGTGAGGAAGACTCAAAGGAGACAGCAGATTGGCATGTTGTCTATTGTTTCCAAACAGGACAGTTTTTCTAATAGAAATAACTTAATGGAGAATATATTCTTTTTCGTAAACAGAAGTTAAATAAATCTTTCCTCTAGTTCAGAAAGAAACAGAGGGAATAACATAGACCCAACCTTTTGAGTGGAGAAAAAAAGATATGATACTGAGATTATTATTGTGAAATAATAACCTTACTTCATTATCCATATCACTATTGCGCAGTACAGCCAACAAGGCAAACAAATTCATAAGAAAGAGTCACCAGTGAGGTCTTTGGTCCCATGGCTAATTGGCTACTTTTAAGAATTATCAATGAACCAGATGGTTTTAGAGTTGTCATGAGATACTCATGACCAAGGAGAAAAAAAGAGCTTTGAAAAATGGTTGCCAAAGGGAAGATAAGAAAGTTCACGATAGCAAAATTTATTGTTATTTTCGCATTGAGGAAACTAATCCCCATATATATTAATGGAGTGTACTAAGTACAATGTGTCCAAGATGAAAAGTAGACAGATTTTCTAAGTTAGTAGAGACAAATGTGCAAAATATAAAGAGATAAGAAAAGCGTAACAGCAAGCCTATCGACACTCGCAAAGAGAACAATTAGAGCTTTGCATACTGACATTTAGATTTTCTGAAAATCTTCTGTTTTGTACAATTCTCCTGGAAAAATTTTTATACAGAAAAGATAACTATCTGGATGAGAATAAACGCAAGGCTGGAAATAAATGATTTCAGTCCAAATGTTAGAAGTATGACCAGGACCAAGGCTGAAGCTCATCCCCAGCCCAGAAGCGAAAATTTTACTCACTCCTATAATGGAGAGATTAGTAGTTGACTAAGAATCACATCTGGGTAACGTGTCTTATAATAAATTACATATGTACCTTTGTTCACATGTTCAAACACCACACACACACTGATTCATTTGTACTGTCATCAAACACTTAATGAGGTACCACTAAATTTTAGGCACTGAGCTAAAATTTAAAGCAGGAATATAAAGATAAACAACATATGAACCCTATTCCTGAAGACTCCTATTAATTGTGTTATCTTCTCTGTATCTTAGTACCTGAGGAGGGGTACTCTGGGTTGCATCTTTAAAACAACTAATTTCAAGGTCTTACTTTACAGAAGTCCTGTCAGAACAGATTTCCTGTATCCATTAGTCAGTCAATCTCATGAATCTGAATGTGGCCTATGAAGAAATTCCTGTACAACCTACCTTATTAAAGCACACAAAATTGAAGCCTTAAGAAAATACCTTTCTGTCTGAATGTGATTCTATACAGAAGAGTTATTATTCTATGGTTAAAAATATGTAAATAAAGATTCATGGGTGCCAGCCCTGTGGCATAGTGGTTAAGTTTGGCGCACTTCACTTTGGTGGCCTGGGTTTGCGGGTTTGGATCCTGGGTGTGGACCTACACCACTCGTCAGTCATGCTGTGGAGCCATCCCACATACAAAATAGAGGAAGACTGGCACAGATCTTAGCTCAGGGCTAACTTTCTTTAAGCAGAAAAAGAGGAAGACAACAGGTGTTAGTTCAGGGCAAATCTTCCTCACCTAATAAAATAAAGTAAAATAAAAATATATAAAGAAGGATTCATAAAAAGCTGTCTCCAGCTAATACAATGAAGATGAAATTGTCCACTTGTATTTTATGTGTATTTTGAAAGTATATAAATAAGATGATAATTATAATATGTTCAAACGCCAGGTATGCTTATTATAATTTTATAGGGTATATTGCAGATACATAAAAATAAAGCTATCTAGGGGCCGGCCCCATGGCCGAGTGGTTAAGTTCATGCATTTCGCTTCGGCAGCCCAGGGTTCCACCAGTTCAGATCCTGGGTGCGGACATGGCACCGCTCTCAGACCATGCTGAGGTGGCTCCCCACATGCCATAGCTAAAGAAAATTATGCAACTATGTACTGGGGGGATTTGGGAAGAAAAAGCAGAAAAAAAAATATTGGCAACAATTGTTAGCTCAGGTGCCGATCTTTAAAAAAATAAATAAATAAAATAAAATAAAATAAAGTTATCTAAGTTATGTCAATACTATAGACTATTTATTACAAAGGGTAACAGATTAAAGTATTAAATATTTATTTCTGATTATATAAGCATCCTTAATTTATATGCGAAGTAAATACTTCTGGCTCTTCAGAAAACAATGCTCAATGGCAATGTAAGCTTAGATAATAATATCATAAAAGATAAAAGTCTGAAATAATAGGATAATATTGGTAAAAAATATATTGCAAACCTCATTCCAAGAAAAATCTCTCCCTTTTAACCAAGAAAGACATAAAGATAATATATTTTTTTTTAAGATTTTGTTTTTCCTTATCTCCCCAAAGCCTCCCCACACATAGTTGTGCATTTTTATTTGTGGGTCCTTCTAGTTGTGGCGTGTGGGATGCTGCCTCAGCATGGCCTGATGAGTGGTGCCATGTCCATGCCCAGGATTCAAACCAGAGAAACCCTGGGCCATGGAAGCAGAGCGTGTGAACTTAACCACTCGGCCCTGGGGGCCTGTCCCTATAAAGATAATTTTAAAGCAGAAAAAGAAATTTTTGTAACAATTTTAGTCCACTAGTATATTCTTTTTACTCTATACAAAAGCACATAACGTGTAGGATGTGTCAGGATGGAAGGAGACACACAATATCACTGAAACCAAAGTTTTACTCTAGTGTTTTTCACGATACCTAATAGTTTTAGAAACAGTTGAGCTGAAAATGAATTTCAGTCGTTTGAGCTAAAATTTGGTTAAATGTGTTCCAAATACTGATCTGAGCATGGGAACAATTTTCCCAGTTCCAGACAGATTGTTCCTCAGATAGCATGACTGATAATATAGGTCCCTTAGTTTTCCAGCTTATGCTTGGTGTTAGTGATTTCTACTTGAGACTTACAGTGAAAATTTGCTTAGTTTAATTTTATTCTATTATACTGCATAACTTTTTGGAAGCACTAAACAAGAGTTCTCTAAGTTTTTAGTTTTTTCTACTAAACTTCTTTTTGAAAGTCTCTGACAGATCTAAACTCATGATAGAAATATTAGAAATGACGGCCAGTTTAAAAATGAGGAAAATGTCAAGTGTTCTCCATATTAGAAATCGTTCAATGATATTCTCTAACCTGTTCAGAAGTGAAAGTAGAGAAAATAAGATTCGTACATCCTGCCCTTCCTAGCACAGTAATAGGTGTTCCTGTAAACAGATAACAGCAGGGAATCTGTCCTGTTGAGCAATATCAGTCAGAAAGTGAGAAGATGGGGAGTGCTATACGGTGTCCAGGATGATGAAATGCATCGGGGTTTAAGGGCAGAGTTAGGAAAAATAGAAAATGGGAGTTGATCAATCATATGGAAGATGAAATGCCTCAGGCTGGTTTCCAATAGTCTTCTTGTCCAAATACAGACCAAATAAAGAAACTGTGTCATTTCAGTGAGGGGGGAAAAAAGGCTTTTGTTTTGCTTTGGTTTTGTTTTTCAGAAGATAGGGTAATTGATGCTTACAAGAATAGGCTATTGGCTTAGAAATGAAATTATTGCTTTTATTTATGTATATACGCCTAATGATGCACAATTTTGTTTGCAAATAATTGACTAATTAAACCTCACAATTCAGAATATACTGGATAAATAAAAGAATGATTGGCCATCAGAAGAAAACTGGTTGGTGGCATTGATAATTTATATAACACTGCAGAGCAGCTTTCTTCCACAGTATCGTTTCTTTCTTCCCACAATGGTAAGAAAGTTTAACCTGGATGTGGTGAGGGAGAGCAAAGACTACATTTACCAACCTCCACTACATCTATGTGAGGCCATATGACTATATTCTGGCCAGTGGAATGTTCTCAGACACATGAAATATCAGCTTATGAGAAATTTACTTGAGACATTTCCTACATGCTCTTGGCTCACATTTTAACACTGTTTCTTACATCTTGCTGCATGGATCATGGATGTGATGAGAAGGTATCCTTAATCGTTGGTGAGGACCAAGATTAAATTATTCCTAAAAAATGCTGCATGAAGTCTGGATTCTTGAGGACTTCATGGATTCGAGGCTCCATCCTTGCCCTGATCACTTACCTCCAGACTCTGTTTATGAAAGAGAGAAAAACATATTGTCTCTTGTTTCAAGTACTGTTTTTTTCATCATTTGAATTTAACATTATTCTAACTGAAGTAGAATTGGGCAGCTGGAAATGATGACCTTTTTTGTTTTGTTTTGTTTTTAAAACTCAGGTTAGAACCAATTTATCTGAAAAAAGAGGTGGAAGAGTATATAACTTTGCCAAGGAAGAAGCTGCTGCCTAGAATCTAACCTGATGGAGAGTACAACAAATCTGGAATCTTGGAGAATTGAAAAGTTTCATTGCCTCTGGATTCCAAAGTGCAGCACACTTAAAAACAATAACAGGAAAGAGGAATCCTTAGCAGGAGATGACCATTGCCCCAGGTTTTTTTCTCAAGAAGTTTTCACTTGGTGTCTCTCTGTCAGAGAGAGATGAGGCCAGTAGCAAAGATGAGGTTAAAAATGCTGCCTTACCACTGATGGCAAAAGGAAAAAGATAAGAAATGTAAAGCTTTGAACTAGGTCTAGGCAAGATTTTTGGCTGTGCTTACTTGCAAGTATGGTTTCTAAGATCTGAGGAGAATTATATTGCCAAAGATACCATAGTCCTGGTTGATAAAAGTCTGCATTTAAACTTATAACGCAACTCTTGGAGGCTCATTTTGCACCAGTGGAAATGAGACTGTTAAAGCTGTCAAAACTGCAGCAGTAGATACTCTCCAATGATACCTTCAGTTTTACCTATAAAGGTAAAAGGCATGGAGGAATTACCCAAAAAAGTGAGCCAGAAATTATTGCACGCAATGAATAAGATGATTTCTCCCACAGAGTAGGACTGGCAGCTTTGGATGAACTCACGAAATAAATCGTACACCACAAAAAACATATTTCTATTTCTGCTCAACAAGATGTGATAATTTTTGTAGATAGTGAATGCTAGTTGCTTATCTTCTTTTCCAGGTGGAAGTTTTAATTGCAGTTATCTTATTCTTATCCTCCTAGTACCCAGCACAGCCTGGATAGGATGGGAGTGGTAGAAAGCAGATATCTTGTCCTTTAGTTTGAGGTCTCTGGACCACGAGAAACCACATTCACACCTAACAGAAAGAAATGCGTGGTTCCCAAAAACTTTGAGCTTTGAGCTGGAGGCAGAAACTAGATGAGTTTTTATTGGTATTTCTTTTCTCCTAAAGTACTAAGTATACTCTATGTGTGCAAAGAATGCTGCACATAACTATGGGAGTATCCAAAGAGTGAGATTCTGAAAATCAGTTGAACAATTGTACTGCTGTACCTGTTCCTCACATCTTTCATTAATAGAAAGTTCATCTGTTTACAGAACAGAAGTTCATCTATTCACATGTGACTATAGCCATGTGACTATCTTGACTCAGTGTCAAGTTTCATATTATACAAAGATATCTATGTGACAGGATAAAGGTAATATGACAGGTTTTTATGAGGTTTAGTTAAAGATCAACTGATGTTTTCCTTTTGAAACTTCATCTCCTATTTTTTTCTTGATTCTTGAAACATAATCATAATGGTAGGGGCTCCATCTTGGACCATGAAGATTAAGGCACATCCTAGAGATGGTGGAAAGCTAGAACGAGCCCAGGTCCCTGAGGACAATGTAGAACAGAGCCAGCATTCCACCTGTGATTGACAACTTCTAGACTTGTACGTAAGAAGCAAATAAACTCATATATTGTTGAAGTCACTGTTACTTTGGATTGCTCTTAGGTGATAGCCAAACATAATTTTAATACATATAAGAAAAGTGATCAAATTAAATGATTAATTATCATTAAATTATAAACTATAAGATTAAATGATAGGCTTTGTACAAATTGTAGATGCCTTTCCATATTCTGATGTTACTCTATCCTTGTGTTTATTTTTAGATACATTGTCTTGACCAGATTTTATACTCTAATTCTTTGTTTATAACCTGAGAATTTGTCAGATAGATGTTCTATATTGTATCTCATTCAAGGTATTATATATATGTGAAATTTAGCTTTTCATTTTATGATTACTTATTATGTATAGCACCTTTAGAAATGTATATTATTTCTTAAAACTGTAAAAGTCAAGCCTCAATTTAGCAACTCTATAAGAAGGTAGAGATCAAGGATGGCCAATGTTTAACTACGGAACTGATGAAGCTTGAAACATATATCTTGGTGACAAATTTAATAGTCTTTCCCTATACCCTGTACCTTTACAACCATACTCACAATCTATTATATTTTCTCAAAATCTTTAGTCACAAATAGTATTTATACAATTCTACAGTAATATAAATATATTATTAGTACCATAGTTCTTGAATCTGTAGTTTAGAGAACCATTCAGTTTGTTTGTTTATTCATTTATTTATTTATTTATTTATTTATTTTTGCTGAGGAAGGTTTGCCCTGAGCTAGCATCTGTGCCAGTCTTTCTGCATTTTGTGTATGGGTTGTCACCACAGCATGGCTGACCAGTGTTGTAGGTCCGCACCTGGGATCCCAACACATGAACCTGGGCCACCGAAGTGGAGGAAGCCAAATTCAACCACTACACCACCAGGCTGGCTCCTCATTCAATTTGTTTCAATTCATTTCAAAACAGAAAGTAAGTGCTAGATGTCAAAAATACAAATATGATTAAATATGGATTGTCCATATGATTTCATATAGTCTAGTGGGAAACATAAGTATGAATAGATAATTTCAAAAATGTGATGTTTTAAGTGTAGAGATAGAGGTACACACAGTGATTTCTGAGAATAGAGATGGCAGGCCCATTTTGGAAAAGTTCAACCGCTCTCTTGACCTCAGCCTCCACGTTAGGTTGATATCCAAGGTTCGTAACTGCCCCCTTATCAATTATCTGTCTCTTCCTCAACATACTCACCAATAATGCCTTAATTTCAGCCTACATCACCAGGGACTCAAATGTTTCTGAGCAATTGTCTCCTAACTCGTCCTTCTCCACAATGTTTCCTTCACTCTGTCACTAACTTAATAGATAATTCATTATTTTTAAGATATACTCAATATTTTACCAATCTGCAGGCTTATTTTCTCTACCTATTAACAAATAGTTAACTATTCAAAGAGAAAAGTTAGGATATTATCATTTACTTTTAATGATTCCTTGATTTAAAATGATGTACTCATAATTCTAGAAAAATATGAAATATGAATACTTCTGAAAGGTTACCATTTTAATTCCTCTATGCAATATTAACTTCTTAGCAGAATTTTCTTACCTAATTGTAGTTTCAGATTCGGCAATGCATTACAGGTTTTGTTCAAAATATAGCTCTCCAGATACAGTTGCAATAAGGTGAAAAACTAATTTTGGAATTCATATTGAGATTAACTCTTTAACAATTTTGAAGGGCAAATTAAAACATGTAGAAAACTTTTAGCTTTTGAATAGAAACTTTTACCTGAACATTATTCTTTTATCATTGTATACTTGGAAAATAAAGAAAAAATTGCAAAGATTTAGGTCAAAGTTCATTCACTGAAGCATTTTTATTGAAGGAAGAAATTGAAATATCAAAGGCATCCATCCCCAGAAGATTGTTAAATAATTTAGGGTGCATTCATACGTGGAAATACGGGGAAGGCACTAAAAGTTGTGATGAGTAATAAAATTTATTATGCTATGCACTGTACGTTCACATTATTCTGAAAGATCTACAATATTTTGTTAAAGAAAAACAGTAGATCATAAAACAGTATATATAGCATGATTCCATTTTTATAAAATAAGTAGGTGTATGTATGTAGAGGTTAATCACAAATAATAGACACTTAGGACTAACTACAATAGATATTGAATTGAGGGCTCTTTTATAAGCATTATCTCATTTATTTATGGTGTTAATGTTATCACCAATTCGAAGATAGGCACAATGACTCTCAAGACTAAGTTTTATGTGCAAAATCAAAAGATTACCCAGTTAGTAGCAAAGTCAATACTGACACAAAAATCTATTTAATGAGAAAGTCCATGCTTTTTCTTTTTTTTTTTTTTGAGGAAGATTAGCCCTGAGCTAATTACTGACAATCTTCCTCTTTTTGCTGAGGAAGACTGGCCCTGAACGAACATCCATGCCCATCTTCCTCCACTTTATACGTGGGATGTCTACCACAGCATGGCCTTTGCCAAGTGGTGCCTTGTCCGCACCCGAGATCCCAACCAACGAACCCTGGGCCACCAAGAAGCAGAACGTGTGAACTTAACTGCTGTGCCACAGGGCTGGCCCAGAAAGTCCATGCTTTTAACAACTGGACTACATGTATATGTATATTATAAGTACAGAAGTATGAAAAGTAAACCTCAGAAGATGTGCAGCAAAATGTTTATTTGTGAAATAATTTACCCGCTAAAACGATTAGTATAAATCAGTCCCAGATCCAGAATTACAGGCTTAAATAAAATTTACCAGGTCTCACCCCCACTTCAACCCTGTTTCTCCAGAAAGTTCATAGTGGCAAGACGTACTAAACCCTGGCATAGAAACACCCACATTGGGTGAGGGGAGGGGAAGGATTATGCAGGTAAATTTACACTATATCTGACAAAGCAGTTATTTACTTACTCTGCTACATATAAATATGTCTCTAATGTTGCTTTAGAATTAGTAAGAACAAAAATCACTCAAAAGAAAGTGGTTATAAATGATAAAACAAATATTTGATTTACTTTAAAACAGTGACTCTGATTAATCAGTTTCTCCCATTCTAATTTTTCTGCTAGTAAGATTTTGTCCACTCTCACCCTTGGTTTAAAAAGAAAAAAAAGGAATCAGTGAGAGAGCACCAGGTGTTCATTAGGCCTTCAGCATATTCTTGGCTCATTTCATTTACTATTTCACAGTAAATGAAAGCTCGGGCAGTCCAGCCCCATTTTGTGGAAATTAAACAGGAAGGGCTGACTTTAATTGCTTTGCAAGTCTGCTGTTATTGAATGACTTGCATAGATGGCTTTGAAATTTATTGGCAAGCAGCTTGATTGTCAGAGCTTAATCTTCAGTTAACAGTTCCCTGTGATGATGCTCTGCATTCAGCAAGGCTCCCTCTGCTCAGATGAAAATACACAGACACCCCCGTTCTCTCAGTCTTTTCTAAGCAAAGGATGTCCCCAGTGCCAAGCCTATTTCGATATAATAGAAATGGCATTAAAAGTCACTAAACTCATTTAACCCAGCACATTGTGTGCTTGTCTGTTCAGAACGATTTTTCACTCACTTTTTACTCTATTTGGTATAAGAAAAGAGCATGGAAGCCCATGTGTTCACACAGTCACACAGCAGAGATGAGACTGAAAAAAGGTAAGCAGGGAAATGCTTCAGAGAGAATCCTGATGCAGCTCCGGATATATTCCACAGAAATGACATACCCAAGGTGAAAATTAGCCCCTGGCACGCCCCACTCCAGCTAAATGCTCTACCTGTGCATTGCTAAGTCATTTTGATAGGAAATTTAAAAAAAGAAAGAAGATCTGTAAAGAAACTGAATAAAAAGCATAGCTAGGAAATTAAAAGGACATAGAAAAGTGAGATAAGTTCAACCAGAACAATGAAAACAACATCAGAAAAGTCCTCCACATGGTAAGAGCCATTATGCTGTGAAGGAAATGAACTGTGGAGGAAAAGACTCTTGGGTAGCCCCTCTCCTTCCCTGACAGGGACATGAACCCAGGCCACAGCAGTGAGGGCCCCGAATCTTAACCACTAGACCACCGCGGCTGGCTAACAATAAAGACTATTACAACCCAAATATTCATAAGTAGGGTACTCGTTGAAGATGTCGTAGTACAGCTAACATAGAAATATAGAGTAATACCAAGAAGTAAAGATGTCCTTTTTAAACTTTTAAAAATCTTTTTATAGTGACCTCCATATATTAAGTTAAATAAGCTATGTTCAAAGAGTGTTTATGCTATATCTTCTTAAGGATACAAAGGAGGAAAGAATGTGAACAAGAATGCATATATTTAAATCCAAACTAAAAGATATGTTTATGATATGTGTAAAGGGGGATTAGGAAAGATGGGGAAGGAATGGAATTAATGTGAAAGTGCTTTTTTATATAGTTTTAGTTTTCTGATTTTGTAAACATTTTACATAATTAAAGATCAAAAATTAAATTATAAAGAATAATAATAAAATAGCCAACTCTAAAAACTAAAAGGAAAACAGTCATAAAATTAAACAAACTTAACAAATTGAAGACCTGACCTCACAAAGAAAAAAGTTACTTCAAGTTTTTTAAAGAGTAATATTTTGACTGTACATCTATGGTCTGATAAGAATAGAAAAAAAATGCTGCAAACGGATAACAAACTATGTCTAGTAATTTAATTGTTAATTGTAACACTGATATTTTTATTTTGTAACCATAGAGGTACATTGCAGGACAACAGAAATATTTAATTATGTTAAATATTCTTAGAAACCAAATATCATCAGACATCAACTTCAGGCATGACAGTTTGAGGAATTTTGTCAACTTGCTACCCACTGAAATTGGTGAAAATTGTGAAAAAATAATTCGAAGCCTCTGCAAATGGTCCTAAGGGCAAACAGCAAATAAAGGAATGTCTATGCCAGAAAATCTATGAAAATTGAGTAAGAAAGTGAAGAGTCTATGGTATTGAACCAATACCGTTCCCTGCCTATGCTTTCAGCTCATTGAGGTGGAGACTTTACTCCAGATTACTGCAACAAAGAAAACAACCAATCCTCTCCTCTCAGCTCCCAGCCAGGAGCTCTTTTTCTTGGGGGAATAGAATTTCAGCATTTCTCATTATGCCCACATTGGCTTATTGCCGAGGCTATGTTCCTGACAAGTACAGTTGAGAGGTTGGGGCTTCCTTTCAATTAACCCCACGTTTGGAACAGTGGCTCTACCCTGGATGTGATATGCTCAGAATACCAGGGTCACAATAGCCCTTGCCTGACTCATGAGGTGGTGGTTTGATGCCAGGAGAGACAAGGTGAGAGGATTTTAGGCTACTACCCTCCCCCACCAGGTGTTTGGCTCCAGGAATTGAAGTGTCATTCAGGAAAAGTTTGGCATTATCCTCATCATCAGCACCTGAGTCCTGGCTCAGACACTGCCTGAGAGATGGGTCAGGGTTCGGGGAAGAAGCAGGCCATAAAACAGATAGCTTCTAATCTCTTCCCAAAGCAACTGATTCATTTGCCAGAGAGTTTGGGCATATTTAAGCCTAGGGTTGCCCTCAGGAACATCGGAGATTGTGGTGAAAGGCAATTGGGAGAAGATTTGCGGATCTAATAAAATACATCTTAGATGATAGGCTGGCTAGTTTGCAGGAGAGAACTGGGGAATAAAATAGCTGGGAGAAAACCTCCTGGGGTCACAACAAAAATCAAACACTGACCTCAGAAACTATCCCTTCACAGGAGCCACACTTTAATTGGATTAGTTTGTGTCCCAGAAGCTGCTTCTCCCAGAAGAGCAATATCAGTGATTTAGTACTTTTGGGGATGGGAAATAGACTTCATTAACATAATCCAGCCATGAATTAAATAAACAAAAAAATAACAATAACATGCCTCAAATTATGGGGGATCAGACCAAGGGTTGCAACAATAGATTCTCTAAAATATCCAGTTTTGAATAACAAAATTATATCAGTCAAAAAAGCAGGAAAGTGTGACTCAGAATATAGAAAAACCGGGAGACAACAGGGACTGTCTCTGAGAGAGAAAAGACATCAGATTTAACAGAAAAAAGATTTCAAAGTAGCCATTATAACTATGTTCATAGAACAAACATGATTAAAAAGTAAAAGAATGTATGATGGCAATGGGTCATCAAATAGAGACTAGCAATAAAGAAATAGAAGTTATATAAAAAAAGATTGAAATGGAATTGTGGAGTTAAAAGCAAACAAATAAAACTTCATAAGAAAGTCTCAACAGTACATTTGAACAGGCAGAAGAAGGAATTAGCCAACTTGAAGATATATTGTTGCAAAAAAGAAAAAAGAGGACATTGTGCAAGTGAAAAAACAGAGGGAAAAAAATGAAGAAAAATAAACAGAGCCTCAGAGTAATGTGAGTCACCATTAAAAGCACCAACATACATGCGATGGGAGTACTAGAAGGAAAAGAGAGAAAGGAGAAGAAAAAATATTCAAATAAATAATGACTGAAAATTTCTCACATTTAATTTATTGAATAGAAATAACCTACACATCCAGGGAGTTCAACAAATTCCAAGTAGGATAAATGCAGAGACCCACAAACACACATTATAGTAAAAATGCTGAAAAGTAATGCTAAGGAAAAAAATCTTGAAAGCAGCAGGAGAAAACCATGCATCACTTACAAGGGGAAACTCAATAAAATTAGCAGCTGACTTCTCAGCAGAAAAAATAAATGTCAGGGACCGGCTGGGTGGCACAGTGGTTAAGTTCAAATGTTCTGCTTTGGCCCCCCAGGGTTCTGCAGTTTGGATCCTGGGTGCAGACTATGCCCTGCCTGTCAAGCCATGCTGTGGCAGGCATCCCACATATAAAGTAGAGAAAGATGAGCATGGATGTTATGTCAGGGCCAGTCTTCCTCAGCAAAAAGAGGAGAGTTGGCAGCAGATGTTAGCTCAGGACTAATCTTCCTCAAAAAAAAAAAAAAATGCCAAAGGGCAGTGAGACAACATATTCAGAGTGCTCAGAGAAAGAAACAGTCAACCAAGATTCCTACATCCCACAAAGCTATCTATCAAAAATAGAGGGTAAATAAAGACTTTTCTAGATAAACAAACACTAAGAGAAATCGTTGTTAGCAGACCTGCCATAAAAGATAAAGTAAAAGAATTTCTTCCGTATGAAGAAGAGTGACCGAAATATTAACTCTAATCTGCGCAAGGAAACAAGGTAATTACAACAATAGTTCAAGGTAATCACACAATTATAAAAGACATAAAAAGGTATAATTTTATTTTCCTTCACTTAACTGATTTAAAAAGTAATTGTATAAAATAATATGTATAGAATATATTTTTAAACCTATTACATATAGAAATGTAACTTGTGTGTAATATATTTTCCAATAACAATGCAAAGAAGGTGAGTGAGTGTAAAGCTTTAAAGGGCAAAAGACGCAACTATAAAGGCTAAAGTAATAATTATAAAAATGTATTTTCAGGTTTGTAACATGCCTCAAAAAAAAAAAAGAGAGAAGAGGAAATAGAGCTATATAGGAGTAACAAGGGAATAGAGCTATATAGAATATTGCTTTATATGTGGTATTATTGTTATTCATATTAAGCCTATTAATGTAAATATATACAGAATTGCAGTAGTATAAATCTGAAGCTGATTCTGACAAGATGGATATAGTAAAACCTAGAGCAACCACTAAAAACAATGAAAAAATATAGTGAAAAGAGCATAGAAAAGTTAAAATAGAATATTAGAAAATACTCAATGCAAAGGAAAGCAGTAAAGGAGGAATAAAGGAAACAAAAAGTCACGAGACATATAGAAAACAGTAAGTAAAATGTCAGATACTAAATCCAGCTATATCTAAAACAACATTATGTGTGAATGAATTAAACAATTCAATCAGAAGTCAGAGATTATCCGACAATAAAAATAAAAGCATGGTCCAACTATGTGTTGTCTAAAGGAGGCACATTTTAGATTCAAAGACATAGATACATTGAAAGTAAAAGGATAAAAAAATATGGAAACAGCAAGCATACAAAAGTTAGAGTGACTATGTAATATCAGACAAAATAAACTTTCAAACAAAAAAAAGTTACTAGAGAAAATGACCATTTTATAATAATAAAAAAGTTAATCCATAAGGAAAATATAATAATTATAAACATATATGCTCCTAATAACAAAGCTTCAAAATACATGAAGCAAAAACGGACAGAAAGGAGGAGAGAAATAAGCAATTCAACAATACTAATCAGAAACTTCAATAGTATAGCTTTAATATTAGACACAGCAATTAAACAGAAAACCAACAAAGAAATAGATGATGAATAATACTATAAACCAACTTAACAGACATCCATAAAACACTCTACCCAACAGCAACAGAATATACATTCTTCTCATGTGCATGTGAAATCTTATTCTACAATATCTCCTGTATGCTATGCCATAAAATAAAACTCAATACATTTTTTTAAAAAAAGAAACAATACAGAGTATGTTCTCTGACTACAACTGAAGTTAATTTAAAATCAACAGCAGGAAAAGATTTTGGAAATTTACATATCTGTGGAAATTAAGCAACATATTCCTAGTGAACCAATGCATCAAAGAAGAAACCAAAAGAGAAATCAGAAAATATTTTGAGGTAAAAATGAAGTGACAGCATACCAAAAGTTAGGGGATGCAGTGAAGTCAGTGCTTAGAGGGAAATTTATAATTGTGAATGCATAACACAAAAGAAGAAACAACTCAAATCAATAACCAAACTGTCCACCTAAACTGTCTATATAAAGCAAGACAAATACGAAGAAAGCAGGAGGAAAGATATAATAAAGATTAGAACAGAAATGAATGAAATACAAAATAGAAAAATAGAAGAGAAAAATCCATGAAACTGTAAACTGTTTTTCCAAAAAGATAAACAATGTTAACAAATATTTACCTAGATTTACCAAGAAAGATGAAAAAAGAAGACTTAAATTACTTGAATCAGTAATGGAAGAGGTAGACATTATTGCCAACTTTAAAGAGGATTATAAAGGCATACTCATAAAAATTATATGTCAACAAATTAGATAATTGAGGTGAAATATGTTAATCCATAGAAAGAAATAAACTGAAAGTGACTTAAGAAGAAAGAGAAAATCTAAATAGACCTATAAGTGAAGAGATCGTATTAGTAAGCAAAGATCTAACCCCAAGAAAATCCCAGGCCTAAATGACTTCACCACTGAATTCTATCAGACATTTAAAGAAGAATTAATACCAATTCTTCACAAACTCTTCCAAAAAATTGAAGAGAAAGAATACCTCCTAACTTATTTTATGAAACTCATATTAAGTGATACCATAATCAGACAAAGGCATCAGAAGAAAACTACAGACCAATATCTCTTATGAGTTTGGATGCAAAAATCCTCAACAAACTATTAGCAAATGAAATCCACTAATATATAAAAAGAATTATGTACTATGGCTAAGTGCAATTTATCCTAAAATGCAGGTTGTCTTAACATCCAAAACTCACTTAAAATAGTACATCTTATCAGTAGAATAAAAACAGGAAATCATATAATAATCTCCACAGATACATAAACAGAATTTGACAAAATCTAACATGCTTTCCTGATAAAAATACTCAACAAACTAGGAGTAGAAGGAAACTTTCTCATCCTGATAAAGGACATCTATGAAAAGCTCACAGCTAACATCATACTTAGTGGTAAAAGACTGAATGCCTTCCCCTCAACATGAGGAACAAGACAAAGATGTCTATTCTTACCACTTCTATTCCATATTGTTCTAGAGGTTATAGCCCAGGCAATTAGAAAAAATAAAAAACATCCACATTGGGAAGGAAAAACAAACAATTACTATTCACAAATGACATGATCATCTTGTATATAGAAAACTCCTGAGGAATCTAGTAAAAAGTTATTATAATTTATGAGTTCAGCAAGATTGCAGGATACAAGATCAATGTACAGAAATCAATTGTATTCCTATTTCAGAACCATTAATCCAAAAATGAAACTAAGAAAACTTCCATTCATAGTAGCATCAAAAATAATAAAATACTTAGGATTAAATTTAACAAAGGTGCACAAAACTTATACTCTGAAAACTACAAAGTATTGTTGAAAGAAATTGAAAAGGATCTAAATAAATGAATAAATATCACATATTTATGGATCAGAAGAATTAACATTGTTAAAATGGCAGTACTTCCCAAACTAATCTACAGATTCAAGACAATCCTATTCAGAATTCCAGCTGACTACTTTGTAGAAACTGACAATTGGATTCTAAAATTCATATGGAATTGCAAGAGACCCAGAATAGTCAAAACAACTCCGAAAAAGAACAAAGTGGGAGGACTCACAATTCCTGGTTTCAAAACTTACTGCAAAGCTACAGTAATCAAGACAGAGTATGACTGGCATAAGGATAGACATCAAAGGAATAAAACTAATAGTTCAGAATTAAACCCTTATACTGACTGATGGTCAATTGATTTTCGACAGGAGTTCAAAGACAATTCAACAGGGAGAGTATAGTCTTTTCAACAAATTGTGCTGGAACAACTAGATATTTACACAAAAAAAATTCAAATTGGAATACATGTTTTCCCTAAGGTTATGTACAAATGACCAATAGGCACTTGGAAAAATGCTCAGCCTTAGGGAAATGCAAATCAAGACCACAATTAGAAGCCGATTCACACATAATAGGATGGCAATAATCAAAAGCGAAAAACACAATAACAAATGTTGGCAATTATGTGAAGAAATTGGAACCCTCATACATTTCTGCTCAGAATGTAAAATGGCACAGCCACTTTTGAAACCAGTATGGCAGTACCTCTAAGTGCTAAATGCAGAGTTATCATATGACTCATTTCTCCCCAGAAGGTTCCCCCCCTTTTATGGGTATTATCAATAATGTTACTATAAACATTCATGTGCAAGTTTTTGTGTGGACGCGTTTTCATTTCTCTTTTAATACATCTAGGAGTGGAATTTCTGGGTTCCATCTTTTTCAAATTGTTATTTTATTTTTAAAGAATATTTGTGGTGGCGCCAGCCTGGTGGTATGCCCATTAAGTTCATGTGTTCTGTTTTGGCGCTCCAGGGTTCGCTGGTTCGGATCCCCAGTGGGGACATATGCACGACTTATGGAGCCATGCCGTGACAGGTGTCCCACATATAAAAGAGAAGAAGATGGGCACAGATGTTAGCTCAGGGTTAACATTCCTCAAAAAAAAAAAAAGAACATTTGTGGTGTTCGTGTTTGATTTTCTTTTTTTCTTAATATTTTCAATGTTATGTTAACTGAAAGAAGACATTCACAAAAGACCACATATAGTATGATTCCATTTATATGAACATTCTAGAATATGTTATTTTATTTATATGATATGAAAAATGGCATTTATATAAAATGTCCAGAATTCAAAGAAACAGTATGTAGGGGTAGGGGAACACTTTAACTAGAAAAGTTATATGCCATGTCAATTATATCTAAAAAATTGTTATAAAAAATTGACTGTTTAAACAATAATTGACTATTAATGCATTGTGGGTTTATAACATATAAAAGTAAAAGGTGTGAAACAATAAAATCTAGGATATAAGAAATGGAAATATATTATCACAAGATTCTTACTCTATATCTAAAGTAGTGTAAAATCATTTGAGGCTAGAGTCTGAAAATCTAATTTTTTTGCTATAAAACCTAAAGGAACCACCAAAGTAGTAAATCAAAGCGTTAAAACTAATATGCTCGTAGTACAGATAATATGGAATTATTTTAAAAAGTTACTTGATAAATTCAAAAGAAGTAGAAAAAAGGATAAAGGAAACAAAGAACACATGGGACAAATGGAAAACAAACAGCAAAATCATAGATTTCAACCTAGCAATATTAATTATCATTTTAACTGTGTATTGTTTAAACACTGCAATTTAAAGACAGATTTGTGACTGGATAAAAGAGCAAGACCCAACTTTATGCTGCCACAAGAAATACATTTTAAATAGAAAGATACAAATTGGTTAAAAATGAAAGGATGGGAAAATATATAGCATGTTAACATGAGTAAAAAGAAACGTGAATAACTATATTAATATTAATGGACCTTCTAATAGAGCTACAAAATACATGAAGCAAAAATTGATAGGACTGCAAGGAAAAATAAACATTTTTCTATTATATTTAGAGATTTCAATCTTTCTCTTTCTGTCTCAATAATTGGTATGGCAGGTGGACAAATTCAGCAAGTTATAGATATTTTGAGCAACACATCGACTAACTTGACCTGACTGATATTTGTAGACCACCGCACCTAATGACAGCAAAATACACATTCTCCACAGGTGCATACAGAACATTTGCAGACCATATTCTGAGTCATAAAGTATGACAGTAAATTTAAGCAGTTTCAAGTCAAACCGAGCATATTCTCAGAACATAATGGAATTAAACTAGAATCAACAACAGAAAACACTCTAGACAATCCCCAAATATTGAGAAACTAGATAAAATACTTCAAAATAACCCATGGATCAAAGAAGAAATAAAAAAGGAAAATAAAAGGTTTTCGTTTTAACGAAATGAAAATGAAGACACAAAAACAAGAATCTCAAGATGTGTTAAGTCAGGTATGGAATGAACTCAAAGGGCACAAAAAATTAGGATGCACAGCAGGTGTGTAAAATAAGGTCTTACACATGAATATACATTTATATCCACATGAGATATTACTGGGAGGATATATAGGAAACAGGTGTTTTCATTTTGAGAGTGAAAATATGGTTCCTTTTCTACAAAAGTGCACATTACTTCAGTGTTTCTTAGCGTGTAGAAGTTTATTACTTCAGTACCTAACAGTTTACATGTCATTGGGTCTCCTAAGTAATGCTCATTTGATTTCTTGAGTTCATCTTTTGATTCATTTATCTTTGCATACATTTTTGTTTTAGGAACAAAGGTAAAATATAAGCTATTTAGCTTAAAATTGTAAGAATTAAAAATGACATATCATTTGGCATTATAAATCAATATAAACATCAGTGCAAAACTTCCTTTTCAAAAGAAAGATGTGGCCAAATGATTTTAAACATGAGCTCTGTTAAATTTGGGTTTTTCAGATGTCTTTCTCAATAAGTGCATTTAAAAATTTATGGTCTATTAATCAAAATGTTGGCATGACCTTGTACAGTAGGTTTGTTTTCTCTGGCATGTGATTGATAATGCATATGCATCACGAGATTTTTTAAGAATTTGCAAATGATATAATAAAAATTGCAGTTCTTTTGAAATATATGAAAGTAGGCAGAGATAATGTTATAACATCTGACACACACATTGTTTCACTAAATTATAGGTTTTAACTTTACAGCATATGTTTAATATAGTGAAAAAATGTGGCTAAAGACAGAGGATATTTAAAACTCTTTTCCCCTACCAAGAATTAATCAACCTCTCTCATTTTACCGGCTTTCCATATTCTTCCAAAATTTATTGCTTCCCAGGATTAATTAATGACCCTCTTAACAATGCTCTAGATTAGAATGTTCTCTCCCAAACTACTTCAATTCTCTTTCCACTCAGCTAGAAATGCTATAGCAAGTGCCTTCATGTGAGCAGCTGGGACTTGCTAAGCCTTGGCTCAGCGTGTGTTACACTGTACTGTATTTTGTTCCTATAATCAGTATTAGTATGTCCACCCCATTCTTTTAATTTATAAAAAAGTGTTTAATTTTCAAAAAAAGCTAATGATTTTATACGTTAAACACGCAATCTGAAATATGTAGCTAGATGAATTTTATACAGTGATCACACCCATTTAACCAACATTTTGATTTAAAAAAAAAGAATATTACCAAGACCCTCGAAGTCCCTTCTCATGCTCTATCCCAGATGTTACTCCCCAAAAGTAATCATTATACTGACTTCTATGATGAGAGATTAGTTTGTCTGTTTTCATCTTTATATAAATTGATTCTCATAGATTATATCCTTTACTAGTTAAGATATGTTGCCCGTCCACAAGTAGTGACATAAATCAACACATGTCATTGTCTTTCTCAAATTTTCTTGCATCAGAGACAGTTGGCTGACCATCAAAGATTTGAGACTACCTTTTGTACTGGAGAGTTGTTACTTAGAATCAGCTATCTAGCTAAGGACTATATTACACAATCCCGTTTGCTTCTGAATGGGCCCCTGCAAGTTTCACAAATGGTATGTGAACAAAAATGGTGTACATCACTGTTTTGGCTGAGGTCGTTAAAACAATGTTAAGCCTTCTTCACACTTCCCTTTTCTTCCAACTAGATACTGGCACCTAAGGCAACTATAAGAACTATGGTGCAATCATAACATGGAAGCAGGCTGAGTCCCTGAATCACCTCTTAGAAAGTAGTTTCCAATTGATATGGAACACATTTTGGAATTTAATAGAGTGAAGAATAAACATCTATATATTTTAACCATTGAGTATTTTTTGGCATTGTTTGGTAGAGCAGCTGGGGTTATCTTAACTAACACGTCTCTTTCTCCTCCAATCAAAAACACGTTTTAACCATCCTTTTAGCAAAAAATGGCCCTTGTGTGTTGGTCAATGCAAATAGCTGTGTGGAGAAAGCTAGGGAGGGATATTATTTAAAAATTATGATTAGAAGTATCATAAGATCTGTTCTTACTAGCCAAAGACAGGACAGTAAGACTTAGGCAGTTAAATAATTTCTTAGGGCCATTGACTCCTAGAGTGGAAAGCAAGGATTCAGCCAGTTCAAATGCACATACTCATAACCACCATAGTGTGTTGCCTGATGTACCTCATTTCTTTGCAACTTCTGGGGAAGGCTCCTTATAAAGAAGCATAAAGACATAACAAACAGTCTATTGATTTAAATTAAGCATCTTAGAGGATAGCACTTTATTTCACTTTTAATTTAACCACAGACATAAAAGGCTTGAATTATCTTTATCAGTATTCTTTGCTTCCAGAGCACAGCTTTGTTTTATCATTTGAAAGATGTTTAGGGGAATAGGTAACCAAATATAATACGTTCCAAATCACTATAATTGTTATTCAAGTTGGCAGTGCAGAATATGAGCACTCACAGATTTCCTGCAGTGTCTTGCCACTTGGAAAGTTTTGACTAGCACGCATCTAGGATGGAAAAATGTATTGAACTACTCTGTTTGGGATATAAGGTAGTACGGATTATCTGGAATTAAATTCTATTCATGGTTCATACACAGGGAGTAGTAGAAGGTTGGTAGAAAAGTTGGGATAGGAGAGAGGAAAGTGAAGCTGTAATATGCACGTTGAATAGTCTTAGGTTCTTGGCATTTCAAAGGTTATTACAAAACTATAAGTGCAAATAAGTACAATATTACAAATATGCAAAGACTGGTTCATGAATAACAAAACACCTTCACCTTTTACCCAGAGCTGGCCAAATTTTATCCCTTTTCCACATTAATATATAAAGGATAACTGTAAATAAGGTGGTTGCTATTTTACGTAAAAGAATGTTCACATAAATGATTATTGTATTTTTCAGAATAGGTACAAAGAGAGAAAGACATGATCTGATGAGATTTATGAGGACCATTCCCTGCTCCTGACCCATAATGTCACAGTAGGTATTTGAATTTTGACTGATGCTATTTAATGTAGAAAAGTTTTGTAAAAATTCTGACATTAGAACTAATAGCACATTCATTTAAAAATGTTTTACTACGGAAAATTTTAAACATAGCCAAGATCGGCGAGATATTATAATGAACTTTCTTGTACTCATTCCCCAATTTCAATTATTATTAATACTTACCAATTGTGTTTCAACTGTTCTCTTAGCAAATTTGTGTATGTATGTGCACCTACACATTATATTATATATAGATATATATGTATATAAATCTATCTCTATAGATATCTATATATCTATCTACCTAAAAAGATAGATATATAGATAAATATATAGATAGATAGATAAGATAGATATAAAGGTATATAAGATATATAGACAGATATATATAGATAGATATAAAAGATAGATATATAGATAGATATACGTTTTATATTACAATGTCTCCATAACGCCTAACAAAAGTAGCAAATATTCCTCAATCTCACAGAATTCATATTCAAATTTCCTTGCTTATCTTGAAACTGTCTCTTTTCTGCTGCTTTACTCTTGTTTGTATCAGGATGCAAAGAACTCTTCAGGTTGTATTTATTAGTGATGTCCTTTTTATCTTCTAACATTCACACTGGACTTTTTTTATTCTAGGTCTCTTTAGTGGCCAGAATAGAAAACATAGTATTTAGAGGAAGCAGACAAAATTCATATTAAAATATAAGATTGAAGATTGTAGATTTTTTCCTAATATCTTTAATTTGATACTACCATCCCTTTTCGTTTACACTGAAAATATTGCTTTCCATCTATACACGTTTGGGGAACACACATTTATCTATTGCTACGCAAGGTATCTTATAATCATGGGGCTTCCGTTTCTTCCTTGTTTTACACATATTGCTGTTCAGAGTGAAGCTTGGCTTTATAAGTGGAGTAAATGGCCTTTGTGGGGAAGCTCTGGATTCAGAATAGCTGAACGGTATATGTTGGGAATAATGATTTTTTTTATTTTTAACAGCTCTGTTGAGATATAATTCACATAGCTTAGGATTGACACATTTAAAGTCTATAAGTCAATAGCTTTTAGGAAATTAGTAAATACATGCAACCATCACCACGGTCAATTTCAGAACATTTTTATTACCTCAAAAAGAAACCCCATACCCTTTAGTTCTCACTACCCTATCCACTCATTCTACTCCCCGGCCTTAAGCAAACACTTATCTACTTTCTGTCTATATAGATTTCCCTATTCTGAACTTTTATATGAATGGAATCATATAAAATGAAGTCTTTTGTGTCTGGCTTCTTTCAGTTAGCATAACGTTTCAAGGTTTATCCATGTTCTATCATATATCAGTACTCCTTTCCTTATTCTGGTGGAATAATAGTCTATTGTATGGATATACCATATTTTGTTTATCAATTCATCTGTTGAGGACATTTGGCTACTATGAGTCATGCTGCTACTGTAAATATTAACGTACACATTTTTGTGTGGACACAAGTTCATTTGTCTTGGATATATGCCTAGGAGTGGAATTGCCGAGTCATATGTTAACTCTATGTTTAATAATTTGAGGAACTGCTAAACTGTTTTCCAAAGCAACTGTACCATTTTAAATTCCTACTAGCAGTGTAGGAGTGTTTCAGTTTCTCTACGTTCTCATCAATACTTGTTATCTGACATTTTGATTTTTCAAATCCTAGTGGCTATGAAGTGGTATCACCCTGTGGTTTTGATTTACATTTTCCTGATGATTAATCATGTCAAGCATCTTTTCATGTGCTTATTGCCCTTTGGTATACCATCCTTGGAAAAAAATGTCTATTCAGATCATTTGCTAATGTTTTAAGGGAGTTATTTATGTTTTATTATTGTTTTGAAAGAATTATTTATATATTCTAGATATCTTTCTTATCAGACATATGATTTACCACTAGTTTTTTCTAATTCTACCAGTGTCTTTTCACTTTCTCAATGGCATATGTTTTCAAATTTCCAAATTTGTAAATTTTCCAATTTTCTTCCATTACTAATATATAATTTTATCTCATGGTGGCCAAAGGACATAAGTTATATGATTTCACTCCTTTTAAATTTACTGAGGCTTGTTTTGTGGTCTAGCATATGGTCTATCTTTAAGAGTATTTCTGGTGCACTTGAGAAGAATGTGTATTCCGTTGTTCTTGAGGGTAGTATTCTACAGACGTGTAGAAGGTCAAGCTGATTTGCAGTGTTATGCAAGTCTTTTATTTCCTCAATGATCTTCTGCCTAGTTGTTCTATTCTGTGTTAACAGTAGGATGTTGAAGTTTCTAAATACTAATGCTAAAGTGCCTAATTTTTCCTTTAATTCTGTCAGTTTTGTTTCATATATTTTGGGTCTCTGTTGTTAGGTGCATATATGTTCATAATTGCTATATCTGTCTCATTAGCTGATTCTTTTATCATTATAAAATTTTTCTCTTTATTTTTGCAACATCTATTCACTTTAAAATCTATTTGTGTGACTGTTTTTAGTATAGCTATTACAGGTCACTTATGGCCGTTATTTGCAAGGTATATCTTTTTCCAACTTTTACTTTCTCTCTTCTTTCATTTTGATAGTGTTCTATTTAAAGAGTATGTATTAACATATTTATTCTTTTTTCATGCCCTTACTCTTTAATTTACCTTTATTATATGTTTAGTGCTAAGAAAAATATTTCTCTGTTATTGTTCATGTTTTTATTTTACTTTATAAAGGTTTAAGATGGAGTTAGTAATTTTCTGGGACTTAGGTATTCATTCATATTATTGCCAGGATTATCAGTTACACTGTTATTTGTATCTGTAGTTTCTTACTTTTATGGACTATTCCAATGTGTGACTATACTGCTATTTGACCAATATACTTTCAATGTATTTGCATTGTTTTCAAGATTTGCAATTCAAACAGTGCTACTGTGAATATACATGTATGTCTTCAGCTGTATGTGTACAAAATATTTGTTGGATTCAAAAACACTAAGAATGAAGTTTCTGTGCCAAAATTATGTGATGGTCAACATCAACATAATGCTAAACTCTTTTCCAAAGTGATTATGCCAATGTATAACTCATATCAACAACGTGTAAGAGCTCCTTCTGATAACATTTGGATATTGTCAGATTTACCAATTTTTGCTACCACATAGGTGTAATGTTATATTTTATTTTGGTCCTGTGAAGGATTCCATTGTCCTAAGGTCAAAAATTTCTTGCTTCCTTCCTTCTTTATTATCATTTCACACCCTACTTGGTGAGTAACTGGGACCCCAGTCTTGCTGCATCTCCATCTTCCAGGTATGAGTTGGTCTTGCCTTCCTGCAAAGCTTCCACCAGTTTCATATCCAAGTACATAGATAATCTTATCCAAGGACAAAACATTTCACAAAATAATGGCAAAATAAATGCTACAATGGATTTTTGAGCACACAATTCACATAATTCTACCACATCACCAGTCACACAGAGGCATGTAGTCTTCAACTAAAGCACTGATTCAGAGACAACATTTTGATGGTTTCAGATACTCTTATGCAGGATGCAGTATTTGCACTGAAGCAAAAGTAGGTTTTTAAAGTAACTTTTTGAGGGGCTGGCCCGGTGGTGCAGTGGTTAAGTTCGCATGTTCTGCTTCTCAGCGGCCCAGCATTCGCTGGTTCGGATTCCGGGTGTGGACATTGCACTGCTTGGCAAACACCATGTTGTGGTAGGCATCCCACATATAGGGTAGAGGAAGATGGGCATAAATGTTAACTCAGGGCCCGTCTTCCTCAGCAAAAAGAGGAGGATTGGCAGTAGTTAGCTCAGGGCTAATCTTCCTCAAAAAAATAAAAATAAAATAAAGTAACTTTTTGAAAGAGAAGTGAGTATGGAGTTTTCTTTTCTCTTTTCTCTTTAACAAAATTTTGAGAAAATATTTTTACATATCAAAATATGAGCACAGAGAATGCTAACTAAATCTGGGAATCCAAGAGACAAATTAATCCAAACATGTGGACTAAAAATGCACTAATTAATTTTAAAAATACATGTTTACCAAATACCTAATATACTTAACAAACTTGGTCTTCTTCTGGGGATATAAATTTAAAATAAAGATAGTTCTGTCAGAAGTTCAATTATAGGAAGGGATAATTGGAGTATGTCTTACGGGTGTAGCCTACCATAGAGAAATAGGGATATTCACTGAAAGTACAAACAACTTTTATTTAAGCTAGATCATTTGGAGTTTTTCCTTTCCATGTGCCAAAAAAGAATCAAGTGAGATCATCTTTATTTTCAGCATTAATGATCCCACCTTTAATAACCAGGAAAATTTGTAAGCACAATTTCACCTTCTCATGAGATTTCCTGTGTGCCCAGAATGTTTCTTAGGCTAATAACTACTTGCATTACATATTTTTACCAGGAGACTACAATAGTCTTTAGGTATAGGCAGTTGTGTTTGTATTCCTTTTATTCCAGTCCATGTAAAAAACTTGTGTTCCAAGTTGCACACCTAGAATCAGCACAGATCAAAGAAGCATATTTCATTGTAATGCATTTTTCTTATTAATCAAGCTATTGTTTCATTTGGATTTAAGAATATTTTCTGCATAGATTTACAAAGACACATGTAGATTAAGGTCAATATTGTTGAAATCAAGATGAAATAGCTTGATCTTGTATCATTCATATGGAGGTGAATTCACCCTGAATAACAATGGGGGTTGTGGAGAACAGGAAAGTTGTGATTCAGGTACCAACATTCTTACAAAGGACAAAAGGGGAAAAGGTTCTCTATTCATATTTCATAAGGATGAATACAAATTCCCTGAATCCCAGTGATGAAGATTTGGAAGAATGTTAATTTCACTAAGATACTAGCAACAAGGAAAATGAAGTTCAACTCAAGGAACAATCAAGGCAATTTGAGGGGAGACAGGCAATAATTTCTTGTCACATGTTTACTATCAAATCTGATCATTGTACACAGTGGGTGTGAATGTAAACCGGTGTAGCCACTAAGGAAAACAGTATGGTGATTCCTTAAAAAATTAAAGCCAGAATGACATATGATCCTGCAGTTTTACTTTTGGGTATATATTAACAAAGAATTGAAAGTAGAGTCTC
Source organism: Equus quagga (assembly GCF_021613505.1). Lineage (NCBI taxonomy): Eukaryota > Metazoa > Chordata > Mammalia > Perissodactyla > Equidae > Equus > Equus quagga. Next base: position 48,505,483 of record NC_060280.1, on the reverse strand, counting down.
AAAGAGATATCTGCACATGGATGTTCATAGCAACATTATTCATAATAATCCAAAGGTAGAAAAAGTATCCAACAACAGATAAATGGACAAACAAAATGTGGTCTATAGGTACAATGAAATACTATTGAGTCTTAAAATGGAAGGATATACTGACACATGCTTCTACATGGATGACTCTTGAGGACATTATGCTAAGTAAACTGAACCATTCACGAAAAGACAAATGCTGTTTATTTCACTTATAGGAAGTATCTAAAGGAGTCAAATTCATAAAAACAAAAAGTAGAATGGTAGTTGCCAGTAATTGGGAGAGGGGAAAATGGAAATTATGTTTAATGGATATAGAGTTTCAGTTTCGCAAAATGAAAAATTTCAAGAGATTGGTTGGACAGTAATGTGAATATACTTAACAATACTGAAGAGTACAATTAAAAATATTAAGCTGTACATTTAAGGTGCTAATTTTATGTAATGTATACCACAAATAAAATATTTTTTTAAATGCCAGATCAAAAAAAACTGTGTGATCAGTAGGACACGTTGGAAAGAATAAGAAGGGAGATGATACGTGTTGAGGATGAGAAACAGACAGGAAGGGTGACAATATTGGGGTGAAAATAGGGCAGTTGTTGGTAACAAAGGTTCTTGAGCTGTGGGTGGTACCTGTGAGGCCCAGGCAGAAAAGGCAGGAATGGATTCTGGCCTTAAAATTTCTGAGCAATACTTCATGAAAATTTCTGGGTTGATCTTTTCTTAGCTCTCTAAATAGCTTTGAGTCTCTGATTTACCTCAGCCCTTGTTATGTAAGATTGGCACTGATGTGTGAGCTCAAAACATTTAGGTCATGATTTTTCAGTCTAAAGCAACATTTCCTGATTGGGTTTGATGTATCCAATGAAGTATAAATTTGGGGCCTGAATTGTTAGCATTAAGAACAAAAAAATAAAAGTTTGTGTGAAATAATCAAAACTCTTTCTTTGTTATTATAATTTATATTTAGTTTTACCCTTTGTTCTTATGAGTTTATACATCTTAAGCCTGTTTGTGTCTATTTTGAATGCAGTGAGACTTTTCACACTTTTTAATACTACCATTTTAACATTCGGTTACATCTTTTTTGACTTAATGACATTCATTCTGCTTTATTCTCTTAGGGTATGGTTCTATTCTTATGCCTTTTTTCCCGGACTTAAACGATTTAATTTGAGTTCCTTTCAGTGTTCAAATAAAACATGATGTATGGAGTATATGTCTGAGAAGAAAAAAATTGGGTGAATTATACAAGTCTCAGAGAATGAAATGCTGTATTAAAGTCTCACTTTCACAATAAACTTGCTCATTGAATATATGCTACTATATTCAATCATCTGGGCCTAAGTTCTTCATATTAAAATTGAAATAACAATACATAACTCTGAAGTTAGTTATGGTATGTAAATAAGATATATACAAAACAGTAGATTTAGGGAAGTTTCGAAACAGTTATGAGGATGATGAAAAAATAGACTTTGGACATGTTTTTTCTTTGTTTTTTAGAGTAAAGGACCCAGTCTATATTAAAATTTTAGAACATATGAAACATACAGAGAATCACATAAAACTAGTGGATAGTTTAAGTTATTCTAAAGCACATATTGCTAGAACCCAACAACTTCTCTGAATTCCTCTTTCCAATTACAAATTCCTCTAGCTTTGCTTAGAGATAACAATTATCCTGGCTTTTGCTTTTCACTCCCATAGGCCGGGAAAAACTATTTGCAAAAGACACATCTAATAAAGGACTATTATCCAAAATATATATAGAGCTCTTAAAACTCAACAACGAGAAAACAAACAACCAGATTAAAAAATAGAACAAAGACCTTAACAGAAACCTCACCAAAAAAGATAAGTAGATGACAAATAAATATATGAAAAGATGCTCCACAATAAACACTATCAGGTAAATGCAAATTAAAACAACATCGAGATACCTGTGCATATTGGAACAGTGATGACACCAAATGCTTGAGAGGCTGTGGAGCAATAGGAGCTCTCATTTATTGATGGTAAGAATGCAAAATGGTGCAGCCACTTTGGAAAACAGTTCAGTGGTTCCTTACAAAACTAAACATACTCTTTCTGTACAATCAAGAAAACACTTTCCTTGGTATTTACTCAAAAGAATTGAAAACTTAATGTCCACACAAGAACCTGCACTTGGATGTTTATAGCAGTTTTATTCATAGTTACCTGAATCTGGAAGCAACCTACCTTCAGTAGGTGAATGGATAAAAAAACCGCGGTATATCCAGACCATCAGCACTAAAAGGAAATGAGCTGTCAAGCCATAAAAGTACATGGAGAAAACAAATGCATATCACTAGATGAAAAAAGCCAATCTGAAATGTTTGCATGCTGTATGATTCCAACTATATGACATTCTAGAAAAGGCAAATCTATGGAGACAGTGAAAAGGTCAGGGGTTACAAGGGGGTGAGGGTAGGGAGAGGCATGAATAGGCAGAGCACAGAAGACTTTAAGGGAAGTGAAAATACTTAATATAATACTATAATGATACGTACATGTCATAATAAATTTGTCAAAACCAAAAGAATGTACAGCATCAAGAGTAAACCCTAAGGTAAACTAAGGACTTTGGCTGATTAGATGGATCCATGTAGACTCATCTTTTGTAAGAAATGTGCCACTTTTTTGGAGGTTATTGATAATGGGAGGTGCTATGCTTGTGTGGATCAGCGAGATACAGGAGAATCTGTACCTTCCTCTCAATCTTGCTCAACCGAAAACTGGTCTAAAAAATAAAACCTTAAAATTTAAAAGAAAATGTAAAAAAGCGATCAAACCCAATATACATTCCCACAATAATGTCTATGATTTCCCACTTCTACATACGCTAACCAAAAATTGATTTTTAAAATCTTTAAATTTGGACAATTAGGAGAGGTTTTTTTTGGCTGTGTCACTTTAGTTTTAAATCATATTTTCACAATTATTATTGATTATAAACAACCTTTTAAATGTTTCTTGTTTTTTTTAATTCCTTTTTTTGTGAAGTTCCTTTTCAACTCTTTTGCTATGTTTTTCTATTGAGTTATCTCATTGATTTGTAGGAATTCAATGTATTTTCAGAATATATGTCTTTCTTCAGTTATATGTATAGGGAATATTTTTCCCTTTCTTTGTTAATATTCCTATTGTCTTAGTGGTGTCTTTGGATGATGAAATTCTTAATTTGAATGTCATGCACTTTACTAAACTATTGTTTATTTGTCATTACTGTTTTTGGTGTTATTTAAGAAAACTCTTCTTACAAGGTTGTGAATATATTTTCTTATATTATTTGTGAAATATTATCATGTTCTCTTTACATTTAGCTCTAAAATCCAACTAAAACTGCTGACTGTGTATATTTCGAATTTGGATTCTGTTTCACTTCCCTCTAATAGAGACACACAATTTTCCCAGGATCGTTTGTTGAAACACTTGTTCTTTCCCCATTGTTTTGCTGAACCCCTGCTATAGACTGAATGTTTGTGTCCCCTCAAATTCATATGTTGAACCTAATCCTCAAAGTGATGGTACTCAGAGATGGGGCTTTTGGGAATTGATTAGGTTATGAGGGCGGAGACCTCATCAATAGATTAGTGCCCTTATAAAAGAGGTTCCAGAGAGTTTTCTCACCACATCTGCCATGTGATGACACAGTGACTACAGCCGTCTATGAACCAGGAAGAGGACCCTCACCAGAATCTGTCATCACCTTGATCTTGAACTTTCTAGCCTCCAAAATTGTGAGAAAGAAATGTTGTTTAAGCTTCTGAGTCTATGTGTCTGTTTGGTTATTTGTTTTGTTTATAGCAATCCAAGTGGACTAAACCAGAGATTTTAAAGAAAAAAGATTAGTGCTTTCCAGGGGTTGAAAGTAAGGGAACTGTTGATTACAAATGGACCCACAGGAAAAACTTTTAGAGTCAAGGAATTGATCCATTTGGTACTGGAGATGTAGACACATGACTTAGGCATTTTCCAAAACATACAGAACTTTTTATGAAAAAGAGTGAACTTAACGATTACTGACTAAAAAAGAAAACAATAACAATAAGACATCAAGGAGTCCCAATATAAAACACAGACTGTAACAAATAAATGGAACTCTATTATAAATGATGACACAATTTTACCGCAGAAGATGACAGGGAAAAGGAACTGACCTAAGCAACTTTGGAAAATTGCGTTTTGACTGGAATTTGTTAGGCTAAAGGCTAAAGATAAAAGGAACTACACATTGTATATAAACACTGTACTCTGATAAGTTTCTTTCCAATGGGGTACAGATTTAAACTCTGAATCTGCTTTACATGTTTACTGACTGGGTTGAAAAAATAAATAAATGGATAGTGTTTTCAGTCTTTTAAATGTTAGCTTTTTTAGTGTTTGCATAACGAGACTGAATTGTGATTTTAATTTACATCTTTTTTTCTAATCGCTAATGATGGTTGAGCAAAATTGTAGGTGCTTGGTCACCACCCATAGTTTTTTTAGTGAAGTGTCTATTTCAAACTTTTTTCCTTGATTGTTTGAATTATTATCATTGCATTGTAAGTGATGTTTACAATTCTGGAAACAAGTTCTTCATCAGATAAATACTTTGCAAATTTTGTCTCCCAGTCTGTAACTTGCATTTTTAAACTTTCTTAATAGCATATTTTGAATAACAAAAGTTTTTAATGTTGATGAAGCCCACTTATTCAAATTTTTTGTTCTCTTTCTGTTCTATTTAATGATTGATTAATCTAGACTAATTAGGATTTTCTCAATTTTTTTCTTTTCTGTTGTATTACTTTTTACATAGAAGTCTACGATAGACTTTAAATTAATTTTATATGATATAAAATATCAAATTATTATTTTTGCACATAAATATTCAATTGTTTCATTACCATTGGTTGAAAAAATTATGCTTTTGTCATTGATTGCATTGGTACATTTGTTAAAAATCAATTGACTACATGTGTTTTCCTTATTTGTACTTTATATTGCCTTCCATAAATATATATATCTATATTTACAGCAATGACTAACTGTGCTGGTTACTGTAGATTCATAGTTAAGTGCTTGAAGTAGGTGCCATAAGCCACCAACTTTGTTTTTCTTTTTCAAAATTATTTTGTCTCTTACAGGTCCTTTGAACTTCCAGATAAACTTTAGAGTCAACTTGGCACTTTCTGGCAAAACCTTCTGGGATTTGATTGGAATTTTGTTAAATCTATAGATTAACTTGAGGACTATTAATGTTTTAACAATGAGTCAATTCATGAGCAAAGTATATACCTTATTTAAATCTTTATTTTTCTCAGCTATGTTTTGTAGGTTTTAGTATATAGATTTTGCCTATATTATTAAAAAAAAAAAGCATCTCTAAATATTTTACATATTTTTCTATTATAGGAGGTACTATTTATTTAGTTTAAATTACTATTTTATTTTTCCTGTTACATAGAAATATCACTCATTTTTGTATGTCGATCTTGTATCCTACAACCTTGCTAAACTTGCTTATCAGTTCTAGTGGTTTTTTGTAAATTTAGTAGAATTGTATATATAGATGATCATGTATTTGTAAAGAGAGGCAATTTTACTTTATATGAAGTCTTTTATTTCTTTTACTTGCTTTATTGCATTGGCTAGGTACCCTAGGTACCATCTATTGCACTGGCTAACTACCCTAAGTAGCTGTCTCTTAATGGTTAGTTTGGAACTTGTGCTAAGCAGAGTGTGTGGAGTTCCCAGAATTATCAAGAGAAAATGTCAGGCCTGCAGGATAGTCCAGTAAAAGTAGAAACATGGACAGTCCTACAATGTTGAATGGAAATGGTGAAAATATGTGATCAAAGAAATATATGGAGTTACAGTGCTCTAAAGTTCTTAGATTGTCTAGGAGAAAAAATATAGGTAACTATTAATTATATTTCGATAATTTTAAGATAGTACATTGTAATTTTCTGAACAAACCATTAAAATAAAAGAAAATTTGGTGTGTATAATCACAAATTATTAGGAATAAAATAAAAAAATAAAACACATGCAAAGTAGAGAAAAAGAAATAGAACAGTGCAGGTAACTGGAAAGCACATAATAAGGTAGTACATTTAAATAAAAATTATTTAAATTATTATTTAAATAAATATAAACACATACATCATAAAAAATGCTCTTCTTAGACAAAAACTGACAGGCTTAAAAACTATAGAAAAATCTTTCATGAGTTTAGATGTACAGTTTCTAAAAAAAATATTAGCAATACAAATTCAGCAAAATAAGAGTATTAATCATAAATTTGATTTTATAACAAGAATAGAAGTTTACCTGTTTTAAAAATAAATTCTAATCATATTTATGCATTAAAGATAAATCTGTGAATATCTTAATAGATACAGAAAGAGTATTTGATAAAAAATTACCAATCTTTAACGATGAAAGTCCACAGAAATCTCAGAATAAAATAGAACTCCCTTATTTTATTTTTAAAAAGTACCTGCTAAAAAACTTTCATAAATTATCCATATTGAATAATAAAATGGTAGAAGCCAATTTTGAAGCCATTTGGAGCAGATAAGCTTGCTTGGTTCACTTCTATTGTATACTACACTGAATTGTTTACAAAAAAGAAATGAAAAGTGTAACTATTAGAAAGGAAGACAAACTAACCAATCACTTATAATATGTAGGATATACAGAAAATTCAAATTGGTTTTCAGATAAATTGTTATCATTAATAACCTAGATACATTTCTGGATAAAATTTAATATACAAAAATCAATTTCATGTTTTCGTGCAGCAACAACATAAAAAAGGAAAAAATAAAGCAACATAAATGCATTCTATGCCTAGGAATAATTCTGACCGTAACGACAAAAATGCAAGACCTCTAATTCAACAGTAAACCATAAATAATATGGAGATAAATAAAGGGAAATATTCATACATAAAGATAAGTAAAATGTATATAGTTTTTAGGACTCAATATTTTAAAGAGGACAATTCCTCTTCAAATAGATCTTTAGATTCAAACTAATTCTAGTAGAAATCATGTAACATTGTACAGATCTTGAAAGTCATAAAATGTGTATGGAATTCAAAAGAATAGCCAGAACCACCTTAAGAAGAACTAGGTGGAGACACTTCTTCACTAAGTATCGAAAATTTGTTATAATTATGTATCATAATGAAGTTACAATCATATTATTATAATTAGTACAAGAAATGCAAGATATAGACTCAGATTCATACATAGGTGGCTGTCTTAGTCTAGTCAATCTGCTATAATCAAAGTACCATAGATTGGGTGGCTTAATCAACGAACAATTATTTCTCACAGTCTTCTTACTGTGTCCTCATGCTGGAAGGGGCGGGGGAGCTCTCTGAAGTGTGTTGTATAAGGGCATTAATCCCCTTAATGAGGGCTTTGCCCTTGTGGCGTAATCATCTCCCAAGGACTCTACTTTGAAGCACCATCACCTTGGGGATTAAGTTTTAACATACGAATTTTGGGGAGATACAAGCATTCGGTCTATAGAAATCTCTATAGTTTTGCCTTTCCCAGAATGTGTAAGACTGCATTCATATAGTATGTAATCTTTGGATTTGGTTTCTTTCACTTAAAAATGCACTTAAGATTTATCCATATTATTGTAAGGAAAAATGACTCACACATTTTTACTGCAGGACCATATTCCATGGAAGTTATTAATATGAGGAAACTTGTTCATTTAAGAGGTGTCTTAGAATGGAAAGGGAGTAAAATTCCAAACTTTTAAAAGTCTGGATTTTTTATTTTGTATCCTCATGTAAAAGTTAAAAAAAAAAATCAGATTCCAGTAATGCTCTCCTAAAATATTATTGGCCAAGGCACTTGAAAAATAAGTAATCCTTAAAATGATCTCTTTTTGATTCACCCATATCAAAAGTTGGACTTAATGACTTTTATCCTACTATTCCTCTTCTCCTATCCTTTGCTCCTCTGTTACTTCTGCCCCTAAGACTCTTTCTGATCCGCTAACCTACCCTTTTGCCCCATCAGAAACCACCAAAGCTCAACTGTCTCTTAAAGTTAAACCATCTTCAGGATGCAATCCTTAATAAATTTTGTTTTTGATGAGGAAGATTGGCCATGAGCTAACATCTCTTGCCAATTTTCTTCTTTTTGCTTGAGCAAGATTGTCCCTGAGCTAACATCCATGCCAATTTCCCTCCATTCTGCCTGTGGGACACTGCCACAGCAGGGCTTGACAAGCGATGTGTAGGTGCATGCCCAGGATCTGAACTTTTGAACCCTGGGCTGCCAAAGCAGAGTGCACAAACCCAATCACTATGCCACTGGGCCAGCCCCAGCATCCTTAATAATTTTTGACAACATTAAAGAGTATATGCTAGTGCAGCTGTGACCCCAGCTCTCCACCTTTTGTTATTGACCTTAAGCCAGAAACAGGAAATTTACTATTAAGTTAAAAATTGAAATTTGGGATGGAATATAGCCTTCTGTCAGATTCCAAACTTCTTGCTGAACATTTAGAAACAGTTTTAGAACAAAAATATGAATTCATAGTTTTGTTAACTATTGCTCCTACTTCAGTTATCAAGCATCAGAGGAAGAAGTCTCCTGGTGAGGACACACAAAAATACTGTCAGCAGAACAATCAGGGAAACAATTGTTCTGTGCCAGCTAAGAAGCTGAGGGGGAAAAATGACAGGTGATAATGAAGCTGCTTTAAGTGGAAAACAATTGTTAAATTTCTCTTTTTTCTGTTAAACTTATAAGGAGAATGTACTCTGAATGCTAAAGGAAATCTTGTGGATTTGTGTTGATACCAGCAAGAAGGTATCCATCATAAACCCTGAAAACCTCACGTAACCTCTCCCTAAGTGTCAGTTCTGCAGGTAATAGGAATTCCTAATAATCCACAAAATATTCTCTAGCCTCAGGTCATAACTGTCACACACAGATTCTTAACTAAGGAACATTCGTTTTTCCTTCATGATACCACAGCCACTAACTTAATAAGTAGTGATCTAGGGGCTGGCCCTGTGGCATAAGTGGTTAAGTTCATGTGCTCTGCTTTGGTGACCTGGGGTTCATAGGTTAGGGTCCCGGATGCATTGGATGCCAGGTTCAGACCTACGCACTGCCCATCAAGTCATGCTATGTCGGTGTCCCACATACAAAATAGAGGAAGATTGGCGCAGATGTTAGTTCAAAGCCAATATTCCTCACACACACACACACACACACACAAGAAGTAGGGATCTACTATGTAAATGAAATTTTCAAATTAAATATTTTCCCAAATGTCTTTTTCTTGAAATCTCCTGTATTCTCTTATTCCTAATCAGATTGTAGCTCGTTTGGACATTGGCTTACTTATATGTTTGTGTCCAAATCAAGACCAAATTCAAGATCTCCATGAAATGGTAGACTCTCTAAAGGCAAAATTTCCCTTGAGTTTGGCAGAATTAGTGGGGCTGGATGCAACAAGGTTCAGACCAACCCATAAATTCTACCTTTTAAAACTAGCAGGTAGAAAAGGACTAAAATCAATAGTTGAAAAGCTAATAGAGAAACAATTAATCATATTTTGTACCAACCATAGTGAACTCTTATTCTTCCTGTCAAGGAACCCAACGGACAAGGATATTGATTTGCTCAGGACTTTAGAGCCATAAATAATATAATTATCCTCCATTTCCCTATGGTATTCAACCTAATGGTATTTTATCTTTAGTACTACCTGAGGCCACATATTCTCTTATTACAGATCTGTGTTCCATTTTCTTTAGTGAGTCATTGGATCAAGGCAGTCAATACTTGTCTTTTCCTAGGAAAATCAGCAATATGCCCCAATAGCTATGCCCCAAATGTTCTGAAGCACCTTCCTGTTCTTCACGTGTCCACAATCATAGACACAAGTTTAAATTTCCCTGTGGAGCTATCCTTACCCAATAAATAGATGGATGACTTTGGCTATGTTACAAAGATGAGATGAGCCTCCAGTATGATTCCGTCTATCTACTTAATGTTCTAGCTCAGAAAGAACATAACAATTCAAAAGAAGAGTGACAATTTAAGCAAAACTAAGTGCACTAATTATAATACTTTATGCAAAAGAAACGACTTCTTCACTTTGAGAGATATACAGTCATTTACAACTCTGTTGAATTGTTTATAAGAAACAATTGAGTTTTCCTAGTCTATCTGGCTGCAAACAATGAGTTCCCTACTTTTTTGAAATAGTCACCCTTCTGTATGACTTAACTAAGTCATGGTAACCAATAGACTTACCCGGGAACCAAAATATGAATGAGAATGTTGTGACTTACATTAGTTTTTCTACATTCCCTCTTCTGAAACTTCCTAATTATTATAAACATTAAGTGTTCATTTTGACCTATTTTCCTCATCCAAGAAAAAGTGATCAGTAGATAATTTGATTCTGGAAGGAGAAAATACAGGCCTTAGTTTGAGATTTGAAACAATAAAAACTTAAGATGAATTCTGGATGGCCTACTTCTGTTCTCAAGCCTCTTTATATTATGCTTCCCAGGAGGCATGGAGAGTGGGAAACATCAAGGATGTTATGACTCAAAGATAGATACAGTAGATAGATAATGTCAGCCAACTTATAGAAATTCTCACTCAAGAAGTTTGTGAGACCAAGAAGGCAGTATATCAGAACAGAGCAGCCCTAGACATAATATTAGCGTCTCAAGGTCACTTATTTCAGGAGAAAAATGTTGTATTTATGTCCCTGCTTACAGTTGAGATTTCTAATATTATTAATAATATCCAGAAACAAACAACAAAATCATGAAAATTGGATATCAAGCAGCTATTCCTATATGGGATTCCATTAGCTTTTTAGATTGGGAATAGGATCTATTTTCTTGGCTTAATTGGGGAAATCTGGGCTCCTGATATAAGGAGACTAAAAATTCTTATCATAATCCTTGTCTTAGTATTTATCTACATTTCAGTGTTCAAATGTGTAATTTTTAGAGTTTTAAATGCAATTTACCACATATTGTCCAGTTAAATATTCCAACATAGAATTTCCCAACAAAAACAAATAAAATCTGATTTATACAGTGGTTGAAATAATCACCACTGGAACTCTGATGTGTATTCATAACTTTTCAAACCATGGTGTGAATTGGATTGATCACTTTTCCAGTCTAATTCCAGCTTGGACTAAAGAATGACTATAAATTGGAACTGAGAATTAAAGTGATACATTAACATGACTTACAAAGAATGTAGATTGCCCATATCAACACGACTTAGTTGCATTTTCCAGGAAACTTCTTATTGACTTTAAACAAATAGACAGCCAGTTATTTTTCCAACAGAAATGATTTTATTTGGGGTCAGCAAAGAATTGCAATTTGAGGTCTGCTACCATAGCAAGCCACATGCAAATCCCCCAACTGTAAGGGAGAAGAAACTCTTTTATAGAGGGGAAGAAGATGTTGGGAGGGCTATTGTAAACCAAGAGTCCAGTGGAGAAATTGACCATTCACTGTGTACTGGCTTCTCATTGGCTGAGTTGTAACTGTCTCTCACTGGCTGAGCTTCTTGCAAGTTAAGAAGAGGAAGTCTTTCTTCCACTCGTTGGGCTCTGCTATAAACAGAGCTCCCGATTTTGGTCTCTTGATTCTAATTTAATGAGGTTTCTGTTTATTGATTTTCACACTCTGTATGAGAAAGAGAAGACAGTACATTAATAAATAATGTCACTTTTTGTTCAGGAAATTCTCCTAGATAGATTTATTAGATATAGTAGTTTACGTACTTGGCCAACTTGTCAACTACTTATTATCTGCAGCTTGCTTATCAAGACTCACTTTAGGATGGTTACTTCCACCAATTGTTTCCACCAATCCTAAGCCAATTTTATTTAATATATCACAAAGTTTGCCCAATCCCAGTAAGTTCCCCAGCTTGAAAGATCTGCTTTAACTCATGTGAGCCCAAATTGAAAAGCCCTATAAATATCCCACTTCTTTTTACCCATTTTGAGACGCTGTCTTTCTGTCAAGGCACTGTGCTCCCTTACTGCAGTAAGTCTTAATAAATTTAGCTTTACGTTATTAACAAGACTTCTGGTGATATTTTGGGTAAGTTCAACAGTTTTCAGTTATAAGAAATGCTTGGAGACAACATGGAATAGGAAATCATGAAGCATAAATTCTACTATTAACTTTTTATGTCTATTGCCTTTCTGGACCTCAATTTTCTCATTTCTAAAGTGATAGTGCAGATATATTATAAGTTTCTTTTCACCAAATCTATGACAAGAGACAAGAAATTTTCACGATCAAACACATTTATTTAATTGATTTTATGAGTGATTTCTAACATTTAATATTTTTCTTCTTATATCAATCAATACCAAGATGTTATGCATATATTCCCTAAATATCCTGTGTGCCTGTAGGTCCAGTACACTTAGTATTTTTGATGGCTCACGTTATATTTTCATTTCACATTTAAAAGATTTTTGTTTTTTTTTCATTTTTATGGTCCACAGTTTAGTTCTTAACCATGATATTTACAGAGTTTATATATTGCTTTATGCATTCTTGGTATGAGTGCAACAGAAGGCTCATATAGTAAATGTTTATACATGATTCATTTCCTTAACTGCTCCTTTTCCAAGGGAAAAATCTTTTGCTTAAAAAAAAAAATTCAAACTTCAAAAAAAAAAATTGACCTCATCTACAGACAACAGTAATGGTTGGTGTAACTCGCCCTGAGTTGCTCCAGGCAAAGTCAAACTTTGAAGAATGCTCTGGGACTCCTGATGTCCCCTGATCTCTTGGGTATTAGGAACTTCTCAGGAGCACAAAGTCTGTTTTGCTAGAAACACTCTGTGAAATGCCTTTTAAGTGTTTTCCCTCTAGACTTAGACTTCATTATTCTTTTCTTCAAGCAATAAGAAACATGAATATGCAATTTTTTATCACTTTGTGTTTGGGAGGCATTTTCTTGAGTATGTAAATATTGGCAAAAAAATGGTCATTATCTTATCCAAGTTATAATTACTTTTTCAATCAATCAACTAAATAAGCAATTCCTGTTGTTCATATTATAGGTGATCTTGTGGGAAGACAAAGAAATAAATTTTAAAAGGCACCCACGTCAAAGAAGTAATCACCAAGTTAGAAACAATAGGGATATATAGATATATATGTTTCTAAATAATAATTATAAAAATAAAAACAGCAATACAACTTAACATTTTAAGAGATGTAATCATCACATAAAAAGGTAGAGAAAGAAATTTCAAGGACCATTTTGGATTAAACAGATCAAGGAGGCTCTGTAAAAAATGTGTGGTGACAGAAAAGTTCGGAACCAGATGCTTTCACTTGTGAGTTCTACTAAACATTTAAAGAAGAATTAACATCAATCCTTCTCAAATTGCTCCAAAAACCTGAAGAAGAAGGATCACTTCCAAACTCATTTTGTGAGGTCAGCATTATCCTGATACCAAAGCCAGATAAAGCCAGTACAAAAAAAGAAACTTACAGACCAATATCTCTGATGAATATAGGTGCAAAAATTCTCAATAAAATATTAGCAAACAGAATTCAACAGCACATTAAAAGGATCATTTACCATGATCAATTGGCATTTATGCCTGGGATGAAAGGATGGTTTAACATATGCAAATCAATAAATGTAATACACTGCATTAATAGAATGGAAGATAAAAAGCATATGATCATCTCAATAGATGTAGAAAAAAATATTCAGTAAAATACAACATCCTTTAGGGGCTGGCCCTGTGGCGTAGTGGTTAAGTTCATGCACTCCACTTCGGCAGCCTGGGATTTACTAGTTCAGATCCTGGGTGCAGACCAACACAGCACTTATCAAGCCATGCTGTGGCACACATCCCACACATAAAGTAGAGGAAGATAGGCACAGATGTTACCTCAGGGCCAATCTTCCTCAGCAAAAAGAGGAGGATAGGTAGTGGATGTTAGCTCAGGGCTAAACTTCCTCAAAAACCCCGCCAAAAATACATCTTTTCATGATAAAAACATCCAATACAATTGGGTATAGAAGGAATGTTCCTCAGCATAATGACGGCCATATACAACAAGCCCACAGCTATCAACTGAATGATGAAAAGTTAAAATCTTTTCCTCTAAGATCAGGAACAAGACAGGGAAGCCCACTCTCACCGTTTAGCATAGAGTGGAAGTCCTGGCTGGAGCAATTAGGCAAGAAAAAGGAAAGACAGACATCCATATTGGAAAGGAACAAATAAAATTATCCGTGTTTGCAGGTGACATGTTCTTATATATAGAAAACCCTAAAATCTTCACTAAAAAACTATTAGAACTGATAAGTGAATTTGGTAAAATTGCAGGCTACAAAATCAGCATACAGAAATCAGTTGCATTTCTATATACTGACAACAAATTATTCAGAAAAGAATAAAGCAATCCCATTTACCATAGCATTGAAAATGATAAAATATTAGGAATGAATTTAACCAAGGAGATGAAAAGCCTGTACCCTAAAAACTATAAGACATTGATGAAAGAAACTGAAAAAGACACACATAAATGGAAAGATATCCAATGTTTCTGGATTGGAAGAATTAATATTGTGAAAATGTCCTTACTACCAGTAATCCACAGATTCAAAGAAATCCCATTCAAAGTTTCAATGACATTTTTCACAGAAATTGGAAAAACTATCCTAAAATTGTTTGCAACCACAAAAAACCCAAAACAGTCAAAACAATTCTGAGAAAGAAGAACAAGCTGCACACATCATGATAACTGATTTCAAGCTATGTTACAAAGCTATAGTGATCAAAATACTATGGTACTGGCGCAAAACAGGCATATAGATCAGTGGAACAGAATAGAGAGCCCAGACATAAACCCCCACTTACATTAGTCAAATAATTTTTGACAAGTGTGTTGGGAAAACACAATGGGGAAAAGAGTCTCTTTAAATGGCACTGAGAAAACTGGATATCCACATGCAAAAAAAATAAAGCTGAACCGCTACTCTAAACCACTCACAAAGCTTAACTTGAAATGGATCAAAGATTTAAATGTAAGACCTGAAACCATAAAACTTCTTGAAGAAAACACAGGGAAAAAGATCCTCGACATTGGTCTAAGCAATGATTTCTTGAATGAGTCACTAAAAGTAAAAGCAACAAAAACTAAAATAAACAATCAGGACTACATTAAACAAGAGTTTCTGGACAGCAAAGGAAACAATCACTACATTGAAAAGACAACCTACAGAATTGGAGAAAATATTCGAAAACCATATATCTGGTAAAGGACTAATATCCAAAATATATAAACAACTTATATAACTCAAGAGCAAAAAAAGAAAATAACCCAATTTAAAAAAACGGGCACAGGACCTGAACAGACCATTTTCCAAGGAAGACATCTAAATGGCCAACAGGTACGTGATAAGATGCTTGGTGTCACTAATCATCAGGAAAATGCAAATCAAAACCACAATGAGGGGCTGGCTCCATGGCCGAGTGGTTAAGTTCACACGCTCCGTTGCGGCGGCCCAGGGTTTGGATCCTGGGCGTGGACATGGCACCACTCGTCAGGCCACGTTGAGGTGGCGTCCCACATCCCACAACTAGAAGGACCTGCAACTAAGATATACAACTGTGTACGGGGGTTTGGGAAGATAAAGCAGAAAAAAAAAAAACCACAATGAGATATCACCTCACAGCTATTAGGACGGCTTTCATGAAAAAAAAAAGACAATAAATGTTGGTGAGGAAGCAGACGGGGAGCAAAGGGAACCATTATACATTGTTGGTGGAAATGTAAATTGGTACAGACCTTATGGAAAACAGTATGATGGTTCCTCAAAATATTAAAAGTTGAACTATCGTATCATCCAGCAAACCCACTTTTGGGTATATAGCCCAAAGAATTGAAATCAGTGTCTCACAGGGATAATTGTACACCCAAGTTCACTGCAGCGTTATTCACAATAGTCAAGATATGGAAGCAAACTAACTGTTCATCAACAGATGAACGGATAAAGAAGATGTCGTATATAAATGCAATGGAATATTATCCAACCATGATAAAGAAGGAACTCCTGCCATTTGCGACAACATGGATGGACCTTGAAGACATCATGCTCGGTTGATAAGTCACACAGAGAAAGACAAATACTGTATAATATCACTTATATGTGGAATCTGAAGAAAACTGAACTTGTAAAAACAGTGAGTTAGATGGTAGTTACCAGGTGTTTCCAGGTGAGGGAATTCGGAAGACATTGTTTAAGGGTACAAATTTATAAATGGGAGATAAGTTCAGGAGATCTAATGCACATGTAGTGATTATAGACAAGAATTATGAACTTCAAGGTTGCTAAGAGACTGAATCTTAACTGTTCTAAACACACACACAAAAAGATAAATATGTGACATTAGCCAAAAATATTAGCTAATGCTATTGTAGTAATTATATTGCAATATGTAAATGTATCAAGCCAACACATTGTACACCTTAAACTTACACAGTGTCATATGTCAATTATATCTCAATAAAAATAAAAAAATGCACGGTGAAAATTTTGGACAGATATGAAATAGACAAAGAAGAAAAGTGCAGGCAGGTATAACAGCCCACACAGAGCCAGAATTGTGGGTATGTTTAAGGTAATTTTGGAAGCAGTGGATAAGTTAAAGTCAATGTAATTGGTGATATAGGCAAAGGTAAGATACAAAAACCAACACAATTCTTTTCCTTAGAGTAGTGTAGTGATTTTGTTATGCCCAAAACTGTTATTTTTTCATTACTTACCTTTATTTTTCAGTAGACTTCTTTAATATTAAATTTCCTTCTCATTACAAAAGTACTAAAAGTTGGTTTTGAAAAGTTCAAATAATACAGGCATATATAAAATAGAAGACATATCCTGCATGTCACTGAGCAGAGATACTGTTAACCCTTGGGAATATAGCATGATGCTGGGATAGACACTTTTCTATGTAGACTGTATATACGAAGGTTTTGTTATTGTTCTTGTTAACATTAAATAGTGTTTTGAGATTACCTTTTTTCACCACACTTTTGTATTAATTTTTCCAGTGTTTGCATTTAAACACATACACATTTACTGAATGGGATCATACTGTTCTGTATTTTTCCTCATTCACAATATATGTCGACTTTGTCTTTTTTACATCAACTGCAAGTTACTTAACCTTTGATTGTCAACATTTTACAACAATTTTCTATGGTGGAAACTTAGTTATTTTTAAATACTTAACTATTATCAGTAATGTGACTTTAGACATGTATCTATGCTTACTTGCATGAATAGTCCTAGGAGATAAATTCCGAGAAGTAGAACTGCTAACTGAAAGTTTACACACATTTTAAAATTTGATTGCTGTAAATAGTATATAAGGGCACCTGTTTCTACTCTCTGAAGAATACTTGGTAGCATTATTGTCTTTAAAATATGCTGGCTAATTAATTAGTAGTGTTTTTTAGAGAAGAGGCACTATTTTAAATGTTTAAGATGAATTAAATCAAATAATATAAAAACCCTATGAGGGAGATCATCTTTTCTCAGATGAAGAAAGTAAGGCATAGGGATAATAATAATTGCCAAAATCATGCAAGTGGTACATTGTAGAACGTAGTTTCCAGCCCAGTCTCTCTCCACAGCCTTCCTCTTAATAACAATTATATTACGCTGCTAACACACATCCGCATTTCAAAGACAAATGAATAGGACATCACAAAATTAAATAATATATATAAATTCATGCAGTAGATGTAGAACCTGAAATTTGCCTCTTCAATCAGAAATGGATTAGTTAAAATGTAATTTACTACAGCTTATTTAAAAAAAAAAATTATATGGTATAAAAATCAGCACCATCAATCAAGACGACTAAAGAGAAACCTACCCAAAAAGTCCTCAATAATAAACGCAGTAGATTGGTGATGGTAGGCACAATCTTTAATATTACTGATATCTTACAAATTTAACATAAAAAATCCACAACACTAGAAATTTATAAGTGCAGGTATACTACTTATGAGTACACTAAGTTATAGTTTTACAGTTTGAGCCAGCTCAGTTACCTCAATTATTCATAGAACTATTTCTGTAATCACGCTTTAAGAAGTGTGATACCAACATGTCACCACAGATTCATGCCCCAGGAAAATGTGCAAATCTGATTTTAAAAAATGCAAATGATGTTCCACAATCCGTGCCTGTCCATAAAGGAAGCTTGATCGTACCTCTTCTAGGCAACACTTTTGCTTGTTTTCCCTGTAACATTAGACAATATTTAAGTAGCTGAGAATTGGTACTTAGGCTTCTGAGGAAGCAAACATGTTAAAGAGCAAAAGTTGACATAAAAAAATAAGGCTGAGAAATGTGTTTCTCAGATAAGTATACGGCTGTGTGTGTGTATATGTATGTTATATATATATGTTGTATATATTATCTATTTGGAGAGCGAGAGATCATATATATATATAATATACATATATATGTAAACATTTATAATGGGTTAAGAATAATTTGTTGCTTTGCCTCTTAGTTTTGAAAACATTGATATATTGAGTATGCATTTCCGGGATATTATGTTTTTAGAATACATCCAATATATAGTGATATGTGTGCTAATATATAAATATTTACATATAAATACACATAAATGTATAAAAATATAAATGGTGAAGTAGTTATTATAGTGAGATGCTTGAAAATGGAATGTTGGTCTTTCATTTTTGGAGATCACTGTGCTGTCAGTATGAAAGTTACACATTTGTAGAAACATGGCAGGAAAATACCAAGAATCTTTATAACTTAAGATGATAATGCTGCTTTCCTTGAGTCTCATTATGCAGTTTGATATCTTTTAGCATTTTCACACAGAAAATCCATAAGTTTAAAAATATTGTGAAAGTGAAAAATCAAAACACTACAGTGTGAGGATTTATGGTTGCTAATATTCTTGGCAGCATCTTACAGCAGTATGTTATATAACAGTGAGTATAAACATTGGGGTCAAACAATTATAACATGATTAGTAACAACCATGTGTTGGAAAAGCAAGGCTTTGATGAGATTTCTAGATTACTTATTTATAACATATTTTTATATGAAATTGTGTGTATTTCTGCAACATATGTTTTGGTGACCTCATATCTGATTTCTGTCTTCTGCACAAAACCTGAGGAACTGGCCACAGAGTCACAGGGACTGTTGAGGGCTTTGCTCAATAATCTGACTACAGCATCAAGGAAATACAGTTAAGATATTATGCTACTCTGATATTGTATGGGTATGAAATTATGATGACTAAACTCATAGAGGGCTTTACTTTAATTATGTTTATTTAGTTATTCAGCCTCTATATTTAGATGGTCTTTCCAATTATCAAATATCTTACCCAATGGCTACATAGATAGTTGCGAATATTATGCATGTTTTATAATTTTTTTTTGCTATAATTAAAATTTATTAAAAAGTTACAGGATGAGAATTGGAGCCAATAAAATTCCCCGTCCCAGTGTTAATGTTGGGATCAAGCAAAAATGTCCTAGCTGCTTCTCTAGGAACTATCTACTCCAGGGAGGTAAGACTGAACCGATGAAACAGATTACTTATCAAGACTAATAGTTTGCTCATCAGGAACCATATGAAGACTTTCTTCTTGCTGCACTCACCAGTCCAAATGCATTTGATTTTCAGTTCTTCTGAATCCTAATCAGTTTCTCATCTTGCGAGACCTGTCTTGTTATCCTCCTCATTCATCCATTTCGGGACACTGTTAGACCCTAGTCACAGTGGGGTTCTCTCTTCTGCAGGAAGTCTATAATTTAGCTATGCCTGATCAATAGACTTTTTGGTGGTGTTTTGGGGAACTCTCTGATACCACTTCACCCAGTTTCACCAATTTTAAACATTTACTACATTTACTTTACAAATCTCTGTCTTTTGAAATTTTTTGTCTGAAACACTTGAGATAAATTCCAGACATCATGCTCCTTTACTCCTTAATGCTTCAGTGTGCATTTTCTAAGAGCCAGCACAGTCTCTTACAGAATCACAGCACATTTTTCAAAATCAGGAAATTTAGCATTATAAAATACTATGATTTAATGTACGCTCCATATTATATATCTGCCTAAAACAAATTTAAACCTATATCAGTATTATAGACAATGTAACAGAGATCTGTTAAATTAGAAAGCTCTGCGTTTTTATCCTATTTATGAGCTAAAAAATTAGCCTGCCACCATGTGTGTGTATATCTATACTGTATATATAAACACATACTGTATATACATGTGGTGTGTGTATGTATGGGGTGTGTGTGTGTATAGAGTGCCTGCCTCTGAGACAGAGACAAAGACATTTTATTACTCATTGCAAAATCAGTAGCTAGAACAACAGCTTGCATGAGTTCCCCAAGCCCCAATCTCAACAGTGTGACATGGTGCCTGCACAGCAGTGAGATGCATTATAAGAGAGTGACCCTGAGATTAGGAAACCTGGCTACATCCTCCCCTCCTGAGAGAGAGAAGCTTTATCATAATACTGGAATCTTTCTGAAGAAGGAGAGGTCTATATCTTTACTTCCTAAATTAGTGAAGATCTAAGTTAGTTGTTTGCAGAAAGAAAAATAGCTTTTTAAAGTGAATATATCACATCCTTTTCTTGTGTGTGTTTTTCTTTTTTTTCTTTTTTTTTTTTTTGGTGAGGAAGATTGGCCCTCAGCTAACATCTGTTGCCAGTCTGTCTTCCTCTTTTTACTTGAGGAAGATTTTTGCTGAGCTAACATCCATGCCAATTTTCCTCTATTTTGTGTGTGGGATGCTGCCACAGCATGGCTTGGTGAGCAATATGTAGGTCCATGCCCAGGATACAAACCTGTGAACCCCAGGCCACCAAAGTGGAGCATGCAAACTTGACCACTACGCCACCAGATCAGCCCCATATCTTTTTCTATATATTTCCAAATGAATGTCTTATCTTCAGAAAAATTATGAATAACAGCAGTGGGGACCTCAGAGTTTCTATATCCAAGAAATGTAGGAATGGTAATGTTGTTAGGAAAGACACTAGGAGGCTTGTCTTGATGAAGCGTTTTTCTGGAACACTACTATTTTTACTTAGATTGTAAGTGAGATCTTGAAGTTGATAAAATTTATGGAGGGGATGCCTTCTCCCTTTGCCTTGTACCACCCCTGAATGAGAGCAAACTAAAGGCTTAGTGTAAATCTGAGCAAAAGGGACTGTTAAACTACTACAAAATTTGTAGGTCTGAATGACAAATACAACAGCAAGTTATTTTAATCAACTTTCTCAGTTCTCTAAACATTGCTATAAATCAGCTAAAACGAATAATGTGGCGGTTTATTACTAAAATTCATTTTTGAACATCTCAGTTAAAATAAAATGAAGACTTCAAAAGTAAACAACAAGTTAATCCAAACTATAACTCATTGAGTAAGCTCAGTTCTGACTCCTAGTAGTTGTAAGACATTTTCTCTTAATATGTAAGAAAAGAGTTCTTTTAATAATAAACATCCTTGAACCTCCCATATCCTTTTAAATTGATGTATGTATTTTGCTTTTTTGTTAGAAGGAGGCCAAAATAATCAAAATGAAAATATGAGTTATTTTAGAATGTTGATTCAATAAGTGTTTAAATAAAATGAGAATAGACTTTTAGGAAATGAAAAAAAATATCCAAAGTGAGAGGTGATTAAATATTAGAGATTAAATAAAGAGATCAATAACGGGTATTGGGACCTTTTTTAGAGAATCAGAAAATATAAAGAGAGCTTGATGCTATAGAAATAAATAATTCAGGAGAAAACCAAAAAACAAAACTGGAGGTTTTGAAGCAATTTGAGCTTCTGTATGAGCAGTGCCTTCAGGAGCCAGGTCAGCTCAAAGACTGAAATAGGAAGGATTTACTTGAATTAGTAATATAGAAGGAAAAGTATCTAAGGAAGGATAAATGAATAGAGGAGGACTAACAGTAAACTCAGAGAAGGTTAGGAAGGAATTGTGTGTGTGTGTGTGTGTGCGTGTGTGTACTTATGTACAGGAGTACGTGTGAGCAAAAGTGTGGTTTGTATGGTGTATTAGTTTCTTAGGGCTACCATAACAAACTGCCACAAACTATGTGTCTTTAAACAACAGAAATTTATTGTCTCACAGTTCTGGAAGCTAGAAGTCCAAAATTAAGACATCAGCAGGGCCATGTTCTCTCTGAAACCAATACGGAAGAATCCTTCCTTGCCTCTTCCTGGTTTCTGATGGTTTGCCTGCAATGTTTGGCATTCCTTGGCTTGCAGCTGCAGAATTTCAATCAATCCTTCCATCATTACATGACATTCTCCCCTCATGTGTTTGTTTCTCTTCCTCTCTGCTTCTAAGGATACCAGTCATATTGGGTTAAGCACCCACCTTACTCCGGTATAACTTCATCTTAACTTTTTATATCTTCAACAACCCTGTTTCCAGATAACATCACGTTTTGAGATACTGCTAAGGATTAGGGTTTACCATATCTTTTTTGGGGACACAGTTGAACTCATAACACATGGAACAGGAATATCTATTGATGAGGGGTCCCATGTTCTTCCAGTTGCCATCATCAAAGCGTGCTCATGAAAAAATCTTGATATTGGTAATTAGATATGTGGATTTTAAGATGTATGTATCAATTATCATTTTGAAAATGAGCTAATTGCATTTCTTAAAATTTTTAGTCCTATGAAGTATTCTAAAATACATTAATACACAAAGATAGTCAGTGCAGCATTAATGTGGTATCAAAAAATAAATGCACAACATTAAATAAAACTGTTAAATACAGTATAGTATTACTGATATGATGAAATATTTTGTAATCACTAAAATGACCTTTACAAAAAAGTTATCATAAAGACAATTTCTTATGGTATAATATTAAGTGAAAAAAAGGATAAAAATGATGTACACAATATAATCCTACAGTTAAAATTTAAATAATGAATGGAAGGAAATCGGCCAAAATTTTAAAAGTAGCTATTTTGGGGGGGGGAGGAATAGAATACTAGAAAATTTTTTGTACTTTTCCTCACTTTATTAATTTTCAATGAAAAGTATAAGGTATTGATAAGAGAGAGAAGATATAAATAAATCCTTGGTAATTAAAATAAAAAGCTCATTTATTTTGGTTTAGCCCGCGAATCTATTGATTAAATCCTACCCACCTGGGTTTTTAAAACTCTAGATTGAATCTGGATGTTGCAGCTCATCTTTGTTTACACCTCTGATGAAGACTTGACACTTACCACAGAACAAAAATCCAATCATAGTCTACTATGCTTGAATTGGGTGAAAAGTTTTGTTTAATAACTGGTCACCTAGAACATTTCAGAAAACTAACACCTTCCTGAGTGAAAAACTGTCTGAGGAATAATTATGACTAAATGTGTCTGGATATTATCTTTACCCAAAGAATGAGGAAAATAAGGAGTTGTATTCCCCTTTACAAAATATATACTCCATAGATTGGGGTTATATGTTTATACTGAGAGCATATTTATCCTGTAACTAAAATTAAACAAGGAATAATATAATCTAGTCTATATCTATCATATCAAATATATCTGGACATAGTTTATTCATTTAAAAAATTTGTCAAAGATATTCATGAACATAAAATAAAGGAGTGCTAATATGAAAAGTAGCTGTCCTTGGTCTCAGTCTTGCTTAGTCTATAAATTTATTCTTCAGGTGCAACCATTTTCAATTCTCTGAATATATCTTCAGGTACTTACTTCCATTTTCCTAAATTATTTACTTACATGTTTATTTCTTAATTTAAATTTTAGACATGGTCATTGACTTCCTATGACATATGTTAATTGAGTTTGGGCCTGCCATAACGTCCTCTACACTTATATATACACATTTAGCCCCCCATACACACACTTCGTTCCACACGATATGAATTATGCCACACTTTTCATAAATTGATAATCAATGTTTAAATTATTATGACTATGTCAATAACATTTTCTTCTCAGAGTATATCATGATAATTTCTTTTGTTTACATTTTCCCCAAGACTTAATAACTCTGACTTTTTTATCTTCCTAATTTTCTTTGTACAATTTACCAATTTTGCAAATGCTTCAATGTCCATTAGTTTTTTTTTTTCAAAACACTTGAGCATATCGGATAGTATAGGAGATCCGTATTTTTTCACAAAGGCCTTCCTCCCTTAGCCACTCATTGTTCTGCCTAAAATAGATGAGTTGTCTCTAGTCTAGTAATGGCTGCATCCTGGATTCTTCCTTCATAGGTATCCTAAGCAATAGCCTCTGATTGCTGGATCTCTTATCTCTTTTTTTGAAGATTTCTTTCCTTTGTAGTTTGGTGAAAATTTGAGAAAAGGTGCATGCCAAGCAATTTTTTTTCTTCTGCGATGAGCTCTTCTCCAAGAGAAATGTTTATTCTCTCTGGGTGCTTTTAAGTTCTTTATTTTCAGTGTGATGTTATGGTAACAAGACAAGAATCTTTTTCATATATGGATTTGGCTCATAGTGGGCCATTTTTATTATTATAACTATTAGTATTGTTACTATTATTAACATAATCATCATTTTTATTATTTTGACAGTTCCTTCTCTAGTCTTCTCTTTCCTCATCTGGAAACTCCTATTAGATTTCAGATCTCCTATTTTGATTCTTCAATTTCTTTTTTTGCTCATATTTTCTATCTTTCTGTCTTTTTGTTCTAATTTCTCATAAGTTTAATCTACTTTGTTTAACAATTCTTCTATAATAGGCAGAATGAACATTGTATGTGGAAACAAGTAACTCAGATTTCAGTGGCTTATCACAATAAAGGTTTATTTTGTATACAAGCTAGCATGGTCCCTGTTGAGCCATTTCCTTGGGTTATAAGCAGGAAGAAAGTTAGAGAGTTTGTGTGAGTTGTCTCCTTGCTGATTTCCAGGCTCTCAAAGACCTAGACGTGCTAAGAAGTTAATGACATTTAAGCACATTATGCAACCAGGGTTGGACGTGTCCACCTTTGTTCAGAACATAGCCATGTTTCCAACTTGAAGTAAGAGGATTCATGAAATGTAGTTTAGCCAAGTGCCTAAAAAGATGAGAGCTGGATGTTGATAATATAAGCAGTCTCTATATCACAGCAATTGCTATCTACATTGATACAAGTTTCTTAACCAAAGTAACCTGGAAGCCAAACTACTTTCACCAATCTAGATGCATTTACAACAATCCCATTTATGAAACTAGCATTTCTCTTCTCTCTGTCTCCTTAATACCATAGGACTTCCAGCCTGTCTTCAAATACACCTCTAAAAAATTGTTTCTTCTATGACTCACAGGAGCTTTTTCAAATGTGCTCACAAGCACGGTCTTCTCAGTCACCACACTATATCTACTATATTCTTCTATTCCTGTTCTTATACTATTCAGGGACGTCTGATTTTTGAGGCGTTCTTAAGTTGTTTGTGCCAATATTTGGTTTGCTAGGTCTATATAACTACTAAAGAAATTATTATATTTATGATCATAAGCATAATTCCCATTTCCAGAGGTCTAAACTAAGACAGAGAAGATAAGTTTAAGTTTTTAAAATTATATAACTTATGAGTTGACAGGCAATAATGACAGCTCAGTCATTTTGAATCCAAAGTTCCTGCTCCTTCTATCAGATAATACTGCATTGAGAAATATTTAACGTTCACAAAATTCTTAGAACATCTAAGATGAAGGAGGTACAATCTATTATAAACTAACACAAGTACCTGTATGAGCATTTAGGCAAAATTTCAATATCTGAAGATTAATGTATATTTCTTTTGTTTAAGCCACACAATATGGAACAGCAACGCCTGTGGGTAATGCCTAACTGCAAATTGCGTTAAAAGTAACAAATTGTACTCCTTTAATAGTATTGCAGAAGTTTGTTCTAGAATATTTGTCATCTTTGTTAAACTTTGAGACTAGAGAAAGCTGATTTTTAAAGAATTTAACACATTAACAATGGATGTCATAACACATCTTTTTAAAACATGTCATCGACAAGAATAATTATTCCTTCATGAGCTAATCCACTGTAAAATGAATATTATTTTAAGAAAATAAGTAGATGGAGAAACACAATCAAAATTAGTATGAATATATAGAAAATGTTTTGTTCATGATACAGTAATTATTTCTTTAGGAGATATCTGATGAAAGATAAGAAATAGTGAGGTCAGCAGCTGGCCTGATGGCATAGTAGTTAAGTTTGCATGCTCGGATTCAGCGACCCATGGTTCACAGTTTCGGATCCCAGGCGCAGACCTAGCATCATTTGTCAAACCATGTTGTGGTGACATCCCATATAAAATAGAGGCAGATTGGCACAGATGTTAACTCAGTGACAATCTTCCTCAAGCAAAAAGAGGAAAATTGGTAACAGATGTTAGCTCAGGGCCAATCTTCCTCACAAAAGAAATAGTGAGGCCAATTTAGTATTACCAAATGTCACAAAGTGTCTTCAGACAAAGTCGAAATTTGGTATCCAAATTTGGGTGACAAACATTCTTATGCATGTTTTTCTCAAGTTTATATTCAAGAGTGTTTTTTGTATTTTGTTTTTTTTAAGATTTTATTTTTTTCCTTTTTCTCCCCAAAGTCCTCTGGTACATTGTTGTATATTCTTCGTTGTGGGTCCTTCTAGTTGTGGCATGTGGGACGCCGCCTCAGCATAGCCTGAGGAGCAGTACCATGTCCGCGCCGAGGATTCGAACCAACGAAACAGTGGGCCGCCTGCAGCAGAGCGCGCGAACTTAACCACTTGGCCATGGGACCAGCCCCCAAGAGTGTTTTTTAATCCAAAACAATAGGCAGATAAAAATCGTTAAGTAAATGCTATGGCTCTAGTCTTTTATCTGGACAAAGAATTATTGCAATCCTTTATGGAGAGAGAAGAGATAGAGGTAAAAGCAGAAGGAACTCTATTTAAAAACCTTTGGACACTGCCATCCACTAAAGTGAAAAATTATGACATAGTTCTGCTATAGAAGAGTTTATTTACTGATAAGATGGTAAGTGAGTTTTTCAGCTTTGAGGAACCATTGGAAAAAGGTACAGTTTTCTTAGAAGGCGTCAACAACCACTGATGCTACTCTCTTAAGTGGTTTTCAGACTAGAGAACCTGGACAGTTGTGAGACATAACGAGGATTCTAATAAACACTCACAAACAATTTAAGAAAGTACCTGTTGTCCTAGCTCCCTCAGTTATACATGAAGAGATAACATGAGTATTGATATGATTTTTAATAAATCCTCAAACTTTACACACCTGGAGGCATCGCAATATAAGATGAAACTGAAGCACAAGGCAATCTTTTATTAGATAAGGTCACTTTTAAAATCCTATCTAAAAAACTTCATTTCCTTGCAGCATATTAGACTAAGTACCTGCACTGACATATTCCCCTCCCTCAATCTTCTCACTTAAAACAATGAAATATGCTGAAAAAAATTTTTTTTTGTGGAAGATTAGCCCTGAGCTAACATCTTCCACCAATCCTCCTCTTTTTGCTGAGGAAGACTGGTCCTGAGCTAACATCCATGCCCATCTTCCTCTACTTTATATGTGGGATGCCTGCCACAGCATGGCTTGCCTAGCAGTGCCATGTCCACACCCAGGATCTGAACCAGCAAACCATGGGCAACCAAAGCAGAACGTGTAAACTTAACCGCTGCACCACTAGGCTGGCCCCAACAAAAATATTTTTTAATGTAACATCTTCTTAAGCATACCCATGAGTTGGTATTAAAGTAAGTCAGGCTCTGTTAAGCAGGAATTGAGGGCATTTGCCAAAACTCATGAATTTGAACATAAGAGTTTTCAGGCATGTGTGGTTTGGGAGAGAGAAAACAAAATCCTGACCTGTAGACCTCATGTAAGGTCTAAAGTTTAACAAACACCTCCTTATAAAACTAAATCTCAAATGGATTAGAAAAAAGAAGTATCAGTGCAAAGATATCTCTCCACATGGAGCTTATATTTCAATGGGGGGACACCAACATTAAATAAAATAATATACAGTTTATCTGGTGGTGATACATGCCATGGAGGAAGCAAGGGAGCAAAGGGAGAGGAAGCATTATGACCTTGGCATGTTGAACAGCTTGGTGGGAGACAGCTAGCATAAATGATGACATTTGAGAAAAGATTTGAAGTAGATAAAGGAATGACACATGTGGATATCTTGAAGACATGTTTTCCAGGCAAAGAGAACAGCCAGTGCAAATGTGCAATTCCTCCTAGCATTTTGGAGAAAAAGCAAGGAGACAATTATAGTTGTAGCAAAGTCATTAAAATGGTTAATAGAAGGAGATGAGATTAAAAAAGAAAGAGAGGACCAGATTGCATAAGACCTTTGAAACAGGGTGACCATATACGCAAGCTTGTCTAAGACAGTCTTAGTTCATACCTGTTGGCTAGTGTAATTATGGCTAGAACCTCTTTTCATTTTCAAAAATTCCCCATTTGGATGATAAATTATATAGTCATTTTATTTGTAAGACCTTATGAGGAATTTGATTTTTCTTCTGAATCATATGTAAAGCCATTGAAGGGTTTGATCTGATAAATCACTTGACTTGGCATATATGATAATATGGCCACTCTCATTTTCTTTTAAACAAATAGAGTGAAGCAGGTCAAGTGTAGACTTTGTTAGACTAGTGAAGCCATTGTGATTATCTGGGCTGACACCAATGGTAGCTCAGATCAGATTGTTTTTGGCGTAGATGAGAACATTGGCCAGATTCAGATAGGTGTTGAAGATAAAAACAATAAAATTTAGTGATGTACAGAATGTACAATTTGAAAGAAAGAGTGAAGCCAGGATTACTCCAAGATTTTTTCTGATAAAGAGAACAAGTGGTGTTGCCATTAACTGAGATTGGAAAGACTGGGAGGAACGTAATTTGGAGGAGTGGATCACAAGTTCAGTTTTGGACAAGATAAGTTTGTGATGACTACAAATAGGTTCTTGGATATATGAGTATGGAGTTCAGGCTAGAAAAATAAATTGTGAGATATCATCCTCTTGCTAGGATTTGAAGTCATGAGAGGGAATGAGATTTCCAAACAAATAAGAGTAGTTAGAAAATACAAGCTGACCAAAGACTGAGACCTGGAGTAGGCTAAAATTAATCACAGATATGAAGAAGATTCAGTTAAAAGAAATATTTGATTTTTCAAAAGACAGTGAAGATAGGCATTGCTGGAACTGTGTTCTTGAGTAGGCATGACTACATGAGATTAGAAGGAAAGGCAAGGAGCCATCTAGCATTCTTTCATTTTAACAGGAGATAAGTCAAGGTAAATAAACACATGTCAACAATTACAGAGATCTTCAATCTTTCAGTAATATTAATTTATTTAGTAATTAGATGGGTAGCTAACTCCAGTTTTTTGTGTTTCCAGACTATAAAACAATGCAGGAAAAATATTGATGACATTACACTCAAGGTTAGGTAAAAACGGAGATTCAAGGACAAAAGTATGACATCAGGAATATACTGCAGTGACTAAAGTAGACACCTAATCAAAGTAGGACTATGCATATAAAAGAAGTGATCTAACTTTTAGATGTTTGAATTAGCTTGGTTGGTGGAACCTTTTTTTTCTATTTTAACTTTCATTTCTAATTATACAAATAAATGTCATTGGACAAGTTTTTAAATAAATTTATCTTCATAGTTCTGTAGTATGTCTTTAATTGTAGTTTTCCATTGCAAAAATATTGTATCTGTAGTTTTTAGAGATGTCCTAAATATGTTGTTTTTTTCTCTAGGCATCTTTTTTATTTCAGTTTTTTTCCTTCATGACATTCAATCATCTTCTGAATTTTGTCCTTTTGACTTTTTCATTTTGGTGAAGAGGAGCAAGTATCAAACATTATCTGATTTATCAAGTGAAACTTGACAGATATCAATTTAAAGAGCATTTACGCTAGGGACTTTGATCTGAAGACAAAGCAAAATGAAACTAGGTGGTCATGTGAATGACAAGCAAGACCCAAGATACCAAAACCAGTCTCTTTAGCCCTATCATCAAGACATGAAATGATGGCATTCCCTAAAGTGCATTATCTGATTAATTATGCTGAAGGCATCAGTTAAATTAGATCTAGTCTAATAAAGCCAGACATAGAGCCATCTGATCGAGCTATTAAAAGGTTGTTAAGTACATTTCCTAATGTTATTGTGTTTGAGGAGCCAGCTCTCCATTCAGATGTTTTAAAGTCCAGAAATTTTTTCCATTCATCCCTCAAAATGACAGAATGACCAATAACAGTCAAGAAAACAAAAGCAAAAGCCATTCAAAGAGAAGCAATGCCCTTTGAAAATAAGGAACCACCAAATGTGATTACAAGTTGCCTTCCTTCTCAGCAGCCTACAAGAAGACAAGTTTCTTCACATTGGTTTGTTGATGTCAATTTTCTGAGCTTTTTAATATTTTATTCCATTTTAATGTTTATTTTATTATGTTTAACTATAGTGTATTTTTAATGTGAGACTCAAAAGGGGGTCTTTTATAAATTTAATTATTAATTATAATAAAGTCACAAGGAAATATTCCACAATGAAAGGATAAATTAAGAATTTATAGTAGGAAAAAATGTGTAGAAGTCTATTGATCTTATGAAAAGTTAAAGCACACTATTTAGAAAGAAAAGGAGACCTGAATAGGACAAGAGGCCAAGAAGATAATTTTAAGGATTGAAGTATCAAGGATATCAAGAATAACTAATACGGGTAGCATTGCTAAAACCAAAATTTAGATATAAAGCTCTTGCCTTATACAGAAAAGGAAATGTCAAAATTAAGCATCTATGGTTAGCATTATCTTTCACATATATCTTTTTTTTTTTACCCCTAATGTAATTTTTAAAATATGCAAGTAGACACTGTCTGTTCTCTCATTTGGCCTAATCTCTACTTTAGGGTCATAAACATACTATAGTGTTGGTATAGCTAAGGTGATCAAAGAATGGCAGCTTAGTTAACTAAGCATTCTCTCATTTAGAAATCATCTGCTTTTGTTTATGATTGTTATTATTTGACTTTCAAGATTTTTGAAATATTTTGTGCTCTGATAGGGAGGTCTATGAGGGGTGTCTTCGTTTGTGAGTGACAACAGCCAGACCGGAGACAGCTAAATCAAGTTTAAGGATCAGTAAAGTCCAAAGAAGCCCTGAGGAGCCAGAGCAAGAACACAAGTAAATAGTGAGGATCAAAACACGAAATGCAACAGACATCAGGCAGAGCGGCAATAACAGACTCAGAGGAATTTGTGAGTACAATACAGGCAGTATGCCCAAATGGGAATAAAAGAGAATACGAGGATCCGGAGGAACTAAAGGGCAGTGCCAAGTGACAGGGCAGCGGCTAAAGCACATAAGGAATAAGAAAGTACTTTACATTAAGCTAACATTTTTTTTTCATCTCAGTATCAGCTAAGATGCTTTTGAGTCCAAATTTCAAAAAACTCTAGATCAAAGTGGTTCAAAAAGAAGCTATGAAGCAGAGTTATAAAATATACCCCTTTAACTGAGCATCTAAATTCTCTTCTCTCTTCTCTCTGATATGTATATGATATATTCTGTATCCTTGAAACAGAATATTTCAACAAAGGCTGCCAATGGCAAATGCCAATGAATCAAGTGTATTCAGGATAAGGTAGGAGGACATGCTGAGTATCCTCACTTGTGCCAGTGCTGAAGGCTCCTATAAAACGAAGCCAACCGGAGTTTAAAATTGTCCTTACCTGACAATTTCCACTGGTGTCCATTAGTTATCTTTTGCTGAGAGGGGCCAAAAATCTGTTAATTGGTTTAATCTTTTTGAAACTTCATTGAAAGATGATTTTGAGGGGCTGGCCCAATGGTGCAGTGGTTAAGCTCCCATGTTCCACTTTGGCGGCCGGGGTTCGCGGGTTCAGATCCCGGGTGCGGACATGGCACCTCTTGGCACACCAGGCTGTGGTAGGTGTCCTATGCATAAAGTAGAAGAAGATGGGCACTATGTTAGCTCAGGGCCAGGCTTCCTCAGCAAAAAGAGGAAGATTTACAGCAGTTAACTCAGGGCTAATCTTCCTCAAAAAAAAAAAAAATTTGAAGCTATAGGCTTATCTGAGACTAAAAGAACTATTATGTTAGGTGGGTTTAGGGCTCTGCCTGAGAAAATAAGGCTCATATCTTAGCTTATTTTTATCATCTTCCTGCAGACAACCTTTAAGCCTACAAAATAGGGTGCTATTCAAAATACAAAATATTATTTTATGAGAAATTTTTTTTTTTGAGGAAGATTAGACATGAGCTAACATGTGCTGCCAATCTTCCTCTTTTTGCTGAGGAAGACTGGCCCTGAGCTGACTTCCGTGCCCGTCTTCCTCTATCTAATACGTGGAACGCCTACCACAGCATGGCTTGCCAAGAGGTGCCATGTCTGCACCCGGGATCCAAACCAGCGAAACCTGGGCCGCCAAAGCAGAATGTGTGAACTTTACTACTGTGCCACTGGGCCAGCCCCATTTTATGAGAAATTTTGATCCACCACGAAGGAATTACATTGGGCTTTCAAATTTATTATTCTATCAAATATGCTATTCTTAACACTGTCTCAGAACTCTGTTAGAAACAAAATGTTTAGGAGAGGTTGATGAAAAAAAAAATGAATGGGAAGAAAAAAGGGTAGAGTGTGCTCCAGGCTTGTTATGATTAGAGGGTCAAGATTGTCATCAAGACCAAGTTCTTTCTTTCTGTGTTCTGCAGCTGTCTGGGTTGGCTTCATCCTTTTGCTGGTTTCTGTTTTAGTCAAAACATGGCTGCCTATGACAACAGGAGGACATACTTGCTTTTATCATGTTCTTCAGGAGAGAGAAAAAATAGCACTCTCTTAAATATGCAACAAAACGAAACAACAGCAACACAAATTCTTCCCTTCCACATGATTGGCCCAACTTAGTTCAGGCGACTAAATCTAGATTTATAACTTGGCTAGAAAATGGCATGCATTCATTGGCTTGAACTCGTTAGAATGCCCCCTCTGAATATGGATGTGAGAGTGATTGCTGAGGAAAATTGAGGCTTTGAGAATAAAGAGGAAGGGAGGATATGGTTGAATGTTCTGCGAAATATGAATAATTGACTACTTTGGTTGAAAATAGAAGCAATTCCCTCCCTGGAACTTGTAGCAGAATGTGATAGGAATGGAGGAGATATTTTGATTATTTGGTTAATAGCCTTTTTGAGGAATGTGGTCAACCTGGGTACAACTTCCAACTCTGCCATTTTTCATTATTGAGGCCTTGAGAAATCATTTAGCCTTTCTATAGGCTTTCCCCCCTCATTACCCAATAGGCATAATAACTGTACCTCCATATTGTGGATTCAACTGTATAATGTACAGGGGGCCCAGCCC
Organism: Equus quagga; assembly: GCF_021613505.1. Taxonomy (NCBI): domain Eukaryota; kingdom Metazoa; phylum Chordata; class Mammalia; order Perissodactyla; family Equidae; genus Equus; species Equus quagga. The sequence continues at coordinate 48,471,901 of NC_060280.1, read as the reverse complement.
TGTGGCCCAGTCGTTAAGTTCCTGCACTCCACTTCAGCGGCCCAGGGTTTCGCCAGTTTGGATCCTGGGTGCGGACCTAGCACCACTCATCAAACCATGCTGAGGCGGCGTCTCACATAGCAGAACTAGAAGGACCTACAACTAGAACATGCAACTGTGTCCTGAGTGGCTTTGGGGAGAAGAAGAAAAAAAAACCAAAAAAAAAAATTTGCAACAGATGTTAACTAAGGGCCAATCTTTTAAAAAAAATGAAAATCCTATATAATGTACATAAAACACTCATGTATAACCATGCCTGGCACATAGTAAATGAAAGAAACCATTTTTATTGTTGTTGTTATTAACTTTGCCATCCTTTGTTACAGTTTTTCATTATTCTTTTGGTTGTTTTTAGATAAGCCCCTTGCAAAAAAGGAAATGGGATTAGGTGGAGAAGGGGAGTTCCAATGCATAGATACAGAGAAAAAGAAGGAAGTTTGAAAAGCAAATCACAATCAAAATAGTCTCTAAATCTTTATTATTAGTAGTGGTATTTGACATTAGCATGATGAAAAAAGAATTCCTCATGAATGAGGATGGCAAAGGGGTCAAAGACTAATCAGGACAGAAGTATGTTGTGAAAGATCGTTACATATTTGCTCCCTGTTACTGGGCACACGTAAGATGCACTTTCCGTAATGCTACATCAAGTTTGCTGCATATTTAATATCACATTTAATATACAAAACTATTCCTCATAATTTAATTTAGTTTCCTAATACCTACATTTTTTTTTATTTAGCTTTGCGACTGTTTCACTAGAAAAAAAATCATTGACAAATAGACACTTGAACATTAATAAGAATTGCTCTATCAGGAAAATAGTGTATTTGGAAATACTAACCAATTGAGGATTCCTAATACATGAGGAAAATAGTAATTATTTCACAGCCCCTGATGATTTCACGCAGCAGCATGAGCAGAATGTGTGCTTAATTTATGTGATGTAACTTGCTCTTAACTCAGTGGCTGGTCCTGAGGGGCAGGCAATCACATCACAGTAGAGGAAGTGGCCGATACAACCTGGTTAAGAAGCTTAAATTTTATAGCTAATGTTTCTCAGGGCAAAGTAATCAGAGCACGCTGGAAATAAGAAAACAACACCACCACCATTACAGTGATAATTCCCGTGGAAATAAATGGTATATGCCTAGAGATGAGCCTGAAGCCAAAGTAGAATTTACTTTGTAACCATTTTATGAGACGGAGAAAACCTGAAGCGAAAGGACTCAATAAACTCCAAGATAATTACAGATATCCACCCTCACCACAATCCCTGCTTTTCTTTCTTTCTTTCTAGTAACTGCTAATTAGTAAAATTCAACAATTTATAAGGGTAGAAGGAAGTTTAATTAAACCATGTGTGCAATTTATATTTGTAGATAATATATTGTACTCCTGTGTTAAAAGCTATATATAGCTTTACAGTTTATTTAATCAGAAAAGCTTCCAAATGATTCAAACATGAAATATATCACACAGATTTCAACCTCCTACTGCTTTCAATGAGTCTATATTTTACTAGGTTCCAGTTTCTAAGCCATTATATATATACAATGTCCGCAAGTCTACAGAATGTAGAGGATGTTTCTAAGAAAAGCCACAGTAGAGGAATCATTTCATTTCTCCCATTTTAACGTACAGCAGACTGCAGCGCGGCAATAGACCATCAAAAGTTCTCCTAGGAGCCAGGGCCCAAAGAGGGTATCACAGCTTGTCAAGGCCTCTGAAGGCAGTTGGTTGTGCCAGTTTCCTATTACAATAGCAGCAAAGCCTCTGCAAGGTCTCATGATCAAAAACATTGATTTATTCTTGTCACAGGCCTTCAGTCTTCCTCCAGCTTCTAATTAAATCCCGCTTAGCTTCTTCTCTGCTGTGTACCCCTTCTGTTGTACATAAGATGAAGCCAGCGCTGACCCTAATCACCCTCCATGGCTATGTGGCTATGGCTCTGATCTAGGAAAGGAGGGGTGGGGAGTACTCGGCCACTATAAACTTAGATCACGACTGATTGTTAAATATCTAAATTAAAATTACTTAAAATGTGAATGCCTGCAAGAAGTCTTTGTTCATAATGTGATTTTAACTCGGCTTATTATATTTCAACTCCATGTGGATTTATTTATATAGTTCTTCAAAGTAGAACACACATATGCGTTAACTTTATCACTTATTGCCTTGCGTCACAATGTGCCTAAAACATTAAACTTTAAGAAGATATAATTTCCTTTAAATTCAAAAAATAAGCGACTGTATGTTAGAAAAGTGTCATGGTTGAATATGGATTCTGAAGTCAGGATTTTTATCCTGGTTTGCCATTCACTCTCTCTGTAACCTGAAACTGTTTATGTAACATTTCTAAACCTTTCTTATGTGTGAATGGAAAATAACAATAATATGTATCTTGTAGAGTTGCTGTAAAAAATGATAATTCATACAATGTGCTCAGCATTCAGGAAATGATCAGTATCAATTAATTATTACTTTTACTATTATGAGTAAACTTATAGCCATAAAGTTTTTGATTTTGTGGATTTTTTTCAGTAAATATTTAGTTTCAGACTCGTTTTCTTTTACTAACTTATTTAGAGTCCGTTTCTCCCTGTCACAATTTGACCATGATCCAATTCTATAATCAACTTAATAAATAGTATCCTCAGACAAATATAGTCAGTAAAATATATACGCAATGTGAAATATTTTATGTAATCAGAATACACATTATTATTTGTTTATCTGTCTCCCCATTATCATGGATAATTGGAGGTACCTATGTGTTTATCAATAAGACAACATATTTTATGGCTCAAATATATTTGAATAAGCATAAATAACAGTTCATCATGAATAGTATAATAAAGTTTTCATAACATTAGTATGATCGAGTATATATTAACTAAATTCTTAGTCAAAGGATACCACGTAAGTGATGAAGACCAGCTAGCTCATCTAAGAGCCTAAGTGTTGGTTCTCAACAAAGACTCTAAGACAGTTTTCCCTCCTTTCAGCTTATGATATGTCTATCTCAAGGCTTCACTAACTAAAAAGTAAATAATTCTATAAAAATTTTAGACATCATAGACCAAACTGTATTTCCAAAGATAAAAGTTTATAGATTAAAGACTGGAACATTTTAATGTAAAGATCATAGGCGATGCATATTTCTTGGCATCTGTTCTTAACGAACAGAGTCAACAACAAGGGAAATCTTGTTCATTCAGTATTGTTCTTAATTTTGGCTTTATTATGAGACTTTATCATGTTACAAATCCTAAGTGCATTCAGAATGCTGTCCCTGAGTTTAATTCTAAACCTGTTCCCTAAATGACTCCTTTTCTAGATTAGTGGAGCATTTATGAAAGGAAAAATTACAAGAAACTAAGAGAAATGTTGAGCTCTACAGTCAGAAGTGGGACTCTGAACTCTCTTCTCAGCCCTATTAGTCTATCAAATTCTTCCATAGAAGAGTGGGCAACAAATTTGCAACATGGTTAATCAGCATATCAGCTGTTGACCCTGGTCCTTTCCAGTGATCATACCACAGGTGATGATAACACAAAATTTTAGATAATTAAATCATTCGTAAAAGTTGGCATTGCCTTTGAAGTCAAAAGAGATGGATTCTTATCCCAGACCCTTTCACTTGCTCCTTTATTCACGCACTCAGAATTATGAATGTTGCATTTGAGACAAGAGCCTGTGACTTCTTACTCAACATACAAGATAGGTATTTCTTTAGGATATTGTAGCTTACAAAATACAGCACCTAATAATTGTGGGGCTAAATATTCTAAGATTTAGTTTTGTTCCTATAAACAATACTTTTTAGAAGTTAATTTGATAATTTGCATAAGTAATATATGAAAAAAGCAGTCATTAAATCACACACTAAAGTTCTATACACATGAAAAGGTCATTTTTTTCTAGGACATCGTTTTTGTCTAGGATAGATAGAACTTTTTTTATTGGTAAACATAAAATACTCTCCGATATAAAATCTTGAGCACCAGGAAAGGAAATGCCAAAGAAACAGTAGAAATAATTTGAAATAGAATTAATTTTATTCTTCTCAAGTTCTTAAATGATATCCTCTGCTTTTTATGTGAGTATATATCTGACATTCTGCTAGGCTTCTTCATGCAATTCCTTTGAAGTCAGATTATGTATTCCTTATTTGAAACCCCTATGCTTGTGTTAAGATGAAACATAGTTGCCTTTGAGAGTGAAAAAATACATATGAAGGGAACACAGTGCTAAATATTTTATTGTTGTTAAAGCTGTTTTCTCCTTGTAGGGAAAGCTACTGTATCTGTCACACAAACCCACTATGTGCAGCTATAAATTTTGTGACAGACGTGGACAAAGACAGAAGTGTCAATAAGATGGTCCATTTCAAATTCAATGATTTTGTGTTATTTAAGGGGACAGCAGGAACTGTGACATGAACACATGGCTCATTACACAGAAATTTCAGTCCAGCCCGTCACTGATCCATGAACAAGTTAAAATCTCTCTTCTGCCTTCAGTTATCTTTACACCTTCCCTTTAATAATAAAACATGCAAAATAGCATAAAAAGAATTTCGTTACAAGCTAGATATCAAAGGCATCCAATTAAGCGTATGAACAAATTCTACTAACAATTAATGAAATCCTTAACAGAAACTTCCTGTGTTACTTTGAAAATATAACATCTGCCATCTAGCAAACTCAAATCTACCAGATATTTAGCATTTTTCCACATTATACCCAAAAATATATTTAAAAAAAAAAAGCTAAGAGTCATGAACACTAAGGATGAAATTAAAATCGTTTTTGTCATTCCAATCAGAGTTGTTTTATATTTAATAAGCTGTAAGAAAATATCCCTGTTATGCTCATGCCTACAACTTTGTGTGCTTTTGATTGATATGAAGAAATGATGTTTGGCTTAAGGGAGGCTTCCTCTATTGTATGTGCTCTCCCGAAATCCAAGCACAAAATAAGATTTGAACTGTGCCTACATGCTTTCTGTCTGTTGAATTGGCCAGACAGCCATTCCTTAACAGTCACCTTACCTGGCTTTTGTCTCGGAGCACATTCTCACATGACGGAATAGAAGAGTTAAGCTTCTCTCTATAACCCAACTGACTACCTGGATTCACCCAATTAAGCAACTGAAAGCAGACAGAAATTATCCTTCTTAATGATCCCTTCTTTCCCCTTAAGTCAATAACTTCTATGTCTTTGCTAAAGTAACTGAATAAATTTTTAATTCGTTGTGTGTGTGCGTGTGTGTTTGTATGATCTATAGCCAGGATTTGCCAAAATGTGGGATGTTAAGATGTGTTGAGTTAAATAAGGAAGATGCTCTCCTCAAAAATGTTGGGGAAAATGCTGGAATTATTGGAAATAAGTGAAAAGATTTAAAATGGTTCAGAGCATGTGCTCTGGGATCATCCTACTAGAACTCTGAGAGCAGGGTCTGAGTTAGTGACTTTATAACAGCTATCTGAGGTTCAGTTTGCTCACTTACTAAATTGCTTAATTGCTATTTTATAGGAATAGTATCAAGATTATATAAATTAACATTGATAAAGCACCTCGAACATTGTCTGAAACATGAAAGCTACCATTAATTGTTAGTTCATACCATGGCATGGAAAATCACAAACTGAAAACTTGAAATGAGTTATTCTCATGGCTTCATTATTCTGAGACAATATTCTTAAAGGAACAGTGATCTCCACCCCAGTTGATGATAGAGAATACTCTATTAGGACCTACTGATCTGAATAATTTTGGGGTCACAGTTGCCTTTGAGAATCCAATATATATGTTGGCTCATACCCTGTGGGAAAAAATATATATATAAAAAACTTGACAAAATGTTAATAGGGAGAAAAGTTTCTGACTTATTTTAGCAAATAATTTTTAGACAAGGCATACAATTAAAAATTGATAATTTGGACTTGATGAAAATTAAAAACTTCTGCCCAAAAAATATTCTGTTGCTACAAATTTTAATGTTAAAGCATAAACTGGGAGAATATGTTTGCTCATATATGTGCCAAAGGGCTTTTTCCACCACATATAAAGGATCCTTACACTGCTACATCTCCATAATAAAAAACAATACTAAATGTTGCCCAAGATGTAGTGTTATTAGAACTTTCACGCATTTTCATGAGAGTGTAAAATAGTACAATCCCTTTGCAAAAGAGTATGACAGTTTCTTAAAAACTTAAATCTATGCTTTCTATGTGACCCAGCAATTCGATTCTTAGGTACTACTGAAGAGAAATAAGAAGTTATTTCCATAAAATGATTTTTTATAAATATTCATAGTAGCTTTATTTGTAACACCTCCCAAACTGAAAAAATCTCGAAAGTCCTTATACCACAAACTGTTTATCCATTTACCTTCCACAAATTGATCAACTACTCAGCAATATATGAAGGAATGAACTACTGATAGATTCAAGAGCATAGATGTATCTCAACAAACACATCTAATGAAAGAAGTCAGGTATAAAAGAGTATCTATTGTATAATTCCATTTATGTTAATGTCTTTTACCTCAGACAAGGTGTGTATGGAGAGGTATGGATGCAAAAAAGAAAAAGGGGAGCTATTTGGTGTGACAGAGCTGTTTACTTTTGGACAGAAGTAGTAGTTAGAGGGTGTACTATTTGCCATAATTCTTCAAACGGTAAGCTTAAAACTTATGCGTTTAATTGTATATAAATTATATGTCAATCAAGTTGAAAAATAAAAGTCAAGACAAAAATAAGCAGAATATTTTAAAAAGCAACTTGAATTTAAAAACTCATATTAGTATTAAACATTAGAACTAAAATTTTTAAAAATAAAATTAGTTTATATGTATAAATTAATATTTTGAAAATAACATACACATTAATAGCATAAAAAACATAAATACACATTACAAACAGCAATTATAAAGAATTGTAACGCCTCTCTAATTTGGAAAGGATTTTTTTGCTCTGTTTTTTAGAGTTGAATAATATAGTTTAGCTTTGCCAGGCTTTGCGAATTTACATAAATTAAATCAGGCTTCCTGAATAGTGTTTCATTGTACTAACACAGCACAATTTCTTTATCCCTTCCACTGCTTACAGTGGATGTTTGGGTTGTTTCTAATATTTTCTTGTTATCAAATGATGTATTTCCTGGGCTTGTTAACATGTACTGAGTGGGCAAATTCTATCTAGGTTTACCCACAAAATATAAGAGTGGGGAGAATAAGAGTTATTGTTTTGTTTCATTTGGCCTGAAGGAAGTAAACCATCATCTATTAAAAATACTATATTCCAAAATAAAACCTTCTTAACTTAAATAAGTGTTTTGACATGGATTATGATATTTTATAATCTTTATGTACTGTGCCATGTTTTATCGTATGAATTGAGGGAGAAGGTCATCTCTTCAAAGTCTCTGTTCCCAAATCACAAACAAAACTTTTGATTTTTCATCTGATAGATTTAAAAATTTAAAGGCACATTGAAACTGGGTTTTGAGCAAGAACAACCGTAGTAGTGCATTTATTGCTGGCCACAGTAGAATAGAGTCAAACTCAACTGAAGCCTTATTACAGTGAACAACCAACATCTTAATTATCGAGGTTCTTCTGAAGGAAATTTAGCCATGGTGCATCAGTCAAGGTGTACTATAGAAAATTAAAAGTCACAACAGATATTTTAACAAATAAAACTTACCGAAAAGTTGAAACATGTATTAGCTGCCAAAATGGAGCAATGAGGTATCAAAGAAATGGGGATCATGTGAAGCAGCCATCATCCCCAGACTGAGGGAACAAAGGATTTTGGATCAGGGACTCCATCAGGCTGGAACCTAGATCTGAATAGTAGGTCCTGCCTGGCTGAAATAATACCTTGGCAGATTGGAGGAGAAACCAACTGGAGCCACAGCATGGACTTCTGAGTAGGCAGCACTGCTTATCTGAGACTGGTAATTTTAGGGGGTACAACAAGCCTGGTTCTCGTACTCTGAAAAAGAAAAACTTGGAAATGGAAACCAACTGGTGTTAGTGGAATGAACAGCCACTGCATTGGTGCACAGTTATTGCTTCTGTGAAGGTTTCAGGAACAGAAAGCAAAGAGAAAGGCATAGGTCTGTCTTCCCTCCTCAAGCCTACTAATCTCTTTTCCCAGCACCCCTCAGTTGGCAGAGTATCAGCCAGCACAGGAGAAATGCCGTTTACTAAGTCCTTGCTCTAGCATCACAAAACCTTGTAGCGTGTGGGTTTGAGCTAAAAGACAATAGCTTAAAAACAGGCACACATGGAATTTGATAAAATCCTCCATCCCTTAACTAATATAGAAAGCATAACAACCATCACCTGATGAATGCACTTCAATTTTCTGAAGGATCAAAAGATTATGCGTTTTTTTGTGTGTTTGCTATTGGCTCTCAGAGTCTTGCTTTTCCTGAATGATTAAAAGACACTCTTCCATTAAAAAGAAGCAATGAATTAGATATGGAATTCAATATATTCCAGAGTGATCCAAAAGAAAATACATTTTTAGTTTATATACATACATGCAGTCCCCAAAAGTCAGTTATATGTTTAAACAGAAACATAGGGGGTTAAATAATGGAGAAAAGGAAATAATACAGGAAAAAAGATAACATAGAAGCATTTAGTTTTTAAAGTAAAATGTTTCTCAAATTTGTGATATAAAAGTTGTTTCTATATTCATTATATTATGATTATTTTGAAACTATTTTATTACTAGAATGATTATTTATAATTCACGCAGTCAGAGTATTAACTCATTGCTGTATCAATGTACCAGTTGTGTTTAAATTGATAAATTCTATCTGCCAAAAGTTTTATTTGAAGTATAAAACTCTGAAAAATGAAAGTATTATTTCTATGTGGCAAAATTATTTTTAAAGAGTATAGGGATAAAAACAAAATTCAGTACAATTTTGTCTTTAGGGAGGGGATGCAATTAGTAATAGGCACATTGTGATGCTCATAGGTATTAGCAATGTTTTATTTCTTAAGCTGGGTTATAGATACATGGATTTCTATGTTATTACTATTATTCAATACATTCACTCATTCATGTTTTATATGTATATATAATACAGTTATAATGAGTATTTTAAATTATTTTGTGGATTTATTTATTTATTCACAAATTAAATGTGGGTCTTCAGGAAAACAAAGACAATTCTGTTCATTGCTTGGAATGAAAGGATTAAAGCAGTGGCATGGTTTAGGCAAGTTTAATATTAACAACCCTAAAGTAAATAACGGAACTGCTCCTACAGAAACTAATTTCAGAATTAACTGTTTAGAATTAACTGTTAATTTCAGGCATGCAGGATGGCGTGGTAAATTTTGAGGAATGGGACCATTGAATGAAACTTACAAAATTGTCCTAGACATATTAAAAAAAAAAAAATGGGTCCCCGCCATTGGCTCATAATGCACAACCAAAGTGGGATATTTAGGCAATGGCTCTTGGTGTAGTATTGACAGATTTTTCTTCATTTCCTTACAGAAAACACTTCCTTTCAATATAAGACTCCAATGCTATAAATCCTTGTTATTCCAAAGAAGCCACTTTGCTAATTTGACTTGAGCCACGTCTATGTTGCTTGTTTTCCCTGAGGCTTTTCCGCCTCTCCTGGGTAACACAACAGATAGTCAGCAGCTAGCTGAGCAGATGTTGTTCCCCAGCTAGTATATGATTATTTTCTTCTAAGGGTAAATGTTCCCATGTGTGTACCTTCCATTTCTGATCAGCTTCTCTGTTATATAAACAACAGATTGTGTTGTCATTTCTTAAAATATAGACTTTTAAGAGATTTCCATCTAAGCATGTATTTTTCTAAAAATTTTTGCTAATTAAGATAGTCTCTACTTCATTCTTCTCTACTATTCTCATCTTATCCTTTAAATCTGGCCCTAAAAAATTATTTGGTCTTTTCAATGTTGTTTTACTATGAATTTTATTTAATTACATCATTCAATCGCTGTATATTTATTTTCATTTTAATTATTTTATCCTGGGTATAAATATATTAATTAACTTTTTCCAAATTCTTGAATGTTATATTTTATATTGATTTTTATTGAGATGATAGAAAAGCACTGGATTAGGAATGAATTTTGAGTTCATTCACATAATTTCCTGTGTAACTCTGTTTTTTTAAAAAAAATTTTCCTTCAATTCTTAAGCTATAAAGTCTATCTCCTAAGAAACCCGGAAATTGAAATTCAGGGATTTCATCCAATGGTCTCCTAGTTCAGAAGCTTATTGGGACACTCATGCTAAATTCACAATTTTTTACTGCTTCTTTCTAGAAGAGTAAAAGCAAGCTCCTACTCTCACCCTCTACCGAAAAAAAGTTAGAATAAAAAAGAATATGACTTAGATCCCTCAAACCTAATGAAAGAAGCAAGCATACAGAGTCTACGTATTATTTTATGCCATCACATGAACCACATCACTACTCATCCAGAGACTGTGTACAAATAACACAGAAATCATTGAAGTACGGATTTAAAAGGAATCTTACTCTTTCTTATTTTACAAATGACAAGATCATATCCCAGAGGGGAAATGATGCTTTCTCATGATCACACATTATTTAACAGCAGAACAAATTCAGTATAACCTAGACTTTATTAGATTGGTTATTTTACTTTTGTATTTACTGTTAACACAGTAAAAATTACTTTAAAAAGTCTCTGAGTTAAAACTCTCTATAATGAAGTGCTTTTTTTTTTTCTGGCAGTTTGCTCAAAGACTAGTTCCAGAATATGATCTGTAACCAATGCTAAGCTCAGGATAATGCAGCATACTCAAAGTTATTACGTTTGCATGTGTGAGTGTGTAGTTGCCCATGCGGACAGCTGTCTATCCGTTGTTGGGTGTTTGAAAGTCACATCAACAGATGGGGATAGTTAGTAGTTTCCCTGATGGTGGGATTTTTAAAGAAAATTGACTCTTCTCTTCACAAGTAAGACTTGCTGTTTGTTTTTTGGCACTCATGTCAATAGTCACAAATTTCTTTTGTTCTAGTCTTTGACTCCTTTAAAAATTTAGCTATCCTTTCCAAAAGGTATGATGTTAAGGAAATAAATATTGATAGAGTTATGTCATAGTGGTATAAATAGCTTTCTGTCTTAGAATGAGTTTTCATAGTTGGGGAATTTAGACTAACTCCCATCTTTAAATAAGCGTAATAGGAGAACAGAATTTGTCTCTATGTACCCAGAAAGTGGAGTTTAGTATCTGATACAAGTGGCCTTCTTCAGTTTTTCGTTTTGTGATTTGTTTTTTTTTTTTTTTTACAACTTGGCAGTAGAAACCAGAGGAATAATCTTGGTAGCCAAAGTTCAGAACCCTGAAGGGAATTGTATCTTATCAATTTCCTCTCAAATTACGTTTTGCATTTGTATTTTGTTTCACATTGTTATGTCTCAATGCAGCAGAAACCACAAACTTCATTTTACTCTTTCTTAAATTTGTTTATGTGCTATTTATGCTGTGTTTTGTGATGATTGTCCAAAATCATGTCAAACACAGGCTACTTTAGCCTTGAAAGACTTTCTCATTCAATATAATCCACACAAATGAGTCATTAGTCTGCGTATATCTTCAAGAAGGCAATCTATCTTCTTAGAATGGCTTAAATTATTTTATCATTTGCCTGGAAGGAAAATAATAGACCATGTGCTGTCTAAAGGACCTTTCAATTTTTATGGACTCACTCTTCTTATCTGAAGTAGCACATTTGCCTACATGATAAGTGGTGAGGCGACAAATTTATGGTTTCTGTCTAACGATCGTCTCTTAAGTAGTTTCCAAGTACTTCAAGTGTGCAAGGATAGTACTATGTGTTGGAGATAACAATGATGCATCAAACAGATATAGCCTGCTCTCAAGTAAGTTGCATTTCCCAGCTATTGATATTCTCGTGTGGCTCCCCCACGTCCAATTACTTCGTGATAGCCATATTTAGTTTGTCAAGAGATATTAAACAGAAAAATTTCTAGAAAAATGAACATTTATGTTCTAACTAAAGGTTTTTAACAGCTATTGTCTACTGAGAGGAAGTTTAACACTGTAAACTACTCAGCACAAACTCTATCACAGGTTTAAATTTCAGCTATATGCTATAATATTTGTATAATCACGAGCAAGTTATTCAAGATTTTTAAAGCTGTCTTTGCACTCAAAAGTTGGATATTTACAATTCACATATGGGTATTATGAGGATTATGAAGGCAATGTATGCACAGTGCCTGATACATAGTAAGGCTTCAATAAATGACAGCTACAAGGATTTAAAATTCCTCTATTGAACTCCTAGTCTTGTAAACTAAGTTGGACTTCAGGAGAATCTCAGGAAAAACTAAACCATAAAGCTGAAACTCATGCCAGTTCCTTCTTGTCTGTCTTTCCTTGCTCCATCTTCATCACATTTAATTTATGATTTCTGAGGGTTCTCCAAACATAACAATAATAGTATCTACAACAACAACAATATCTAGTCTGAGTTCCATCACTGGAGACAGATAAAGGAAAGCTGGAGAAATAAATATAAGGAAATAACATTATTTCCTTCAATACTTGTTGACAAAGGCTCTCTTGGTATTATGTTATGCATCTGTGTCCATTTGGGTTATTAATAGATATTCTAGCCTTGTTTTACAATTTCTATTAAAAATGAACAGACAGAAGTATCAAACAAATCTATCCCATAACACTCTTAGCCTTTGCTTGAATTGGAATCCTAGCTCCCAGAATGATATGAAATGAAAAGCCAGGGCCGTTATTTAACATTTTTGAGACTCAGTTTTCTTCTTTTAAAGCGATCCTAATAATACCGACTTGGAAAGTCATGTTGAGATTAAATAATAATATAATATATAGGAAAAGTCAAGCACAGTGCTAGACACAAAAAGAGTTTGCCTATACTAATCCACTTTATTGAAAAATAACTTATGTATAATAAAATGCACACATGCTGTTTGTAGCTTTCAGTTTTGACATATATGTACCCTTGTGTAGCAACCGCCCCAATAAAGATGTAGAACAATTCCATTATTCCAAAGGTTTCTCTGTGCTCCTAGGTAATAAATAACCCACTAATTTCAGCAACAGACATCCACTCATCTGCTTTCTGTCACTATAGATTCATTTTATATTTTCTAGAATTTACATTTATGGTATCATATATATATATGTAAGTATGCTAGATATCTGGGTTCTTTCCTTCAGAAGAATATTTTTCAATTGATCTAAAAATAAACAAATATAGTATGTTTACATCTTATTGCTGAGTGACATGCTTTTATATGAGTATACTGTGCTTTATTTATGCATTTATATATGGGTCAACATTTAGCATTTCCAGTTTTGGGGCTATTTCATACATGAAAATATATTCATATATGTAAATGTTGACGTTCATTTTAATGACATATATTAAATATATATATACATATAAGTATCTACAAAAATATAATATATACATATAATTAATACATATCATATAAAAATATAATATATAAAATCTTATGCTTAAATATATTATATTGCTTTTAAAGAACCAGCTGTATTTGATTGCTTTTTCTCTATTGCTTGCTAGCTTTTATTTTATGACTTTCTCCTCATATCTATAATTATTTTCTGTCTACTTTGGGTTTAATTTATTTTTAGCTTCTTTACATAGAAATGTAAATCATTAACTGTAATCCTTTTTAATATAAGCAGCTAACGCTATAAATTGTTTTCTAAGTGCTGCTTTTAGACATACAACAAATTTTGATCTGTTGTGTTTTCATTATATTCTTGTTAAAATATTATCAAATTTCCCTTGTTATTTCTTCTTTGAACCATACATTAGTTACACATGCATTGTTTAGTTTTTAAAAGTATTTGGGAGCTTTGCCGGGTTTATTTTTATTTGTGTCTATTCCATATGTTTGTGAATATTCTCTGTACAACGTCTATCCTTTTCAGTGTTTTGAGATGTTTTATAATTCAACATGTGATCTGTCTTGGTGAATATTGCATGTGTACTCGATAAGATTATGTGTATTGCTGTTGCTGAGTAGTGTTGTATAAATGACTTTTAGGTCTAGTATGTTGATGGTATTATACTAGTATTTTCTATCCTCACTTTTTTGTCTATTTGTTCTATCCATTAATAAGAAAGGAGAATTGAAATTTGAAACCATAGTTATGGACTTTTTCACTTCTCCCTTCAGTTCGGTTCTTTTTTGCTCCACATATTTTGAAAGTCTGTTTTCTGTTACAAAATTTTGCCAAATATTTATCTTGGCAAATTGACAACTGTATTATCATGAGATATTATTCTTTATCTCTAGTTGTAGTTCTTTTTCTGCAGTTTACTTACTATGATATTAACATAGTCACAGAAGTTTCCTTATGAGTAGTGTTTGCATGATTTGTATTTTTCCGTCATTTTATTTTTAATCTCTCTTGTCTGTAAATTTAAAGTATGATCCTTTTAGAGAGCCTAGAGTCATGTCTTTTTTTATATTTTATTTTATTTTTTATTTTTTTAGTGATTCTTTTTTTTTATTTTTTATTGAGTTATTGATAGGTTACAATCTTGTGAAATTTCAATTGTACATTAATGTTTGTCAGTCATGTTGTAGGTGCACCACTTCACCCTTTGTGCCCACCCCCCACCCCACCTTTCCCCTGGTATCCACTAAACTGTTCTTGGTTCATAGTTTTAAATTCCTCATATGAGTGGAGTCATACACAGATTATCTTTCTCTCGCTGGCTTATTTCACTGAACATAATTCTCTCAAGGTCCATCCATGTTATTGCAAATGGAATGATTTTGTTCTGTTTTGCAGCTGAGTAGTATTCCATTGTATATATGTACCACATCTTCTTTATCCATTCGTCTGTTGCTGGACACTTAGGTTGCTTCCACGTCTTGGCTATTGTGAACAGTGCTGCAATAAACATTGGGGTGCACAGGACTTTTGGGATTGCTGACTTCAGGCTCTTTGGATAAATACCCAGTAGTGGGATGGCTGGATCGTATGGTAGTTCTAATTTTAGTTTTTTGAGGAATCTCCATACTGTTTTCCATAGTGGCTGCACCAGTTTGCATTCCCACCAGCAGTGTATGAGAGTTCCTTTTACTCCACAACCTCTCCAACATTTGTTGCTATTAGTTTTAGATATTTTTGTCATTCTAACGGGTGTAAGGTGATATCTTAGTGTAGTTTTGATTTGCATTTTCCAGATGATCAGCGATGATGAGTATCTTTTCATGTGCCTATTGGCCATCAGTATATCTTCTTTGTAGAAGTGTCTGTTCATGTCTCCAGCCCATTTTTTGATTGGGTTGTTTGATGTTTTGTGGTTGAGTTGCGAGAGTTCTTTATATATTAAGGATATTAAGCCTTTGTCAGATATATGACTTGCAAATATTTTTTCCCAGTTAGTGGGTTGTTTTTTTGTTTCAATCCTGTTTTCATTTGCCTTGAAGAAGCTGTTTAATCTGATGAGGTCCCATTTGTTTATTCTTTCTATTGTTTCCCTTCTCTGAGAAGGCATGGTGTCCGAAAAGATCCTTTTAATACTGATGTCAGAGTGTACTGCCTACGTTTTCTTCCAGAAGCCTTACAGTTTCAGGTCTCACCTTTAGGTCTTTGATCCATTTTGAGTTTATTTTGGTGAACGGTGAAAAAGAATGGTCAATTTTCATGCTTTTACATGTGGCTTTCCAGTTTTCCCAGCACCATTTGTTGAAAAGACTTTCTTTTCTCCATTGTATGCCCTCAGCTCCTTTGTCAAAGATAAGCTGTCCATAGATGTGTGGTTTCATTTCTGGGCTTTCAATTCTGTTCCATTGATCTGTGCACCTGTTTTTGTACCAGTACCATGCTGTTTTGATTACTGTAGCTTTGTAGTATGTTTTGAAGTCAGGGATTGTGATGCCTCCCGTTTTGTTCTTTTTTCTCAGGATTGCTTTAGCAATTCGGGGTCTTTTGTTGCCCCATATGAATTTTAGGATTCTTTGTCCTAATTCTGTAAAGAATGTCATTGGGATTCTGATTGGGATGGCATTGAATCTGTAGATTGCTTTAGGTAGAATGCACATTTTAACTATGTTTATTCTTCCAATCCATGTACATGGAATGTCTTTCCATCTCCTTATGTCATCATCCAATTCTCTCAGAAAGGCCTTGTAATTTTCATTATATAGGTCCTTCACTTCCTTAGTTAAATTTACCCCAAGGTATTTTATTCTTTTTGTTGCGATTGTGAATGGTATTGTATTCTTGAGTTCTTTTTCTGTTGGTTCGTTACTGGAGTATAGAAATGCTACTGATTTATGCAAATTGATTTTATACCCTGCAACTTTGCTGTAGTTGTTGATTACTTCTAACAGTTTTCCAATGGATTCTTTGGGGTTTTCTCTATATAAGATCATGTCATCTGCAAACAGCGAGAGTTTCACTTCTTCCCTCCCTATTTGGATTCCTTTTATTCCTTTTTCTTGCCTGATTGCTCTGGCCAGGACCTCCAGTACTATGTTAAATAAGAGTGGTGATAGAGGGCATCCTTGTCTTGTTCCTGTTTTCAGGGGGATGGGGTTCAGTTTTTGCCCATTGAGTATGATGTTGGCTATGGGTTTGTCGTATATGGCCTTTATTATGTTGAGGTAGTTTCCTTCTATGCCCATTTTGTTCAGAGCTTTTATCATAAATGGCTGTTGGATCTTGTCAAATGCCTTCTCTGCATCTATTGAGATGATTATGTGTTTTTTATTCCTCAGTTTGTTGATGTGGTGTATCACGTTGATTGATTTGTGGATGTTGAACCATCCCTGTGTCCCTGGTATGAATCCCACCTGATCCTGATGTAAGATTCTTTTGATGAATTGCTGAATTCTGGTTGCCAAAATTTTGTTTAGAATTTTTGCATCTATGTTCATCAGTGATATTGGCCTGTAGTTCTCTTTTTTCGTGGTGTCCTTGTCAGGTTTTGGTATCAGCGTGATGTTGGCCTCATAGAATGTGTTAGGAAGTGTTCCATCTTCCCTAATTTTTTGGAATAGCTTGAAAAGGATAGGTATTAAATCCTCTCTGAAAGTTTGGTAGAATTCCCCAGGAAAGCCATCTGGTCCTGGGGTTTTATTCTTTGGGATGGTTTTGATTGCTGTTTCAATCTCTTTCCTTGTGATTGGTCTGTTCAAATTGTCTGCCTCTTCTTGAGTGAGCTTTGGGAGATTGTAGGAGTCCAGGAATTTATCCATTTCCTCTAGGTTATCCACTCTGTTGGCATATAGTTTTTTGTAGTATTCTCTTATAATCTGTTGTATTTCTGCAGAGTCTGTTGTTATTTCTCCTCGCTCATTTCTGATTTTGTTTATTTGAGCTTTCTCCCTTTTTTTCTTTGTAAGTCTGGCTAGTGGTTTGTCAATTTTATTTATCTTCTCAAAAAACCAGCTCTCTGTCTCATTGATCCTTTCTACTGCCTTTTTCGTTTCAATAGTATTTATTTCTGCTCTGATTTTTATTATTTCTCTCCTTCTGCTGACTTTGGGCTTCATTTGTTCTTTTTTCTCTAGTTCAGTTAGGTGTGCTTTAAGGTTGCTTATTTGGGATTTTTCTTGTTTGTTAAGATGTGCCTGTATTGCGATGAATTTTCCTCTTAATACAGCTTTTGCTGTATCCCATATGAGTTGGTATGGCATGCTATCATTTTCATTTGTTTCCAGGTATTTTTTTATTTCTTCTTTAATTTCTTCAATGATCCATTGCTTGTTCAGTAGTGTGTTGTTTAGTCTCCACATCTTTGTGCCTTTCTCAGCTTTTTTCTTGTAATTAATTTCTAGCCTTATAGCACTATGATCTGAGAAGATGCTTCTTATTATTTCAATTTTTTTAAATTTGTAGAGCCTTGCCTTGTTTCCCAACATATGGTCTATCCTAGAGAATGTCCCATGTGCACTTAAGAAGAATGTGTATTCAGCTTCTTCAGGGTGGAGTGATCTATACATGTCTATTAAGTCCAATTGTTTTAGTTTTTCATTCAGCTCCACTATTTCCTTGTTGATTTTCTGTCTGGATGACCTGTCCATTGATGTGAGTGGGGTGTTGAGGTCCCCTACTATTATTGTGTTGTTTTTAACATCTTCCTTCAGGTCTGTTAATAGTTGCTTTATGAATCTTGGTGCTCCTGTGTTGGGTGCATAGATATTTATAAGCGTTATTTCTTCTTGATGAAGTGTCCCTTTGATCATTATATATTGTCCCTCTGTGTCTCTCTTTACCTGTCTTATTTTGAAATCCACTTGGTCTGATATGAGAATTGCAACACCTGCCTTTTTTTCCTTGCTATTTGCTTGAAGTATTGTCCTCCACCCCTTCACCCTGAGTCTGTGTTTGTCCTTGGGGCTGAGGTGTGTTTCCTGGAGGCAACAAATTGTTGGATCTTGTTCTTTAATCCATTTTGCCACTCTGTGTCTTTTTATTGGAAAGTTCAATCCGTTCACATTGAGAATTATTATTGATGCATGTGGACTTAATGCTGTCAATCTGTCGCTCATTATCTTCTTTTCCTGTGTGCTTTAGACTACCCATTTAATACTGCAATTTCTTATGCTGGGTTTCTTAGATTTTTCCTTGTCTATGATTTGTGACTCTGTTCTGTACTTTATTTTAGTGTCTACCTTGAAGTTTGTATTTAGAATCTCGTGTATAATATAGTCTATTCTCTGGTGGTCTCTTACTTACTCGACCAATACTGATTTAGACCCTTTGCTCTTCCCCTCCTAAATAATTATTTTCATTTTTTATTCCAACTCGTCTTATTAATTTGTAGTTAGAGTGCTAAGATCATCCTTGTTTTGGTAGTTTCCTTACTTTTACCCTAATGCTATAGTTGAATATTTGCTATCCTGTTCTGGTTCTATCCATCGATCTCCCTAGTCTGTGGCTTGTGTCCCCTTTCTCCCTTTTTTCTTTTTTCAAGTTTGAGAGCCTTCTTGAGGATTTCTTGTAATGGAGGGCTTTTAGTTACAAATTCCCTTAACTTTTTTTTTTTAAAGATTTTATTTTTTCCTTTCCCTCCCCAAAGCCCCCCGGTACATAGTTGTGTATTCTTCGTTGTGGGTTCTTCTCGTTGTGGCATGTGGGACGCTGCCTCAGCGTGGTCTGATGAGCAGTGCCATGTCCGTGCCCAGGATTCGAACTAACGAAACACGGGCCGCCTGCAGCGGAGCACACAAACCTAACCACTCGGCTACAGGGCCAGCCCCAAATTCCCTTAACATTTGTTTGTCTGGAAAAGATTTAATTTCTCCCTCATATCTGAAGGAAATTCTTGCTGGATAGAGTATTCTTGGCTGAAGGTTTTTATCCTTTAAAGCTTTGAATATATCACTCCATTCTCTCCTAGCTTGTAGGGTTTCTGTAGAGAAATCCGCTGACAGTCTGATAGGGGCTCCTTTATAGGTTATTCTCTTTTTTTTTCTTACTTCCCTGAGTATTCTTTCCTTATCATTCCTATTTGCCAACTTTACTATTATGTGCCGTGCGGTGGGTCTTTTTACATTGACAAATCTAGGAGATCTAAAACCCTCCTCTACACACATTTCTCCGTTGATCCCTAGATTTGGGAAATTCTCTTCAATAATTTCATTAAGCACACTTTCTGGTCCATTTTCCTTTTCCATATTCTCGGGAATTCCTATGATCCTTATGTTCTTACTCCTCATTGAATCCATTATCTCTTGGAGATTTTCCTCATCTTTTTAAATTCTTAGTTCTCTTTCTTCCTCTGTCTGGCGCCATTCAGCCTGTCTGTCCTCAATTATGCTGATTTGCTCCTCTATATTGTCTACACAGGCATTCAGGGAATCCGTATTCTCTTTTATCTGGTCCATTGTGTTTTTCATCTCAAGTAATTCTGTTTGATTCTTCTTTATGATTTCAATCTCTTTTGTGAAGTAACTCCAGAACTCGGCTTGTTTCTCTATCTTTCTCTCTACCTCATTGAGTTTTTTGATTATAGCTGCCCTGAATTCATTATCACTTAGTTTACCTAATTCCAAGTCCTCAGGACTTAATTCTGTGTTTTTATTGTTTTCCTTCTGGTCTGGGGCTTTTATAAATTGCTGGATGGTAGAGGAGCGGTTTTTTCTCATGGTGGTAGAATTCAGTTGCAGTTACAGCCTGTAGCCACTAGATGGGGGTCGAGAGCGGCGTGTTAGCTCTTCACCTTTGGGGCAAGATGGCTGCGCCCACTGGCTTTGTTAGGGGGGAGGGGCTGTTACTCACACGCGTGGGTCTGGGTTCAGATCAGTTCTGTTCTCTGGTCTCCCAAGGCCCTTGATTTATAGGGTCCCCGTGGACGGAAGCATTCCCCCCGTCAGTGGGTCTCCACTGAATCAGCGGCAGGAGTCCTGGATGATCCCCTGATCATGCGGCCCCTCCCCCTCTCCTTCCCCACCCGCACCCCAGCGATCACAGACTCTAGGGGAGGGAGCGATGTTCTCTCCTACCGTTCCAGCGCCTCCAAAGGGGTAAAGCTAGGTTTATGATCTCTGCCTTCTTGGTATTGTAGGTCTTTAACAAGCTGGCATTATGTTTATTCTCTGAAATTCAGTTCTTCCAATCTTTTGTTGTATTTTGGAGGGGAGAGAATCCCGGGTCAGCTCACCCCGCCATTTTGCTCCCTAGAGTCATGTCTTTTTAAAATTATTATTCAGTCTGGCAGTCCATGCCTTTTAATTTTAGTATTTAGTCTACTTAAAATTAATATAACTATGCACCAGCCTGGCGGCATAGTGGTTAAGTTCAAGCATTCCACTTCGGCCGCCTGGGGTTCACCAGTTTGGATCCCGGGCACAGACCTATGTACCACTTACCAAGCCCTGCAGTGACAGGCGTCCCACATATAAAGTAGAGGAAAATGGCCACAGATGTTAGCTCAGAACCAATCTTCTTCGACAAAAAGAGGAAGATCGGCAGTAGATGTTAGCTCAAGGCTAATCTTCCTCAAAAGGAAAAAAATGAATCTAACTGTCAATATGCTTGGGTTTCGTTTTCCCATCTATTCGTCCCCATGAGTTATTTGTTCAATTTTCCCTCATATTCTTCCTTGTTTTTGATGAACACAGTATTACTGGTATTTCATTCAGTTTCCACTCTTTGTAGTTTAGCTGTACTTCGTTTTATTTACTTTTAGCAGTTGCTCTAGGGTTCACAACATGCATCTTTAACTTATCACTTTCTACATTGTTTTATTACTTTGCTCATAATTTAAGAATCTACAAAAATACGCTTCCAATTTTACTTCCTCTTCTTTCAGGTAGTGTGATTATGCATCTTCTGCATATTTAAAAAAATCACAAAATATTCTTGTTATTTTTTCTTCTACGCTACCAATTATTGTTTTAGATCATTATAAAGAACAACAAAAAAAATCCTTGTGTTTATATTTATGTAAAGATTTATAAGTTTAGTTCTTTATTTCTTTTGCACCTCATTTTTGTATCTAATATAATTTTCCTTCCATATGTCAGAGTTACTTTTTGATTTCTTGAGTACACATCAGCTGAGAATCTCTTTTAGTTTAGTAAATCAGAAATCAACCTGGTTTTGTCTTTATTTATGAAGAATATTTTCAATGGATATAGAATTTTAGGTTGATTGTTTTCCCCTGCATTTCCAAACTGCTCTTCCATTTTCTTCAGTTTTGCATAGTTTCTGATGAGAGTCTGACACCCCTATTATCTGTTCTTCTGTATGCATTCATTTTTTTTTTCTGGCTGACTTTAAGTTTTGTTTCACTGATTTCAGCAATTTGATTAAGATATGCCTCAGTGTGCTTGTATATGAGTATCCTGCTCGGCTTTAATCTAGCCTGTTGGATCTGTGTCTTTACAGTTCTCATCAAATTTGGAAAGAAAATCACCCATTGGGTTGTTAAATATGCCCATCTCTTTTTGGACAGTAATTACATGGATGCCAATCAATCCCACAGCTCACTGAAGCTCTTTCTTTTTAAATTGTTTGTTTTGTTTGTTTTTTGGTCTGCACTTTACTTTGGACAGGTGCTGTTGTCTTCAAATGTTCAAAATCATTGATCTTTTCTTCAGTCTTAAAATTTCTGTTGATGTATCTTAGCGAGTGTAGGTTGTTCTTGTGAACACAAAATGCTTCCACTTTGAGGAGCTGGAGCTACAGTTGTAATTTTGTTTCCTAGGATGTTTCAGGTTGATTTCTGAGCTAAAGAAAGACAGCATTTGCAATTACTTTTAGCCTACCTGAATGTTTTGTGAAGCATGATTTTCAAAATTTAAGATCTTCCCTCCATAAATTACTAGACATACCCAGATTGTGTCTTCCATTATGCTCTTTTAATTCTGGAACAAATTTCCACTTTATTTTAAGATAAAATCATTGTGCTTTTTCTAGAAACAACAAAAATTTGTCCCATTACCTATCATACACAAATCTAAAAGACTAGAATTTTAACAAAGCAATTATAGTTGTAACAAAGAAATTTACTTGGACTGTTACTTAGAAATCTGAGAGACTCATAATTGTAAACTGACTGCCATATAGACAGATTTTAGCAGAAAGCAAAGCTCATGAATACAAATAATGTAAATTTCTAGAACCATTTACATCCTTTCCTCACCATTTAATATTGGCAAAAATTAGCATGACCCAAAAAATATAAATGTATAAAATTGAGCATAAAAAAGTAAGCATATAAAATTAAGAAGAAAAGGTATGTAAAATTTAAATTTTGCTTAGTAATCAATGCATTTGAGAACCTAGGTATTTATAGAAAATTTAATAATGAAAAGTTAAGATAAGATTGTTGTATTAATTTCAAATCTGACTAATATCCTGCTGAGCAACAATCCTTAACATTTAGAGTCATCTTTTCTACTAGACATAAGTTATTTGCATTTCAATCTGACAAATTCTGTAAGTTAACATGTAACCTCAATAAATCTGGGAAATTCGATCAATAAAAAACAGTGAATCAAAGAAATGCATTACCCTATAAAATTCTTAGGTTAGCCAGAGCCTGCATGTAGTATTCTAAATATATCACCCAACCTTTTGCCTTATTTCTATGTTTTGGATAATTTCCAAAAAATTTCCACTAAATTAAACCCTGAAGAACAGGCACTATTTTAAAACAGAAGAAAGACATCTGTTTTTGATAGTGTTTTTAAAATAAAGGGAAAGATAGAAATGGCACTAATAGCCCATCTCTTATTCTCACATCCATGTCCCCAAATAAGACCAGTTATGGACTGGACATTCTTTTTCTTCAGATGGACATGGCTGACAGCTAATATAATGGTTATATTTTCTACTCGCTTATGAATCTTTGTAGGTTTTTTTAAGGTTAGTATTCAGAGAGTTGGGAAACCAGAGCTGGTTTTGAGAGTAGGATTCAAACAAGAAATTGTTAGGGATCCTGGGGAAGCTTCAGATTGGAAGAGGTCTTCCCCTAAGCCTATGTCCATCTGAGCCTGTTCCCACAGCCTGACCATCCCCTCCAAGATTCCTGCTCAGAAGTAGTTGATTTTTTGATTCAATTGTGATAACTTATTTACGATTATAGGAATCCCCTTCTTGGTAACTCTCGTAGAACAGCATTAAAATCTTTTAAAGTTATTGTATATTATAAACCAAATTATACTTACTATCTGAATCTTATATTTGTCAAAATGACTTTTACTTCTCTTTCAATGGGAGAAGATTTTAACTTTTTTAGCAGTAAAATTCCGAATAAACAGAATTGACACCTCCTTTCCATAACCATAAACAAGACTTTAAGAAATAGCTTACATCGTGTTAAATACGGCTTATTTTAGCTCTTAACACTAATATGATAGCAATATAACCAAATAAATAAGATGTCATTTCTGCAACTGTAATAAAATCCCCTTATATAGCACTCTTTATAATTTAAAAACCCATTCTAAACATGTTATCAAATTTTATTCTTGTGAAAATTCTACAAGGTAGGTGAAATAGGTGTTACTAACCCAATTTAACTTACATAAATGCAGCAGTAAGGGGAAATCTGAGCTTTAAGTCCATAGATTCTGTTTCCAAGCTGGATTCTTCACTGGTCTTTAAAACTCACGAGGTGTGTTTATAATGTGCTCGGATTGATTTTACAAAATATGGATAGAATAAGTCTCAGAGTATTTTAGATTAATCTAGATTGCATTTGATAATTTTACACTATCGTAGAAAGCGAACCTCACATTCTCACGCAATTCCACTGTTTCTGTTTGTATGCCTCAGTTAAAAACTAAGCACTAGAGTGCCAAATAAATATTAATAGTGGAATAGATTTTGAGTTTGGGGGTGGGATTGAGATGGGTAGGAAGCACAGCTGTTTAACGTAAAATAATATTTCAGGTGCACTGAAATTTTCAATATAAATTTTATTGGACCATGTCACTATACTTTAGGTCTGCAGAAATCAGAGTTCCAGGAAAAGGAGTCAATAAATTACAACCGAAAAGACAATTTTGACTAGGACATATTAATTTGTAAATAAAGTTTCATTGAACCACAGTCACGCTCAACTACTTTCTCACTAGAATGATCAGAAATCACGTGGCTGGCAAAGCCAAACATATTTACTATCTGGCCCTTTACTGAAAAAACTTGTTGCCCCCTTTTAGGAGAAAATTCATTGTTGTATTTATTATTTTATAACTTACCTAACATATATATAATATGAAACAGGAGGCAAAACTCTTTTGAATTAAAAAACACATGCAATATTAAATGCCTTTTTGTTTGCTGCAAATCTTTTCTCACTATTAGCTCCAAATCCTTCAGGATATGCATTCTCACCCTTCTACTCTGTCATCAGTGTATCTGAATATAAAAATTGTGTAAGTCCTAGCATATGTTGACATTTTTGCGGAATATAGCTGATGCATGGTTACTTGCTTGAGGAGAAAGTTCAAGTTAACAAATCTGCATGTGAAAGATATGATGTTCTCATAGACTCAGTGTGGGTCACTTCGCCAGGGTAAAGTTGCTGTTTGCTTTATGTTACACAGGGAGTTCAAATCGGATAAGAAATCTAGTGTGATCCATGAGTAAGCAACAATGAAATGGTCTCACTTACTATTGTTTTTATCTTCTCTACAAAAAGTGCCTTGATAATAGAAACTTTCTAGGCTTACGCAGATCAAACAAGGGCAATCTCTGCAGGACCAAATCAGAAGCACACTTCTACGTTTTACTTTTTGGGATTGCTCCAAGATTTAGATTGTGCCTGTGACTGGAGCTATTGTGTATCAGGGATGCATGTTTTGACAATATTAAGAAACATTACCAGGGAGCAGTCCAGTGGTGTAGTGGTTAAATTCACATGCTCCACTTCGGCGGTGCCGGGTTCGCAGGTTCGGATCCTGGGTGTGGACCTAGCACTGCTCATCAAACCACACTGTGGTGGCATCTCACATAAAATAAACAAAGATTGGCACAGATGTTAACTCAATGACGATCTTCCCCAAACAAAAAGAGGAAGATTGGCAATGAATCTTAGCTCAGGGCCAATCTTCCTCTCACACACAGAAAAAACACACATTACCTAGAGCTAATTCATACAAACATCAGCTCTAAACAAAAAAAAAAGAGAAATCCAGAGTTATTATCAATATTGATAACAAGAGGCAAAAACTAAACCATGAAAGGAAAGTTAAAATATAACTTTACCAGTTATAATGACAAAAATCATAAAAGAAAAATTACAGTATATCTTTGCTAATCTAGAAACATTTTTAAGAATAAGAACTTCTAGACCTTTGCAATGGAGTTTCAAGTAAGCATTCATTGCTTTATTCATCTAGTACAAAGCATTCAATAAAAAAACTAATTAAAAATGATAAGCTGACACAATTTCTTCTAAGTACATGTTCATTTAGTGTACACTGGAAATGAGTGATCTTGGTGCTAATAAACTATAATGATTTCTTCCTATCAGCTTTATCTTAATGTTACTTTCTCAATTACCGGTGATGGAACTTACCCATGTTGACCTGTAATTAGAGCCAATTATTATAGCCAGTTTATCATAGCAAGCACAAAAAGGTACAGCACATTTTTCATTGAAAGCAAAATTCTGAGAAAATTCTATGTTTTATGCTATGAATCATGACAATACCCAATAGGAAAATGATACCAATAGAAGCTATGGTATAGAATGAACCAAATATGTTTTTTTTTTAATTGCGTTTTTTAGCTTATGTTTTTAAAAATTATTTTATTCAGGTCACCATAGTTTATAACATTGCGAATATTCAGGTGTACATTATTATTTGTCAGTCACCAAATTTATGTGCCCCTTTACCCCTTATGCCCACCCTGCAACCCCCTTTCCCTCTAGCAACCACTAATCTATTCTCTTTGTCCATGTGTGTGTTTATCTTCCACATATGAGTGAAATCAGGTCGTGCTTGTTCTTCTCTGTCTGGCTTATTTTGCTTAATATAATACCCTCAGAGTCCATCTAAGTTGTTGCCAATGGGACGAGTTTGTCTTTTTTTATGCCCGAGTAGTATTCCATTGTATATATGTAATGCTTCTTCTTTACTCATTCACCAATTGATGGGCACTTGGGTTGCTTCCATGTCTTGGCTATTGTGAATAAGCTGAAATGAACATAAGGGTGCATAAGTCTCTTTGAATTGTTGATTTAAAGTTCTTTGGATAAATACCCAGTAGTGGAATGGCTGGGTTGTGTGGCATTTCAATTTTTAATTTTTTGAGACATCTCCATACTGTTTTCCATAGTGGCTGCACTAGTTTGCATTCCCACCAGCAGTATATGAGGGTTCCCTTTTCTCCACATGCTCTCCAGCATTTGTTATATTTTGCCTTGGTAACTATAGCCATTCTAACAGGTGTAAGGTGATATCTCATCATAGTTTTGATTTGACTTTCCCTAATGATTAGTGATGTTGAACATCTTTTCATGTGCCTGTTGACTATTTGTATGTCTTCTTTGGAGAAATATCTGTTCATATCCTCTGCTCATTTTTCAATTGGGTTGTTTGGTTTTTTGTTGTTGAGTTGTATGAGTTCTTTATATATTTTGGAGATTAACCCCTTGTTATATATGTTATTTGCAAATATTTTCTCCCAGTTGGTGGGTTGTCTTTTTGTTTTGTTCATGGTTTCCTTTGCTTTACTGAAGCTCTTTATCCTGATGTAGTCTCATTTCTTTAGTTTTTCTTTTTATCCCTTACCTCAGTGGACATGGTATTCTAAGAGATGTTTCCAAGAACTGTGTCAAAGAGTGTACTACTTTCATTTTCTTCTAGGAGTTTTATGGTTTCATGTCTTAACTTCAAGTTTTTAATCCATTTTGAGTTGATTTTTGTGTATGGTGAAAGACAATAGTCTACTTTAATTCTTTTGCATGTGCCTATCCAGTGTTCCCAACACCATTTATGGAGGAGCCTTTCCTTTCTCCAGTGTGTGTTTTTGGCTCCTTTGTTGAAGATTAGCTGTCTATAAATGTGTGGTTTTATTTCTGGGCTTTCAAGTCTTTTCCATTGATCCGTGTGTCTGTTTGTGTGCCAGGACCATGCTGTTTTGATTACTATGCTTTGTAGCATAATTTGAAGTCAGGGATTGTGATGCCTCCAGCTTTATTCTTTTTTCTCAAGATTGCTTTAGCTGTTTGAGGTCTTTTGTTGCTCCATATGAATTTTAGGATTCTTTGTTCTATTTTCATGAAGAAAATTATTGGGATTCTGATTAGGATTTCATTGAATCTGTAGATTTCTTTAGGAAATATGGACATTTTAACTATGTTTATTCCTCCCGTCTATGAGCATGGAATATCTCTCCATTTCTTTATGTCATCATCAATTTTTTTCAATAATGTCTTATAGTTTTTGTTGTATAGGTCTTTCTCCTTTTGGGTTAAATTTATTCCTAGATATTTTATTCTTTTGGTTGCAATTGGAAATGGGATTGTATTCTTGAGCTCTCTTTCTGTTGGTTTGTTATTTGAGTATAGAAATGCAACTGAGTTTTTGTAAGTTGATTTTGTACCCTGCAACTTTGCCATAGTTTTTGATTATTTCTAGTAGTTTTACAATGGCTTCTTTAGGGTTTTCTGTATATAGAATCATGTGATCCACAAACAGTGAGAATTTCACTTCTTCCTTGCCAATTTGGATCCCGTTTTTTTCTTTTTCTTGCCTAATTGCTCTGGCCAAAACCTCCAGTACTATGTTGAACAAGAGTGGTAAGAGTGGACACCCTTATATTGTTCACGTTCTCAGAGGGATGACTTTCACTTTTTCAGCTTTGAGTATATTGGCTGTGGGTTTGTCATATATGGCCTTTATTATGTTGACATACTTTCCTTCTATGCCCATTTTATTGAGAGTTTTTATCATAAATGAGTATTGGATCTTGTCAAATGCTTTCTCTGCATCTATTGAGATGATCATGTGATTTTTCTCATTTTGTTAACATGATGTATCACATCAATTGATTTGAGGTGCTGAACCATCCCTGTGTCCCTGGTATAAATCCCACTTGATCATGCTGTATGATCCTGTTAATGTATTGCTGTATTTTGTTTGCCAATATTTTGTTGAGGATTTTTGCATCTATGTTCATCAGTGATATTGGTCTATAATTTTTCTTCTTTGTGCTGTCCTCGTTTGGCTTTGGGATCAGGGTCCTCTTGGCTTCATAGAATGAGTTAGGAAGTGCTCCATCTTCTTCAATTTTTTGGAATAGTTTGAGAACGATAGGTATTAAAACTGCTTTGAATGTTGGTGGTCCTGGGCTATTATTTTTTTTGTATTTTATTTATTTATTTTTTTAATTATGGTAACATTGGATTATAACATTATATAGCTTTTGGATATACATCATAAAATATTTCAAATTCTGTGTAGATTACATCATGTTCACCACCCAAAAACTAATCATAGTCCATCCCCTCACATGTGAGCCTAATCACCCCTGTTGCCTGGCCTATCATTTTTTGGGGGGGTTAGATTACTGTTTTAATCTCTTTACTTGTGATTTGTCTATTCAGATTCTCTATTTCTTCTTGATTCTGTTTTGGAGGATTGTATGAGTTTAAGAATTTGTCCATTTCTTCCAGATTGTCCAATTTGTTGACATATACATTTTCATAATATTCCCTTATAATCCTTTGTATTTCTGCAGTATCTGTTGTAATTTCTCCTCTTTCCTTTCTACTTTTACTTATTTGAGTCTTCTGTCTTTTTTTCATAGTGAGTCTGGCTAAGGATTTGTCAATTTTGTTTATCTTCTCAAAGAAACAGCTCTTAGTTTCATTGATCCTTTCTACTGTCTTTTTGTTGTTGTTTCTATTCCATTTATTTCTACTCTAATTTTTATTATTTCTCTCCTTCTATTGACTTTGGGGTTTGTTTTGTCTTCTTTTTCTAGTTCTGTTAGATGTAGTTTAAGATTGCTTCTTTCAGATTTTTCTTGTTTGTTAAGGTGGGCCTGTATTGCTATGAATTTCTTTCTTAGGGCTGCTTTTGCTGCATCTCATGTGAGTTGGTATGATGTATTTTCATTTTCATCTGTCTCCAGATATTTTTTGATTTCTGCTTTAACGTCTTCATTGATCCATGGGTTCTTTGGTAGCATGTTGTTTATTCTCTCCATATTTGAGACTTTCCCAGCTTTTATCTTGTAGTTGATTTCTAGTTTCATAGCATTATGGTCATAAAAGATGCTTGATATGATTTAAATCTTCTTAAATTTATTGAGGATTGCCTTGTTTCCCATCATATGGTCTTCCCCTTACTGTATTCCATGTATACTTGAGAAGAATGTGTGTTCTGCTGTTTTTGGATGGAGTGTCCTATACATATCTATTAAGCCCATCCAGTCTAGTTTTTTTTTTTTTTAATTCCAGTATTTCCTTGTTAATTTTCTGTCTGAGTGATATATCCATTGATGTAAGTACAGTGTTGAGGTCCCCTACTATTGTTGTGTTGCTGTTGATTTCTCCCTTTTGATCTTTTAATAGTTGCTATATGTACTTTTGTGCTCCTGTGTTAGGTGTATACAAATTTACAAATGTTGTATCCCCTTGATGGAATGCCCCTTTTATCATTATATACTGCCCCTCTTTTGCTCTCATTGCCTTTTTTTATCTTGAAGTCTACTTTGTCTGATATAAGTATTGCAACACCTGTTTCCTTTTGTTTGCCATTAGCATGGAGCATCATATTTCATCCCTTCACTCTGAGCCTGTGTTTGTCTTTAGAGATAAGATGTATTTCGTGGAAGCAGCATATTGTTATGTCTTGTTTTTTAATCCATCCTTCTACTCTGTCATCTTTTGATTGGAGAATTCAATCCATTTACATTTAAAGTGATTATTGTTAGATAAAGGCCTAATACTGCCATTTTATCACTTGTTTTCCAGTTGTTCTGTATTTCCCTTGTTTCTCATCCCATTTATTTCAGACTGCCATTTTAATTTGGTGATTTTCTATGATGGCTTCCTCTTTATTTATCATTTGTGTCTCTGTTCTGATTTTTTGTTTAGTGGTTATTGTGAAATTTATATAAAATTTCTCATAGATGAGATAGTCCATTTTCTGATAGTCTTTTGTCGCCTTAGCCTAAGTAGTTTCCATCCCTTTTCTCTTCTCCATCTTAGTTGTTGTTGTCACAATTTATTCCATTTTGTGTTGTGAGTTTGTGATTAAAATGAAGTGATTATTGTTATTTTTGATGCTTGCTTTCCCTTTATGTTTAATGTTATAATTGTTTGCCAGCCTGTTCTGGTAGAGAGCTGCAATTTTCTGATTTTGTCTGTCTATTTATCTCCTTACTCAATGTTTTGTAAACCTGTTCTCTTTTTTTTTCAGGTATGAGGGCTTTCTTGATTGTTTCTTGGAGGGGGAGTCTTGTGGTGATGAACTCCCTCTGTTTTTGTTTATCTGGGAAAGTTTCATTTCTCCATTGTACCTGAAGGATAGTTTCACTGGATAGAGTATTCTTGGCTAAAAGTTTTTGTCTTTCAGTATTTTGAATATATCATTCCACTCTATCCTAACCTGTAAGGTTTCTGCTAAGAAATTCACTGAATGCATGACAGGAATTCCTTTGTAGGTTATTTTCTTCTGCCTTGCTGCCCTTAATACTTTTTCTTTGTAATTGATTATTGCTAGTTTTACTAATATACGTCTTGGAGAAGGTCTTTTTATATTGATGTAATTAGGAGGTCTATTACCTTCATTTACATGTTATTCCAGCTCTTTCTCCAGGTTTGGGAAGTTCTCAGCTATTGTTTCTTTGAACAAGCTCTCTTCTCCTTTCTCCCTCTCTTTTTCTTTTGGAATGCCTGAAATTCTTATGTTGCATTTCCTAATTTGAGGTGGATATTTCTAGTGAATTTCTTCATTTCTTTTTAGTCTTATTTCTCTCTCCTCCTCCACCTGAAACATTTCTATATTTCTGTCCTCTAAATTACTAATTCTGTCCTCCATAATGTCAGCTGTGTATTTTAAGAATTCTAGATAGGTTTTTATATCTCATTTGTTGTTTTTTTCATCTCCAGTATTTCTGGGTTTTTTTTCTTCTTTTGGAATTCCAATCTCTTCTATGAAGAATTCCCACTGCTCATTAATTTTATTCCTGGGTTTACTGAACTGTCTTTCTGAGTTTTCTGCTAACTTCTTGCATTTCTTTATGATAACTGTTTTGAATTCTCTGTCATTTAGATTGTAAATTTCTGTGACATCAGCATTGGTTTCTGAACACTTGGCACCCTCCTTCTGGCCTAGAGTGTTAATGTGTTTCCTCATGCTTTTTCATATGGTGGACCTCTGCTGGAGCATAGTGGTAGTATCTAGTCACAGATTCCACCTACCAGTACTAGGTGGAGGGGCAGGAGCTGTGTTTTATGAGCTGTTGGCATCCTCTGGAATTGTGTCCATCCATTGCCAGTTATGCTGATAGGGCCATCTGTGTCTGGCCTCCACTGCTTCATATATGCAGACTCATGTGTTCTAGTGGGAATCCCCTGCCCTGGCTGATGGGCCAATCTCGTGTGCCAGGTAGAATGGGGGATAAAGGGGCACTTTATTGCCAGCCCATGACCCAACTCTGCCCTCACTGGCAGGCCACTTGGGCTGCTTGGCTCAATAGGGGTACCCCTGCAGTGACTGAGCCACTGGTGTGGAGCATTTCTGTTGGCTGAGAAACAGCTCTGAGAGCAAAAGTATTCCCAAAGAGGGCTGCCTTTTCCCCCATTTCCTCTCACATCACACACTGGCCACTGTGTGGGGTCCTGCTCCCTAGATCACAGCCACTGGAGAGGGAGAAGAGATTCACTTACCTCCTTCCACTGCTTCCTGAGGGCTCCAGTACCCACACCTTCAGACATATGGGTGCATGCATCTTTTAGATGTCTATTGTGTTGTGTGGATGTTCCCTGTTGTTCAATGAATGTCCTTCTCATTGTATCTTACTGGGAAGAGATAAAAGGAACAGCTCACTCTGCTGTGATGCTTACATCACTCATCTCTAGTGGAGGGTGAAGTTGCCCAGGTTCCTGCCAGGCTGCACACATCAAGTATCCCCTAATGTCTTTATTAAGGTGATATATATATTTTCTTTCTGTATAACTGGCATGGCCTATTCTCCATGGTTCCTTTCTGATGTGACCAAATCTAAATGATCAGTGAGGCAGAAGTATAACCTCTAGTTTATTATTGTATAATAATTATCTTCAAATGGTCATTTTAATGTTAACCTGAGATTACCATATAGCTATAATTTGTAACTAAATGAAAAGGAATAAGCCATTTCCAGGTTTCCCTAATTATTCTCCTTTTATAAACTCCTTTCAGATTTAATTAAATGGAGAAAAAAATAGAAGACATTATTATTACCTTCACACTTTTTCTTTTAGTTATTTGTTTACTTGATCAATAATTTAAATCAAATTGCACACACAAATTCTAATTTCTTTTATGTAGTTGATTAAATGAACCACAATTGTGATTGTATACAGTGAGTCTTCTACCAGTCACTATTCTTGGATGTTGTAGGAAAAACAATCATAATATCATCTTTAATGATATGGGTATCAGTATTTAATACTTCTGAATTATTTCAAGAAATCAGGGTTTTATGCCAAAATATAGGTTTAAAATGGGCAAATAAAAGATCCAATGAAATAAGGTGATTAACAGAAAGGCAAACAGTAAACAGATGCAAATAAGGAAAAAAATATTTGCATTAAAGATATATCTCCAGGTAATTATTCTTTTTAAAAATTAAATAATATTTCACAAAAGATAGATATATATTTAAAGGAATACTGGGGCAAATAATTTGTAAAAAAAGAAATATGTAAGGATAATGTAATTATAATCTATAATTTTATTTTTTTATAATTTTGATATTTTAAATTCAAACTAGAATTCTATAACATAACTAGTATATTCACAGGAAAAAATTTAAAATGTTTAGCAAAATTGTTGTGTTATACAGCTTTGGGGCAAAATCCTAAATGTATTGTAAAATTATTTGTAGTGCTATAGTCATTATTTATGTATAGTACAACATGGATGACATTTCATAAAATAAATGCACTATATTTTCATAAAGTAAGCATGCCAAATTCAAATCATATAACAATACTATATCCTCAGTTGCCTCTCTCATAGTAGTGTTAACACTAACCCAGCTTCCTAACTAGCCCCATCTCCTAACTTGTAAAATAATTTAACTGTTTTTGAACTTTATGAATAATGATACAGAGTATTTGTATTTTTGTGTCTGGCAACTTTGTCTCAATATTTTCTTTTGTGAAATTCATCCATGTTTTTGTGTTTGGTTATAGTTGATTTATTTTTACTTCTGTATAGTATTCCATTTTATTAATATACCAAAATGTATTTATCCATTCAGCAGCTAATGGGGATCTGATTGTTTATAGTTTTTGGTTATTTTAAATAGTGCTGCTAATGTATATTCTTATTCATATCTTTTGGTGAATATATGTGCACATAACTTTCGAGTATATATCTAGACATGGAATTGATGGGTCAAATACATTTGATTTTAACAAATACATTTGTTCAAATTCCAGTAGAAAACTGTCAGGTAGTTTTCAAAAATGATTGAAACAATTGATATATCATCTGGGAGTGTATGACAGTGGAATTGGTTTCACATCCTTGTAAACCTTGTTTTATTTGGTTTTGTTTTTGTTCTTGTATTTCCACTTAACCATGTTCTAGTGTGTATAGTGGTATCAAATTGTAGTTTTAATTTGAAACTCTCTTGAAGACTAATGAAAATGAGGATCTTTGCATATGTTTAGTGAAAACTTAGGTATCTTTTTTTGAAATGCCTGTCAAGTTACAGCCTAATATTCCGTTGGGTTTTTTGCCTTTTATATGTTGGTTTATATGACTTTGACTTGTATCAGCTATTTATATATTCTAGATAAAATCCTTTGTCTTAAAAATAAACGAATTTACAACATCTTCTCTCATTCTGTATCTTGACTTTCCTCTCTCTTAATGGTGTCTTTTGATAAATAGAAGTTAATTATTTCTTGAAGGTTATATACATCAAATGAAATATATATATATGAAGGAAAAAGTACCCCATTTTTAATCTATGTGAATATCTAATGAATCCAGCACAAATGTTTGCAAAGATCATTCTTTTCCCTGCTGTACTGAGCTATTATATATGTCAAATACTGAATGATCTTGTAGATGTGTCCATTTCTGGACTACCTGTTCTTTTCTGTTGCACTATTTATCTACTCTTGCACCAAAGGAATACTCAGGTTTTCTGCTCTAATAAAGCATATTTTATAGTGTGCAATATAATAAGAAAATAAACTGAATAATTTATTTTAAGAGAGTAGTAAGTGCTATGAAGAAAACAGAGAGGGTAAAGTGATAGTACTAGTGTTTGGCTGGTCAGGAAAGATACTACTGCGGACTCATGAGTGAGTCTGAACACAAGAAAGAGCAGTCCCTGAGAAACATGAGGTGAGACCATTCTAGACAGAGGGAATAGCTGAAGAAAAAGCTCTGATATAGGAATAAGTTTTATACGCTTGAAGATGTGGAGAAAGTTTATTCAAATAGTCTTTAAAAAGCCAAAGAATAAGCATCTAAAATTGATATAGAGCTGTGGATAGAAGCCAGAAATGAAGGGCATTATTGACCATGTTAAAGAATTCCACTTTTAGTTTAAAGGAAAGATTTGGGGAAGATTTAAGATGAGAGTATGTGAAATAGTTTCAAATTTTTAAAGATTACTCTGCCATGTGGAAAATTAATCATAAGTGGTGCAAAGTAAAAATAAGGCAAGCAATTTGGTGGCTTTTCAAGTATTCCACACAAGAAACAGTGACAGGATGTATTTCGGTATTAGTACTCAAGGTAGTGAGACATGGTTAAATTCTGAATGCATTGAGAAATTAGAGCTAAGGAGATTCACTGATGGAATGGTGGGAGAAAAGGAGGAATCAAGGAAGACTTCTAGAAAATAACCTATTGAATTTAGAGAAATTATGGCTGCATTAGCAGACAATGGGAAGACAGAGAAAGGAGTATGATGGACATGATTGGTACGGAATCTTGAGTTCAAGCTTCATGACTTAAAATCATTTCCTTGTTGGATTGTTTCTATTTATTTATTTTTATTCCTTACTAAAGTATAAGACATTTGAGCAGCTTTATTGAAATATAATTTATGTCCACATAGGCCAAATGCACAACTTGAATTTTCGCATATATATCTATATCTCTGTGAAACCAGCACTAAAATTTAGTATACTCATTATCTCCTCAAATTTGTTCTTATACCTATTTACAATCCATCACTCTGTCTCAACCCTCTCTCATACCCAGGTAACCATTTCTCTGCTTTGTCAGAATAGGTTACATCTTCTAGAAACTTGTATAAACTACCATATGTTCTCTTCACTGACTGAATTCTTTCATTCAACATCATTATTTTGATATCTGTACACATTGTGTAAAATCAACAAAAACAAATCAATATTTGTTACTTTTAATAGCTATGTATTATTGCGTTGCATGGCTATACCACAATTCATTTATCCATTCACTTGTTGATGGGCATTTGAGTTGCATCTAAACTTTGGATATTACAAATAAGGCTGATATGAACATTTGTATACAAATCTTTGGGCAGACTTATGCTTTTATTTCTTATGAAAAAATACCTAGGAATGGAATAGACCATAGGGGACATGTGTGTTTAACTTTTAAAGAAACCTCAAAATGTGTTCAAAGTAATTTTTTCTTTACATCAGCAGTAAATAAGAGTTTTAATTACTATATATCTTTACCAACACTTGGAATTGTCAGGCTTTATAATTCTAGCTATTCTGATGGGCTCATAATTTTTTTTTATTATGGTATTAATTTTTGAATTCCCTAATGACTAATGATACTTAACATCTTTCCATGTGCCTACTTGCCTTCATCTTTTGTGCAGTGTCAGTTTAAATATTTTGTCCATGTTTAAAATAAGGTGGTCTATCTTCTTATTACTGAGTTATAGGTGTTCTTTATATATTCTAGAAGTCTGCCGTTCTGTACAGTAGCCATTATGTACATAGTGAAGCTATTTAAATTTAAACTCATTGACATTAAGTACAATTTAAAATTTAGTTCCTCAATCCCACTGGCCACATTTCAATTCTCAATAGTCATAAGTGATTAATAGATACTGTTTTGGAAAGTACAGTTATAAAAAATTTTGAACAACGAAGTTGTATTGAACACTATTCTATATAAAAGCCCTCTGTTGGATATATGTTTTACAATATCTTCTACCAGAGTCTGGGAGAAGTCTGAGGGTTTCATTATTGTAAAAGTACCTTTTGAAGAGATAAAGTTTTAATTTTGTTAAAATTACTTACTGAGTTTTTCTTTTACAATTTATGCTTTGTTAAGAAGTCTTTTTAGAATAAAATACCTAGGAATAAACTTAACCAAAGAGGTGAAAGATCTGTACACTGAAGACTATAAAACATTGTTGAAATAAAAAAAAAGACACAAAGAAATGGAAAGATATTCCATGCTCTTGGATTGGAAGAATTAACATGACCATACTTCCTAAAGCAATCTACAGATTCAATGCAAACCCTATTAAAGTTCCAACATCATTTTTCACAGAAATAGAACAAAGAATCCTAAAATTTATATGGAACAACAAAAGACCCAAATAGCCAAAGGATTCCTGAGAAAAAAGAACAAAGCTGGAGGTATCACACTCCCTGATTTCAAAATATACTACAAAGTCATAGTATTCAAAACAGCATGGTACTGGCACAAAAACAGACACACAGATCAATGGAACAGAATCAAGATCCCAGAAATAAACCCACACATTTATGGACAGCTAATAGTCAACAAGGGAGCCAACAGCATACGATGGAGAAAGGAGAGTCTCTTCAATAAATGGTGTTGGGAAAACTGGAGAGCCACATATAAAAGAATGAAAGTAGACAATTGCCTAACACCACACAGAAAAATCAACTCCAAATGAATTAAAGACTTGGATGTAAGACCCGAAACCATGAAAGTTCTAGAAGAAAACATAGGCAGTACACTCTTTGACAATTGTCTGAGCAGCGTATTTTCAAGTACCATGTCTGACCGGGAAAGGGAAACAAAAGAAAAAATAAATAAATGGGACTACATCAAACTAAAGAGCTTCTGCACAGCAAAGGAAACCATCAACAAAACGAAAAGACAACCTAACAATTGGGAGAAGATATTTGCAAACCACATATCAGATAAGGGGTTCATATCCGAAATATACAAAAACTCATATGTCTCAACAACAAAAATACCAATAATCCAATTAAAAAATGGGCAAAAGATCTGAACAGAGATTTCTCCAAAGAAGATATACGGATGGCCAACAGGCATATTAAAAGATGCTCAACATCATTAGGTATCAGGGAAATGCAAATCAAAACTACAATGAGTTATCACCTCACTCCAGTCAGAATGGCTATAATTAACAAGACAGGAAACAACAAATGTTGGAGAGGATGTGGAGAGATGGCAACACTTGTACACTGCTGGTGGGAGTGCAAACTGATGCAGCCACTATGAAAAGCAGTATGGAGTATCCTCAGAAAATTAAGGATAGATCTCCCATATGATCCAGATATCCCACTGCTGGGTATTTATCCAAAGAACTTGATAACACAAAGGCATAAAGATACCTGCACTCCTATGTTCATTACAGTATTCTACATAATAGCCAAGACTTGGAAACAACCTAGGTGCCCATCCATGGATGAATGGATGAAGAAGATGTGGTATTTATACACAATGGAATACTAGATATGATGAAATCCAGCCATTTGTGACAACATGGATGGACCTTGAGGGTATTATGCTGAGGGAAATAAGTCAGAGGGAGAAAGTCAAATACTGTATGATCTCACTCATAAGTAGAAGATAAAATCAACGACAAAAAACACCAACGGAGAATGGATTGGTGGTTACCATGGGGGAGGGGGGAGAG
The DNA here is from genome assembly GCF_021613505.1 of Equus quagga. Classification (NCBI taxonomy): domain Eukaryota; kingdom Metazoa; phylum Chordata; class Mammalia; order Perissodactyla; family Equidae; genus Equus; species Equus quagga. Next base: position 48,433,245 of record NC_060280.1, on the reverse strand, counting down.
GGCAAAAGGGGTGTTAGGCTCACATGTGAGGGGAGGCACTATAGTTAGTTTTTGGGTGGTGAACATGATGTAATCTGTACAGAATTCAAAATATATTATGATGTATATCTGAAAGCTATATAATGTTATAATTCAATATCACTGCAATTAAAAATAAATAAAGACCCATCTATAACATAGAGTGATAGTACTTTACCAACTTATCTGTACAATGAAATTTATATTCAAATAAACATCATGCCATCTGGAAAAATAAATAAAAATGGATGATGGTGATGGTTGTAAAAATGAAAAAAGAAGTCTTTTACAAATTCAGTCACTAAGAGTTTCTCCTATATTTTCTTTTTAAAATATTACAGTTTTAACTCTTAAATTTTGAACTATGATATATTTTGTGTTAATTTTTTTATATGGAATTAAATGATGATCAGGACTTTTTTTATTGTGGCTACCCAATTGTCCTAGTACCATCTGTTGAAAAATATATCTTTCCTAATTGGTTTATGTTAACATCTTTGTCAAAATCAATTGCCCATATATTTGTGAGCCCATTTCAAGAATCACTATAATACATTATATTTATCTATATGCCTATCTTTATTGCAATATTTCCTGATCTTAATTATTTTAGTTTATATTAACTCAAAGTCAGGTAGTGTATGATCTATAATTTTGTTCCTCTCTTTCAAAGTTGTTCTGGCTATTTTAAGTTCTTTACATTTTCATAGAGATTTTAGAATCAGCTTGTCAATTTCCACAAAAAGTATGCTAGCATTTTGATTGATATTTCATTAAATCTCTGGATTAATCTAGGGAGTACTGACGTTTTAACAATATTGTGTGTTCTTATACATGAACATTGTATAGCATCCCATTTATTTAGATCTTTTGTGTGTTGTGGCAAAGTTGTATAGTTTTTATTGTACAGGTCTTCCACACGCATCTTCTGTAAAATATTTCCCTAATTGTTTCATATTTTAACACTGAAACATTGAAAATAAGAGTGTATTGGAAATTTTTATTGATAGCACACAAAAACACATCTAATAATTCTACTGAATTTTTATTTTATAAATTTTCTAAATTCACTTGATATTTTTTGTAGTTTCAGATCTTCCACATATATGATAAAGAGAAATTTATGTGGATAAGGAGAATTTTATTCTTTTTTCTTCAAATTTTGGATGTCTTTCATTTCTTTTTCTTATCTTATTGCTGTAGCCGCCCCTGACACAGGAAGGGTTAATAATCACTGGAAAAAGCTTGCCAACAAACTGTGACCCAGAGGTGAGAAGGCTGGTTAGCCAATGACAGGTAAGAGCCCCTGGGGGGGCAACCTAAGCCAGGCAGTGGCCACCCGGGGGCACAGATGGAGAAATGATATGGATATCGGGAGCAGGAGGGACCGTTGCCTAAGAGACCTTGCCTGCTCTGAGACAAAAATATACGAGCACAACAATAACACAATAATATCAAAACAGACGACAAGGGAGGGCTCCTTGAGAAATCGCTAAGAATTCTTGGCATTCGCTAATTATTTCATCCAGAACACCTGCGTATGTTTAACAGATGTAAGCTATGTATATATTGAAATGCTGGTTATTATAAACTCAGAGTAGCCATCAGCCCTCTCTGCATCTATCCTGATGTGTACATTGGATTGCGACACCGACAATTGCAATGGCAGAAACCTCTTATACAATGTTGAATGGTAATGCTTAGAATGGGCACGCTTTATTTGTTCCTGATAAAGAGGTAAGCATTCATTTTTTGCCTTTAAGCATGATGTTAGCTGTAGGATTTTTGTTTGTTTGTAGATAATTTTTCCTTTTATCAGATTGAGAGAGTAGTTATCTATTCCCAAATTACTGAGAGTTTTTAACATAAGTTTCATTTTGTAAAATACCTTTTCTGCATATTTGGTTCCTGTTTTTTATTTTTTGAAATGTAAACATGGTAATTTATATTTTTGTGAATGTTAAACTAACCTTGCTTCCTGAGCTGAAATCCATTTGGTCATAGTGTATTATTTTTATTGCACATGGTTGGATTAATTTTCTAAAATTTTGTAAACAATTTTTTATTATATTGATAAGAGATAATGATCTGTAGTTTTAAATTCTTGTAGTTTTTTTACAGTGATTAATGAAATATTCAACTATAATTATAGGTTTACATTTTCATTCAGTTCTATTAGTTTTAGCTTCATGAATTTTGAAGCTGGGTAGGGACACAAAAAAATTAGAATTATTATGTCTTTTTGAGAAACTGAGTCTTTATAAATATGCAGTTATGCAGTGTTTCCTATTATCCATGTTTAAATTCTTTGCTCTGAAACTACTTCATCTGATATTAATACAGATATTTTAGCTTTCTTTGGATTAGTGTTGTCAAGGTATATTTTTTCCTTCCTATATTTAAACATATTTATGCATTTATAAATAAAGTGGGTATTTTGTAGACATCATAGAGTTTTGTCTGTCTATTTTTTGTTTAATTAATTAATTTACTTTTATGAAGACTTTGTTTTTAGTGAAGTTTTAAGTTAACAAAAATTTGAGGCGAAGGTACAGAGATTTCCCATATACTCCTTGCCTCCACAATGCATAAACTTCTACACTATCAACATCCCCCACCAGAGTAGTGCATTTGTTACAATTGATGAACTTGCATCTACACTTCATAATCACCAAAAGTCCATAGTTTACATTATGCGTTACTCTTGGTGTTGTACATTCTGTGGGTTTGGACAAATGTGTAATGACACGTATCCATCATTATGGCAGCATACAGAATACCTCACTGCCCTAAAAATCCTCTAGTCTCTGCCTACTTATCTCACTCCTCCTCCCAATCCTTAGAAACCATGGATCTTTTTACTATCTCCATAGTTTCACATTTTCAAGAATTTCATTTAGCTGGAAATATACAGTATACAGCCTTTACAGATTGGCTTCTTTCAGTTAGTAATACACATTTCAGCTTCCTCCATGTCTTTTCAGAGCTTGATAGCTCATTTATTTTTAGTGTTTAATAAAACTCCATTGTCTGAATGTCCCACAATTTATTTATCCATTCATCTACTAAAGGACAGCTTGATTGTTTCCAAGTTTTGGCAATTATGAATAAAGCTGCTATGAACATCCATGTGCAAGTTTTTGTGTGGGTCTAAGTTTTCAGCTCCTTTGAGTAAATACCAAGGAATATGACTGCTAAATTGTATGGTAAGAGTCTTTAGTTTTGTAAGAAACCACCAAACTATCTTCCACAGTTGCTGTACTCATCTTGCTTTCCCACTAGCAATGAGTAAGAGTTTCTGCTGCTCCACATCCTGGCCAGCATTAGGTGTTGTTAGTGTTCCAGATTTTGGCCATTCTAATAGCCATGTAGACAGTAGGTAGTGGTATGTAGTGAGATCTCATTGTTTTAATTCATTTCTCTGATGACATGATATAAAGCATATTTTTAAATGCTTATTTACTATTCATATATCTTTTTCGATGAGGTTCCTCTTAAGATCTTTAGTCCATTTTTTGATCTAGTTGTTCATTTTCTTATTGATGAGTTTTAATTGTGTTTTATATATTTTGGATAACAATCCTTTGTCACAGGTATCTTTTCCAAATATTTCCTCCCACTCTTCTCATTCTTTTGATAATGCCTGTCTCAGAGCAGAAATTTCTCATTTTAATGAAGTCCAGTTTATCAATTCTATGTTTTATGGATTGTGCCTTTGGTGGTGTATATAAAGAGTCATCACCATACCAAAGGTCATTACATTTTCTTCTATGTTGTCTTCTAGAAGTTTTATAGTTTTGTATTTTATATTTAGGTCTGTGATCTATTTTGAGTTATTCTTGTGAAGAGTGTAAGGTCTATGTCTAAATTCATTCTTTTTCATGTGTATATCCACTTGTTCCAGCATCATTTATTGAAAAGAATATCTTTGTTCCCTTGTATTGCCTTTTCTACCTTGTCAAAGACCATATTACTGCATTCATGTGGGTCTATTTCTGGGCTGCCTATTCTATTGCACTGATTCATTTCCCTATTCCTTCACCAATACTACACTGTCTTGATTATTGTAGCTTTGTAGGGCATCTTGAAGTTTGACAGTATCATTACTCCAACCTTATTCTTCTCCTTCAGTATTGTGTTGGATAATCTGCGTCTTTTGCCTCTCCATATAAACTTTAGAATCAGTTTGTTGATATTGACAAAATAACTTTCTGGATTTTGGCTGGGATTTCATTGAAGCTATAGATAAGTTGGGAAGAAGTGACATCTTGACAGTATTAAGTCCTATTTATTAACAGGGAAGGTTTCTCCATTTATTTAGTTCTTTGATTTTGTTCATCAGAGTTTTGTATTTTTTAATATAGATCTTGTACAGTTTTTTTTTTAGATTTATACCTAAGTATTTCAGTTGTTTGGATGCTAACATAAATGATATTGTGCTTTCAATTTCAAATTCTACTTATTCACTGCTAGTATATAAGAAAACAATTGACTTTTGTATGTCAACCTTGCGATAATTGCGTATTAGTTCCAGTGGGGATTTTTGCTATTGATTCTTTTGGATTTTCCACATAGATGGTCATATCATCTGTGAATAATGACAGCTTTATTTTTTTCATTCCAATCTGGATATCTTTTTATTTTCTTTTCATATCTTATTGTGCTAACTAGAACTTCCAGTACATTGTTGAAAAGTTATAGTGAGAGAGAACATCCCTGCTGGCGTCCTACACATTCAGAGAAACTTCTCTAGTAACAAGCTGTAGAAATGATCCCTGAAAATATGGTCTTTATTTTTGCTTTTTTATCTAAATAAATATTCATAAACTATTAATTGGGTTTTTAGTCCATTCATATTGAATGACATGTGATATCATCAGGTTTAAATCTAACATCTAGTTATTTGCTTTCTATTGGTACCATCTGTGTTCACCCTTTTCTCTTCTAGTTTCTTCTATATGAATTATTTTTTGTTTCCATTTTTTCTCCTTTTTGTCTTATTAACTTTTTGATTTATATTTAAGTGATGCTTTACTGCATATTTATATTAACTGAGTCTTGAATATATTTTTATAATATCATAATCAATCTCCAAATGTTTTTATACTATTTCACCTCTATTATAAAAACCTTACAGAGTACACTTCTGTTTTCCCTCTCCCAGCCTCTTTACTATTATTACATGTTTACTTTTATATATTTTTTAAAACACATTGCTATTATTATTATTTTCCTTAAAGTCATTTATCTATAATAGGAATTTAATAAAAAATAAATAAAATTTTTTTCTTTACTCACATATTTAAGTGTATGTGCTACCACATAGTTAATTATTTTTAAAATTAGGTTTCTCTCTTTGATCCTTTTAATGCCCTACCTAGACAAATGGAATTTTTATTTAATTGGCTATGATGAACTAGTTTTACTACCATGATACCAGGATTCTAAGCCTATTGTGTATACTAAACAAGCAACATAAACACCTGGTCTGATTTTCTTCACTTATATAAATAGAGATTTAGAAAACTTAAAATTTACAGACACTTACACATATACATGTTTAAATGTGATATGTACGAAGAACAATACAAAACCTGTGACGTTAGCTTTGGGAGTTATATGCATCTGTGGGTCTGGGGAAGTGAAATATCGTGATGTTTTATTCAAATGTCATTATAATTTTAATAATATTACTAACGTCTTCTTATACATATACTAAAACATAAAAATAATGAGATGCTGTATAATACATAAATAGCATTATTTCTCTTTATTATCTAGAAAAATAAAATCTCTTGAATTTTGCAATTTAAAAGCAATAAATGGGAAATTACTGACTAAATGACTGCATAGCAATGATTCTACAAACATTTTCAAGTGATAAAAATAAAATATAATAATATTGTGAAAATAATAATACTGCAACTAAGCTTTTTCATTATCAGCAATCAACAACCAAGTTCTATTTACAACTCCAATCAACGTCCTTGTGCTTTTCTTATTTAGGCTAAAAAACAGCAAAAAGTTTCATATATTGTAACATCAATCCATTCTGTTTGATAAGGCCAGAAGGATGTAAGAAATAATTAAGAAGCACAAATGGAAGAAAATCTTTATCTTCTATCACTGATTGAATTAAGTATTATTAATTATATGTCAGAATTGAAAATACTAAATAAAATGTATTATAACTAATGATACTATGCTTCACAATCATGCCCTAAAATATAAATCATAGTATTTGGTTATAAATTATAAATATAATACATAATATTTTGAACAACCTATTGTAGCTCCTCCTGAATAAAGAAATTGGTATTGTCCAATGTTAGATATCAATAAACATGATTTTGAAGTAAAAAGCTGCATACATATGACTTCCCATTGCTAAATATCCCTGTTTGATTTTATAGTTTATATGTCCATAGAATACAAAGATAATTATTCTATCTACAGTATAAAATCTACTGATAAAGTATGGTTAGATATATCCTAAGCTTTTAGAAATAATCTCACATTTAAAAAAATTCTGTCTTTCATTCTAGCTGCTATATTTTGCATGCTGAATTATGTAAATTTTAAGCATACCTATCTTCCTCATTAATACTACCTACGTATTTGGTTTTGCTTTGTAAACATATAGTGCAGCAAACAAGTCAGCTGGCATACTAGCCTTTTGTACTTCCTTTTTATGGTTAACAGATTTTCCAAGTTCTGAGTGATTAGGTCGATTAAAGCCCAAGACTCCTGACTTCGTCAGGGATGGGTATGACCAGTCATCTATATCCCTTTCAAGTTCAGTATAACCATCTGAACACAAAATGAAAACCTAGAAAAACGAAGTTAATGCTCCAACTGCGAGCTGGACGATCCAGGGCACAAGGGTATCAGTAAAATCAAGAGAATCCCCTTGCTTTTCTTCTTATCTCAGAAGAAAATGTTAACACTCTAAATATAATGTTAATAGTAATTTAACTAAATGACAATTATCATTTTCCCTGTTGTGTTTATGTTTATAATCTCAAAATTATTAATTTAACTAAGCATAGACAGATGATTTATAAATGCATAATTAAATTATTTTGCATGTTTGTGGCATCGTAAATTTGACAGCTTATTTACCTCTCAGAATTGCTGAGGAACTAAATCAAATAATTGATATAAACTGCCTAATAATATATTAAACATTCATGTTAGTTTTCTGATGCTACCATTTGCCCATCATTTATTATTTTCTATCAATGTTCTCTTTTAAGTCAACTAATTGAAGAACTATGATGTTCATGATGCAGTACTAGGTGCAACGACAATTGTATTATTCATTAAAAAATTGAAAAAGAGTGACTAACACATTGTATTAACTTTTTATTGCTGTTGTAACAAATTAACACAAACTTGGTGGCCAAATACAACACAAATTTATTATCTATGTTATTTACTCTATTACAATTCCACAGGTTAGAAGTCTTGAATGAGTCTCATTGGGCTAAAATCAAGATGTCAACATGGTGTATTCCTTTCTGCAAATTCTAGGCAAAAAGTTATTTTCTTCCTTTTCTAGTTTCTAGAGTTTTAGAGTCATTCCTTGACTTGGGCCCCATCCTCGCATCTTCAGAACCATTAAAGATCCAGTCTTTCTCACATCACATCCCTCTGACTCTACTTTCATTGCCAAATCTCCTTCTCTGACTCTGAGTGACACTTCTTATTTCCTCTTCCACTTTTAAAGATCTTTGTGATTACGATAGGTCACCTAGATAATCTAGGATAATTTCCCTCTCATAAAATCAACTGTTTAGCACCCTTGCTATATAACGAAATATATTTACAAATTCTGGGGATTAGAATGTCGACATCCTTGGGGTACCATTATTTTGCCTGCAACACGTGCTAAATCTTCATATAAGTGCTAGAAATCCCAAAATTAATAGAGTAGACACTTCTGATTAAGATTTGGGAGACAAAGTAACTTTACTCCACTTCATTGTCTTGAATTTTAACCTTAAAAATAAATAAAATTATGGGGCCAGCCTGGTTGCCTAGTGGTTAAGTTCAGCATACTCCACTTCGGTGGCCCAGGTTCAGTTCCTGGGTGAGGACCTACACCACTTGTCAGCGACCATGCTGTGGTGGTGACCCACATACAAAATAGAAGAAGATTGACAATGGATGTTAACTCAGGGCCAAACCTCCTCAAGCAAAGAGAGGAAGATTGGCAATAGATGTTAGCACATAGTGAATCTTCCTCACCAAATAAATAAATAAATAAAACAGCTAAAACTCTAAATATATATATGTATGTGTAGATATATGTGTGTGTATGTATATATGAATTATACATAAATACAAAGGTTATCTACTGAATTTTTTTAAAAAATTAGACTATATAAGGGAAAATATTGGTGCCAAATGTAACTCTTCAAATCTGAGGCTTAGCATACATTTCTTTAAAATAACTTTTATAAACTAGAAAACTCCATCTGTGTGTTGTTTTCTTTTTTAATTTTAAGAATGTAATTGAGATACTGGGGGGAGGAGTCACATGGAAACTAGGAGAAATTATGTTGGTTATATTCATACTAAGTTATACTAAGTGCCTGAAAATAGCATTTTTGCTGAAGAAAACAAAACATCCTGTCATTTTTATTGAATATACTCTATCCTTCAACTCTGGGGCCTGACTTGAAGGCAAGTTATTATGGAAAAAAGTAGAAACATCAATCTCTTTTGTAGCTGTTACACTGTAATAGATGAGCTGTGCTAGATTCCAAGTCATATACAAACAAGGCAATTACAATTCAAGGAAAAGACTGAAGGCCAGTGTCAATCAGAAATATACATATGATAATTAAGCAATCAAATTCTTATGTCTTTAATAATAATATTAATATATTATGCTATACTGAATTAATTTCATGATAATATTTACCACACAACAGATTAAAGGTAAAATATGTGATTATTTTAATCATTACGAAAATCATTTGACAATAATCAACAACATTCATGAAAAAAAATCTTAACTAGGAATATAAAGTGAGTTCTTTAAACTGATGTAATTTATCTACAAAAATCAGCATAGCAAAATTTAGGAATTAAAATTAGTGGTTAAATATAATTAGTAGTCTCTCAAAATTTTAAGTTATTTGTGCCATGCTGTCACTTATTTCATTTAATGTTTTACTTGAAGTCTAGCCAGTTCACTGGAAAAGCAAAAGATATATAGCCATTTAAAAATTTTTTATTTCAATATGATTTTAGATGTACATAAGAGTTGCAAAGACAGTACAGAAAATCCCCACGTACACTTCGCCCAGCTTCCACTAAAGTTAACATCTAAAATAATCATAGTACATTTTGAAGAAGAGGAAGAAACTAAGTTGCAATATGACTAACTGAATTACATATTTTATTTATATTTTATCAGTTTTCCCACTAATATCCTTTCTCTGTTCTAGGATCCAAACTAGAATGTCATGTTGATTTAATCATCTTCTCTCCTTAGTCTCTTCTGTTATACAATTGTTTCTAAGACTTTACTTATTTTTCATGACCTTCACACATTTGTACAGTACTGGTCAGGCATTTTGTAAAATGTCCCTGAATGTAGTGTTTTTTGGAGTTTTCTGATGATTAGACTGGGGTTATGGAGTTTTGGAGGAATACCCCAGAAGTCAATAGGAGGTACGTGATATCACCATGATTTGTTGCTGGTGATTTTAAGATAGATCACTTGGTTAAGGTAGTGTCTGCCAGATTTCTCCACTGTAAAATTACTATTATTTCCTCTTCATACTGTGTTTGTTAGAGGTGGATCACTAAGTCCAGCCTATGTTCAAGAAGACAAAACTTAAACTCTACCTCTTGGAAGGAGGAATATAAAAGTATTTATGGGAATATATTACAACAAACGGGAATCAACAAGTATTTGGGGGAAAATATTTAGAAGCTGTAAAACCATCCTCTTTCTTCTTTAAAGTCCCACTTTTTTTAATCAGTGGATCTTGCCTGTGAATAGTCTAGTGTACTAATAGTTATTTTTTATTTCCCTTTATATTTTTAAATTTATTATTTGGAATCAGTCTGTGAGAAAGATCTGTCCTTTTTGGTCCTTTTTTAAATTCAATCTTTTATTTATAACACTATGGAATCATGAAAACATACATATATAATATATATTTCTTTGGGTTGTATGCAATATTATCGTTATTTATTTTGTTTGTGATGATCTTAGCAAAATTTGTTTCAGATTCATTTACATTGTTGCATGAATCAAGAGCTAATTCATTTTTGCTGTTGAGTAGTATTTTGTTATGTGTATTACACGTAGTTCATCCATTAATCTATTAAAGGAAATTATTGTGGATAAGATTAAGATGTGCTGTAAATGACGGAATCAGGCTGTTATGGCCAATATCTGGTTTTAAAAAATATCACATTGACAAAATGTTTTTCTTAAGACTAGTCTACTTTTGTCTCCTTTTTCCCGCTCTACTCTCCTAGGGGGCTTATAAGAACCTTCTGGAGTTGGGCACTTCAAATACAGATGACAAACGAATGAATTATAGTACGTACCAAAGCCATTTAATCCATGCCACTGCATTCAAAACTACGGTTTTGCCTAAGACTAAACATTTGTAGATATTCTTTATTATACTACTTTACTTTTTTCATAATATATAATGAAATCTCAAATTATCGCATTCCTATCATGTTTATTTTCTGTCCCACTCTACTGGACTATACGCTCTTTAAGGGCAAGGGCCAGACTATGCTAATAGCTGGAAGCCATAATTTTTTCTTTCCTTCTTTTCTTTATTTTTTGGCGAGGAGCATGATGGGGGTGATACGTTGAATGGCAGAAATAAGCAGAATGCTTAGATTGATTGACATACTATTTTGCTTCAAGTGAGTTGTGTTTCCTTTGGCATCAACTGACAATTAGAAGGATATATAAGACAAACAGTTACTAAAGCTTCAGTTTAACTCTATTCTGAAATGTGATTTGTGGAAGCTCTTTCCAGTGGCTAATTTTCAGTAGAATTAGTAGAGTCTTGTTCTTATGTCCTTTTAAAAAGTACAGTGACGGGGAACTAAGGAATTCTGAATCATTTAAAATGATGAATTAATCATCAATTTGCCACTCGCATGGAAAACACTTGGTGGTTTTCCTTTTTTCTTGTAAATAGGTGAATCAGAGGTTTTGTAATTTTTAATAAAAATATTTTTATTGCCTACAAAGTGGAATATAAACATGAAATTCATGTGATATCTTTAAAATCAACTTTAGAAGTACTAATGTTGACAATTATCAATTATTTTGACTAGTTAAGACTCCTTAAAGTATAGAAAATAATTTTGTTCCTTTCACCAAACTTGTAAACTCGATTTGGGTTTCCTGGTATAGGATGCACTATTTCTTTCCTGTAGGGAAATATTTTCAATCTCACTATCATAATATGGAATAATTTGCATTCCTTCCTCTTGAAGTGATAGGTATAGAGAGCATTTTCATACTTCTTGGCTAGGGAAAAGAGAAGGGACACTGTGAATACATTGTAAATATTGTACTTTGTCAATTTTAGAGGAAGAACACAGCTTTTGCATAGTTCTTCATTTAGTCCAGGATTTTACCTCAAGATTAGTGGTGGAATATTTTCCAAGGAAAAATTAACTTAGATAGGTGCATATCTAAGGAAATTGCCCAGTATATAATTGCATAACATTATTGATATCAGTATGTACATGAGAATCACTATTCTTCAGATTTAAAGTGTCCAGTTTAGTTCAGCTGCACATGAGTATGATATCTTGTCTAGTTTTCAACAATTTGTCCCTTTCTTCCCTATTTATGCAACGAACTGGCATTAAATTATGACTGTGAAAATATTGTGCCAAGATTATTGCATATATTCTTTTCATCAATAGTTACCATTCTTGAAGTGATCGCATAGACCCACAAGCGATTATAATCTAGTTGAGGAGAGGAGAATAGAATGTGAATGATAGATAACAGCAGGCAACATTATATGCAATATCTCAATAGCATATTATTTACTTCCAAACAAATATTGACAAAAATACTAAATATTCCCCAAACAGAGGCATCTAGAGACTTGTCTCCATAAGAGTATTTCAAAAATATCCCTCTGTGTTATGATCAGCTGTGATATTAGTAGTATAAAATGTTTCATTAGTATTCTTTAAATTCCAGTTATTTTATTGTAGATGAAATAACTGCAGGAGAAGACAACTTAATAAGCCCTAAGTCAAACCCTAAACCAGTTTCTCTGGCTCTAGAATTTTCTATTCCTGTTATTCCTATTCATCTAAATAGTATTTCAAATCCTAAATTCCTTCATCTTTGTCAATTCTTCATTCTTCTTTAATATCTATTCAAATATCAAGGACAAATTGTTTCTTCTTCTTTCTATTCCACTACCAAATTCATACATGTATTTGTTCTGATATGACTGTAGTAAGAATTCCCTAACTGGCCTCACCTGTAGTACCTTCTGTCTCTCATCCATCCTAGGCTATACTCAGTCAGGCATTAATAAAGTCATGTGCCACAGGACCAATATTTTGGTCAATAACAGACCACATATATGATGGTGATCTCATAAGATTAGTACCATATAGCCTAGGTATATAGTAGGGCATACCATCTAGGTTTGTGTAAGTACACTCTACGATGTTTGCACAGTGACAAAGTTGCCTAATGTTGCATTTCTCAGTGTTTCCATTAGTGACGCATGACTATATTCCTAAATCATGGCTGTGCTTCCATTATTGCTTTATTCTAAAACCATAAATAGTTTCCCATTAACTAATTTAAAAATCAAAATAATTAATGCTGACTATATAATGCCACCACAATTATGTACTAAATCATATTAAAGCATAATACCATATCTACATACCTTTTCTCCAGTTGCAATGCAGTCCTGACACTAACTGTCCAGAGTTAGACTAAACTTTCACAAGTTAAGGGCACAGTTCTTCACAGAGCGGTCCTTACTCCAAATACCTGCCACAAGCTCTGGACTTCTGACAAACTGGCTAAAATTTCAGAGGTTCCCACTATCTTTTTGGGTTTGATCGTTCACTAGAATGATTCACAGAACTCAGGATAGTTCTGTACTTAGAATTAGAGCTTTATTATAGCAAAAAGGATACAAATCAGGACCATCCAAAAGATGAGATGCAGAAGGGTTGTTCTCAAATGCAAAGCTTTCATGTTCTCTCCCCATGGAGTTAGAAAACATCATACTTATAGCACATTAACTTGCTACAATACGTAAAGAGTATTAGTAACCAGGGAAGCTCATCTGAGCTTTGATGTCCAGAGTTTTTATTGGGATTTCATTACATAGCCATGATTGATTGAATCATCACCCACCTGGCTCAAGTTTCAGTCCTCCTCCCCTCCCCAGGGGTTGTGCTAACATCACACAGATCTAAGCTCCAAACCTCTAATCACATTGTTGGTCTTTTTCAAATGACCTGCTCCCATCCTGGGTAATCTTGTTAGCAGAAACTCATACATGTTCCCAGGGGACCACCATGAATAACAAAGGCACCCTAATCACTTGGGAAATTCCAAGTATGTAGAAGTCCCTTCCTAGGAACCAGGGGCAGAAGCCAGCCAAATTATTATATAACAAACCGGCCAAATTAAACCATTTCCTCGGTCTTCTTTCCCATTCACCTTTACCCTAAAATTCTGCTTTCTTATCCCCACATGTGGAAATGCTACTATTCCTTCAAGCTCATCACAAACACTACTTCTTTAGAAGCAATTTCTTGATTACTCTAACTGTGTGCATTTTTAACTCTAGCAGCTCTTATTTTGTGACTTTATTATACTTGCACACAAATATTAAAATTGTATCTTGTACTAAATTATAGATTACTTTGTAAGCAGTATGCTATTTATCCTTATCTTTCAATAATATTCAGCAAAGGATTTTTCACGTAATACTTGCTCAAATGTTTAATAAAATTAGTTACTTTGATTGGATCATCATTTTGTGCCAGGAAGTGAGATTAGCAAAGAGAATACAATAAAATAATCATGAATAACAATATTGGTTTCTTACCCTAGACGTTTTCACTCCAGAAGAGAGATGAATCTTGTTGGCAAAAGATGATGCTTGTACCATAGCTGTAGAAAGAAACCTTACATGTACAAGAAAAGAGTTTAAAAATTACTTCTTGGAGATATGATTTGTAATTTTAAATATCTGTGGATCTTTCTCACTTGAAACTTAGTCTCCAATATAGCTTCTGCAGTAATAGGGACAGAGTGACTATTCCGTCTCTTTTAGAAGGCCAAGACCTAACCCACTTGAGGAACTCCAATAACGTGTAAGAAACAGACAAGTTTTATCAGTTTCAGGTCTACGTAGTTTCAGTCTTGGATATTTTTACAGACTGACTAGCAGTATTTGTGCTATGTAGGATTTTAGACCAAAAGTCTTAAGTCTTAGCAAGTAATTGATTTCTTTTCCAACAAATATTATAGTTTCCTTTTAGGTGGCAGAAGGTAATAAAATCTTTTTTTTTTTTTGCCTCTGAAGGACCTAATAAAGTGAAGTTAGCTAGCTGTTTGGCATAGCTAATGTCTGGCATACTTAGGAGGACCATGGGGAGTTTAAACATGGCTGTTATTTTGTAAGCATTCATTTATTCATTTTATTGGATTATGTGGGAAACATGACTAATGAAACCCTTTTGTTTCTTTTTCTTGTGGCGAATTAGAGCATTTGTGAAATAGCTTTTTCTCATTTGGTGAAACAATCTAAAATATTTTGTTTCTATATTCCCTAATTTTGTTCTTTGTGATAAATATAATTGTTTCCAGATTAGTAGATACTAACAAGAGAGGGAATTTATGGCTTTTGTTTTGTATGCAAGAATTGGTATCTGTAGGATCTTGAATACATTTCTTAAGCTTTCTTTGCTAATTTCCTATGTATAAGCATAACATGATAAATCCTTCTACAAAGTTTTGGTGTGATTATAAAATGTGTTCCTGTATATAAAAGACACCTAGTGAGTTGCACATATTTAGTACGTAATCAAAATATCTTAGCTGTCTTCATCACAATGACCTGAACAAGATACGTATTAAATTCTGCTTTTTTTAAAAAACATTCAAACAGATCATTGTCATGTCAACACAGATTTTAAGAAATTATAAACTTGAATACACAGATAGTCGATTCAATTATCATCTTATCTTTCCTCAGAAGAATGTACTTTAATTATTCACAGGACTAAGTACCAGTCACACATAAAAAGGACCTGACTTGGATGGATCATTGCTGTAGGACTAAAAATAAAGTATCTTTTTACAGAGGAAAATGTTTGCATTCAGGCAAGCTGTGCACAGCAGCTAATGGGAGTGGAATTCAGAGGAGAAGATGTAAGTTTAAAAATATCTTTCTATAAAAAAGAAGAAGGGAGAGAATAGAAAAATTCCCTAGGGATGCGGCATGCAAGAAAATTTGAGCCTGATAGTGAGAAAGGCTATGGAAATCAGTGAATAACAAAAGGTCCCTGATTAATGGCATCCATATGGCTTCTATAGATCCATTTGACATTTTTCTGTGTAGAGCATCCAATTTGGAAGCAGGTTGGAATCATAATCTATACAGTTGTGTGGTTCTTTTACTTTCTTGTTTTCATTCCATGGCATAGATGAATTTCAGAAAGCCTGTATGAAATAGAGAAAAAAGCACTAAGTAAAAACTCTAAGTTATTTCTGAGAGCAGTGTCAAAAACTCAGCTGAAGAAAAAAAAAAAAAAGAAAGGAATAAAGGCAGGACTCATTTTTTTTAAAATCTTGAATTTTTCTATGAATATTTATTTTGACATTATATATCTCAAGAATTTGCCTGAAGAAAATTAAGGGAACAGTATTATTTATTCTGTCATTTCAATCACAATAAAATTATACTCACAGCTATAATTTTATCAAGAAAATCATTTCCAAATGTTTGGTATACAAGGAGAAAAATTCCAGCTTTCAAGTGGATATATTGGGAAAAATTGGTAGTTTGTATCTAGTCTCACTGGTTTTTATGATTTTAAACCTGCCTAATACTCAATTTTTAAAAAAATCTAAAATAAAAAAATAGGTTAATGTGATACTGTCAAGTTGAGCCAATCCAAACCATAGTTCCTATTAACATCGATTTATTAGGAATTTGAGATCCCTATTCAGGGTTTAGTAGGCAGATGTTGTTACATTACAGGAACATTCTGTCAATTAATAGCACTACTTAGTGCCTTTTTAATAATATCTGCAGAGAATTAAAATTAGAAACAAGTTAGAAACTGATATATTCCCACAGTGCACTGGAAACATTCATATTTTACTAATTATGTAGAAGTTTTTCAGATCTCATATATTACTTTATTGATTTATTTTTTTAATTTTAATTTTTTGCTGAGGAAGATTTGCCCTGAACTAACATCTGTGCCAATCCTTCTCTAATTTATATGTGGGACACTGCTGCAACATGGCTTGACGAGTGGCATTTAGGTACATGCTTGGAATCAGAACCCATAAACTCTGGTCTGCCAAAGTGGAGCATGTGAACTTAACCACTAGCCATTGGGCCAGCCCCTTGATGTATTTTTTTATAAGAGTCTTAGGCAGTAATCAATTTCAATACAACTATTTAAATGAAGCATAAAGACATTTCCTAAATAAAAAAGCACCGTATCTTCCCTCACAAATATGTTATATCCTAAAGACGTACTTATTTTAGATGTTAAAGCATTATTAAACTAGATGGAAATTTGATGATTTATATAAGAAAAATTGGCAATTGAGTATTATCCTATATTTGTACTGTTTGCAAAATTGGCAACATATAGAAAATAAAAATGGTTGTGTGTTTTAATTTGAATAATATATGTGACTTTAAAAATATTTGAGAATCTAGCACATTTCAATCTGTTTATTCTTTTTAAAACCTTTCTTTATAATCTGAAATCTAATTAGATACCTTGTATTTTTCACAAATGTGAATTTATTCAAGAACAATTCTAGAAAATAGATATCATTTATTTTGTGAGGAAGAGTAAGATCTTGGCTATTTAAAAAAGTGTAAAGTGGGGCTGGCCCTGTGGCTAGTACCATGTCCACACCAGGGATCCGAACTGGTGAACCCTGGGCTGCCGAAGCAGAATGTGAGCACTTAACCGCTGAGCCACCAGGCTGGCCCCTATTACTTATTGATTTTTAGTAAGAGAACCAAAATTGCATATGCTCAGTCTTGGAATCATACCACGTGGGTTTGGAATGGATAATGTCAGAAGCTTATTACTCTGGTGACTTTTGTGCTTTACCTGGTATTGATGTAGTTGTAGCAAGGAGCTGCATAGCTTCCTCTCTCTTGCCATTTCAATGTCTCAGGGTTCAGATATTGCTAGAGGTGATATTTAACAAAGTTGACAGTTTGGGAGTGGAGAGTCCTGAAACTGTGAATAATGCTTTTTATTAGCAGAATTATAAAGCAAATTGGATTTACAATGTTGTAATTTCTTTTATGTGCAAGTCAGGGCAATGATTGGGTAAGAATGGGACTCTGAAAATTGAGCTGGGGACACATGAGCAGATTCATATAAAGAGGAAAATTTTAAACTCCAAATTTTTTCTGAGACTCTTTTGCCTGACTAGAAAGAGAGTCCTTTCCCTGTTTGAGTAGGTGAATTTCCATTTACCTGAAGAAACTGTAGTGACCAATCCTGAGGTAACTGCTTTACAGAGGATGCTAGTCCTCCTTAAACTCTACCCTCACCATCTCACCCCCCGATACCTGTAATCATTCTAAGAAAGTTCTCCTCACATCCCTCCAAGAGCTACTCAGCTCTAATTTTCAACTGTCTTCTTTCCAAGTCCCTGACCATATGCATTGCTTTAAAACATGTCTACTGGGAGGATTTCTCTTCAATATTGTCTCTAGGACAAACTGTGAGAGGGTTGTAATGTTACTGCTGTCCATTTTGGGTTAATACCAGCATATTGTGCAGAACCCTCTGTAAATCAGACCCAATTTTTTTCTTTTTCAGTCAACTGTTCCTAGTGAATACCTCAGGGGACTATAGATGTGGACTGAGGCAGAGACATCAAGAGAAGCAGCCATATGAATTGGAATTACTTGCTTATGCAAATTGTGTGTGTCTTCAGAAACTGCTCAAGGCAGATTTTGTATATATCATTGCCACTCAATGACAGTGATGCTTTGTATACCCAATTTTATGGCCCGGTATGCCAGACTATACCAAATTTGTGATGAATAGCTCTGGCTATGTGAAAGCTTGATGGTCAATGGCCCAGCTTTCAGTACTGACTATGGTCCAATAGCAAATCAAAAGATACTTTCAGAAAGAGAATAGTTATCTGCAAAGGCACCTTGATCCAAAATTCCAAAGGTCTGCCCCATTATTTACTTACAGCAACCTACCAGAAGTTCAATACAGCACTGTTCTGTCTCGTCATTAGACCTGCTGAGTCATGTGGCTCAAGTAACCGAGCAGTTAGCATGGCTGCCATGTACTATTGCAGTCTTCTCTTTGTTTCACTCAAAAAAAAAAAAAATCCTTTTCTATGTCATTAAACTAAAATAAGAAAGGGGCTACTTTACTTTCTGGGGTGATTCATCTTAAAAACCAAGGGGGAATGTGCTGTTGCTGCATAGTGGAGACAAAGGCAAGTGTCTGACACCCATCTTTGGAGATCTGTTTAGTGTTTGCATGCCCTGTGTGAAAGCTAAATGGAGACAACCTCCCAATAAAGCCAAAACTAAAAATGTCCCGGGACCTTCAATAAGGAAGATGTGTTAGCGTAAACTCTCCTGAGAAACAGAACCAATAGGATATATATAGCAAATATCCCATTATAAAAATATATATAATAACATATACTTTAATGTATATTTACATTACATAATAATAATTTTATACATATATAATATATGATGAGATTTATTATAAGGAATTGGCTCATGCAATCATGCAGTTGAGAAGTCAGTGATATGCCATCTACAAGCCAGAGACCCAAGAAACCCATACTTTGGAGGTGCTACATAAGTTTATGGCCTTGATTATGTTGATGGTTTCATGAGTGTATACATGTCTCCAAACACATCAAGTTGTATACATTAAATATGCACATCTTTTTATGCCAATCACACCTCAATAAAACAGTTGTAAAAATAAATTCCAGTCTGAGTCCAAAGGCCTCATAACCAGGAGCACTTATGGCATAAGTCCTAGTGCCAGGGCAGATAAGACTGATGTTTCAGCTCAGGAAGTCAGACAGAGAGTCAGAATTCAACCTTCCTCTGCCCTTTTGTTCTATTCACATCTATTAAGAGGAACAATCTGCTTTACTCGGTCCACCAATTTAAATGCTAATCTCTTCCAGAAACACTCTCACAGACACAACCAGAAATAATGCTCAACCAGATATCTGGGCATCCCTTGGTTTAGTCAAGCAGACCCATAAAATTAACCCTCACAGAAGGTTTAGGTCATCCTAGCAGGTAAGGGACCATACCAACTGAGGTGCTTGCTGACAGAAAAGGGGATATGGAGTAGGGAGTAAAAGACAAAAGCTATAAATCAAAGCCATGACCTTATATGGCAGGCAGGATTTTAAGATAGCCATATGGTCCCACTCCCTGCTGTTCCCTTTGAGTGTGGGAGAGACTGTGAATACAATGGATTTCCATTCTATGATTAGATTACATTACATGACAAGATGAAGGAATTTTGCAGATGTAATTAAGGTTCCATTCAGTTGTATCTGAGTTAATTTGAAGGAGCTTATCTTGTATGGTCCTGATTTAATGAGTTAATCAGAGACAGCTCTTAAAAAGGGACTGGGCTTAGGCTGGCCCAGTGGCATAATGGTTAAGTTCCCGTGCTCTGCTTCCATAGCCCCCTCTTGGCTGGTTGGGATCCTGGGCATGGACGTACACACTGCTTATCAAACCATGCTGTTGCAGGCATCCTACATACAAAATAGAGGAAGATGGGCACACATGTTAGCTCAAGGACAATCTCCCTCAGCCAAAAGAGGAGGATTGGTGGTTGATGTCAGCTCAGGGCTAATCTTCCTCAAAAAAAAAAAAAAAAAACCCAGAAGGGACTCTTCTTTGAGAAAGATTCTTTTCTTGGCTTTGAAGTGAGGTGCTATGTTGTACAGAGGCCAAGTTACTAAGACAGGTTGTATTTTTTTTTTTTATTATTAAGGTTATGATAGATTACAACCTTGTGAGATTTCAATTGTACATTATTGTTAGTAGTGTTGTGGGTACACCACTTCACCCTTTGTGCCCTCCCCCACCCCCCTTTTCCCTGGTAACCACTGATCAGTTATCCATGTCTATATGTTAACTTCCACCTATAAGTGGGGTCATATAGAGTTCTTTCTCTATCTGGCTTATTTCGCTTAACATAATACGCTCAAGGTCCATCCATGTTGATGCGAATGGAACAATTTGGTCCTTTTTTATGGCTGAGTAGTATTCCATTGTGTATATATACCATATCTTCTTTATCCAGTCGTCAGGTTCTGGGCATTTAGGTTGGTTCCACGTCTTGGCTATTGTAAATAGTGCTGCGATGAACATAGGGGTGCACGGGATTCTTGGGATTGCTGATTTCAGGTTCTTAGGGTAGATACCCAGTAGTGGGATAGCTGGGTCATAGGGTATTTCAATTTTTAACTTTTTGAGACATCTCCATACTGTTTTCCATAGTGGCTGCACTAGTTTGCATTCCCACCAACAGTGTATGAGGGTTCCTTTTTCTCCACAACCTCTCCAACATTTGTCACTTTTGGTTTTGGATATTTTTGCCAATCTAACGGGTGTAAGGTGATATCTTAGTGTAGTTTTGATTTGTATTTCCCTGATGATTAGGGATGATGAACATCTTTTCATGTGTCTCTTGGCCATACTTATATCTTCTTTGGAGAAATGTCTGTTCATGTCCTCTGCCCATTTTTTGATCGGGTTGTTTGTTTTTTTGTTGTTAAGCTGTGTGAGTTCTTTGTATATTATGGAGATTAATCCTTTGTCGGATAAATAGTGTAAATATTTTTTCCCAATTAGTGGGCTGTTTTTTTTGTTTCAATCCTGTTTTCCTTGCTTTGAAGTAACTCTTTAGTCTGATGAAGTCCCATTTGTTTATTCTTTCTATTGTTTCCCTCATCTGAGGAGTTATAGTGTCCGAAAAGATTCTTTTGAAACTGATGTCAAAGAGTGTACTGCCTATATTCTCTTCTAGAAGACTTATTGTTTCAGGCCTAATCTTTAAGTCTTTGATCCATTTTGAGTTTATTTTTGTGAATGGTGAAAAAGAATGATCAATTTTCATTCTTTTACATGTGGCTGTCCAGTTTTCCCAACACCATTTGTTGAAGAGACTTTCTTTTCTCCATTGTAGGCCCTCAGTTCCTTTGTTGAAGATTAGCTGTCCATAGATGTGAGGTTTTATCTCTGGGCTTTCAATTCTGTTCCATTGATCTGTGGACCTGTTTTTGTACCAGTACCATGCTGTTTTGATCACTGTAGCTTTGTAGTATGTTTTGAAATTGGGGATTGTGATGCCTCCAGCTTTGTTTTTCTTACTCAGGATTGTTTTAGCAATTCGTGGTCTTTTGCTGCCCCATATGAATTTTAGGATTCTTTGTTCAATTTCTGTAAAGAATGCCCTTGGGATTCTGATTGGGATAGTGTTGAATCTGTAGATTGCTTTAGGTAGTATGGACATTTTAACTATGTTTATTCTTCCAATCCATGTGCATGGAATGTCTTTCCATCTCTTTATGTTGTCATCAATTTCTTTTAAGACAGTCTTGTAGTTTTCATTGTATAAATCTTTCACTTCCTTGGTTAAATTTATCCCAAGGTATTTTATTCTTTTCGTTGCGATTGTGAATGGGATTGAGTTCTTGAGTTCTTTTTCTGTTGGTTCATTATTTGTGTATAGAAATGCTACTGATTTATGTATGTTGATTTTATACCCTGCAACTTTGCTATAGCTGTTGATTATTTCTAATAGTTTTCCTATGGATTCTTTGGGGTTTTCTATATATAAGATCATGTCGTCTGCAAACAGCGAGAGTTTTACTTCTTCATTGCCTATTTGGATTCCTTTTATTTCTTTTTCCTGCCTAATTGCTCTGGCTAACACCTCCAGTACTATGTCGAATAGGATTGGTGAAAGCGGGCACCCTTGTCTTGTTCCTGTCCTCAGAGGGATGGCTTTCAGTTTTTGTCCATTGAGTATGATGTTGGCTGTGAGTTTGTCATATATGGCCTTTATTATGCTGAGGTACTTTCCTTCTATACCCATTTTATTGAGGGTCTTTATCATAAATGGGTGTTGGATCTTGTCAAATGCTTTCTCTGCATCTGTTGAGATGATCATGTGGTTTTTGTTTCTCATTTTGTTAATGTAGTGTATCACGTTGATTGACTTGCAGATGTTGAACCATCCCTGTGTCCCTGGTATAAATCCCGCTTGATCATGGTGTATAATTTTTTTGACGTATTGCTGTATTCGGTTTGCCAGAATTTTGTTGAGGATTTTTGCATCTATGTTCATCAGTGATATCCGCCTGTAGTTCTCCTTCTTTGTGTTGTCCTTGTCAGGTTTGGGGATCAGAGTGATGTTGGCTTCATAGAATGTGTTGGGGAGTACTCCATCTTCCTCAATTTTCTGGAATAGTTTGAGAAGGATAGGTGTTAAATCTTCTTTGAATGTTTGGTAGAATTATCCAGAGAAGCCGTCTGGTCCTGGACTCTTATTTTTGGGGAGGTTTTCGATTACTGTTTCTATTTCTTGTGATTGGCCCATTCAGATTCTCCATTTCTTCCTGGTTCAGTTTGGGGAGGTTGTAAGAGTCCAGGAATTTGTCATTTTCTTCTAGGTTGTTCAATTTGTTGGCATATAGTTTTTCATAGTATTCTCCTATGATCCCTTGTATTTCTTTGGTATTTGTTGTGATTTCTCCTCTCTCATTCCCATTTTTATTTATTTGAGATTTCTCTCTTCTTTTCTTGGTGAGTCTGGCCAAGGGTTTGTCGATTTTGTTAATTTTTTTGAAGAACCAACTCTTTGTTTCATTGATCCTTTCTATTGTCTTTTTAGTTTCAATATCATTTATTTCTGCTCTTATTTTTATTATTTACCTCCTTCTACTGACTCTGGACTTTGTTTGTTCTTCTTTTTCTAATTCTGTTAGGTGTCATTTGAGGTTGCTTATGTGAGCTTTTTCTTGTTTTATGAGGTGAGCCTGTATTGCGATGAATTTCCCTCTTAGGACTGCTTTTGCTGCCTCCCAAATGATTTGGTATGATGTGTTCTCATTTTCATTTATCTCCAGGTAATATTTGATTTCTTCTTTAATTTCTTCAATAATCCATTGTTTGTTCAGTAGCGTGTTGTTTAGTCTCCACATTTTTGCACCTTTCTCTTCTTTATTCTTGTAATTGATTTCTAGTTTCATAGCATTGTGATCAGAAAAGATGCTTGATATTATTTCAACTCTCTTATATTTATTGATGCTTGCTTTGTTTCCTAGAATATGATCTATTCTTGAGAATGTTCTATGTGCACTTGAGAAGAATGTGTAGCCTGCTGTTTTTGGATGAAGTGTTCTATATATATCTATTAAGTCCATCTGGTCTAATTTTTCATTTAATTCTATAATTTCCTTGTTGATTTTCTGTCTGGATGTTCTATCCATTGGTGTGAATGGGGTGTTGAGGTCCCCTACTATTATAGTATTGTTGTTGATGTCTTCTTTTAGTTCTGTTAAGAGTTGCTTTACAAATTTTGGTGTTCCTGTGTTGGGTGCGTATATATTTCCAAGTGTTATGTCTTCTTGGTGGAGAGTCCCTTTTATCATTATATACTGTCTCTCTTTGTCTTTCTTTACCTGTTTTACTTTGAAGTCTACTTTGTCTGATATTAGTATAGCGACACCTGATTTCTTTTGTTCATTATTAGCTTGGAGTATTGTCTTCCATCCCTTCACTCTGAGTCTGTGTTTGTCTTTGGGGCTGAGGTGTGTTTCCTGGAGGCAGCATATTGTTGGGTCTTGTTCTTTGATCCATCCTGCCACTCTGTGTCTTTTGTTTGGAGAGTTCAATCCATTTACAGTTAGAGTGATTATTGAAATGTGGGGGCCTACCGCTGCCATTTTATGTCTTGTTTTCCGGTTCTCTTCAATTTCGTTTGTTTCTCGTCCCATGGTTTAGTCTGTTCTGATGTAGAGCTGCTACTCTCTGTTGTTGTCCTTCTACTTATCTCCTTTGCTCTTGGTTTTGTAGTCCCTTTCTTTTTTTTGATTTTTCAGGAATGAGGGTTTTCCTCAGCATTTCTTGTAGAGGAGGTTTGGTGGCAATGAACTCCCTTAGTTTTTGTTTATCTGGGAAAGTTTTTATTTCTCCATCATATTTGAAGGATATTTTCGCTGGGTAGAGAATTCTCAGCTGCAGGTTTTTGTCCTTCAGGTGTTTGAATATATCATTCCACTCTTTTCTAGCCTGTAAAGTTTCTCCTGAGAAGTCTGCTGTAGTCTTCCTTTGTAGGTTAATTTCTTCTGCCTGTCTGCCCTTAGTATTCTCTCCTTGTTGTTGACTTTTGCTAGCTTCATCACTATATGTCTTGGGGTTGGTCTACTTGCATTGATAAAGTTTGGAGATCTATTGGCTTCTGTCACATGAAGTTCCATCTCCCTCCCCAGGTTTGGGAAGTTCTCAGCCATTATTTCTTTGAATGGGCTTTCTGCCCCCTCCTCCCTCTCTTCTCCCTCTGGTATACCTATAATCCTTACGTTGCATCTCCTAATTGCGTCAGATAATTCTCGGAGAGTTTCTTCATTTCTTTTTAGTCTTAGCTTTCTCTCCTCCTCTGCCTGCAGCATTTCTATATTTCTATCTTCCAAATTGCTAATTCTTTCCTCCATATTACCAGCCCTACTGTTCAGTGCATAGAGATTTTTCTGAATCTCCTCTATTGTGTTCTTCATTTCCAGTATTTCTGTTTGGTTCTTCTTTATAGTACCAAACTCTTTTGTGACATAGCTCCTGAACTCATTGAGTTGTCTATCTGAATTCTCTTTTAACTCATTGAGTTTTTTAATGATGGCTGTTTTGAAGTCATCATCATTTAGGTTGTATATTTCATTGTCTTTGGGATTGTTTTCTGTGTGTTTGTCATTTTCCTTCTGTTCTGGAGATTTAATATATTTTTTCATATTGCTTGATGGGGTAGACTTGTGCCTCCGCATAGAGATAGAGTTTAGTTACTGCTTCCATTTGTTTCTACTGGGGAGACAGCTGTTTATACTGCTCCAACCAGGAACCCTATCAGCTGTTGCTAACTGGGCCTGGGCCCCTCCACGCAGTCACAGTGATCCCATGGGTTCCCTCTTCAGCTGTGGAGGCCGTGACAGGGGGGCTACAGGCTGCTGGTGCCTACTGTTGCAGACCACCTAGACGTGGTCTCTCCTTAGGTTTTGCAGTGGTTTTATGGGCTTTCCCAGCAGCCAGGGGCAGGATCACTTATATTTGCAGCTCTGTCACTGTCGGCGCCCACAAAATCTCACTTGTCCACTATGAGTCACAGCAGAGCTATGGGCATTTTCTACAGTCTGTGGTTAGCTCCCCTAGCTATGCTACTTTTGTCCCAAGGTCTTCCAGCCTTGTGGTTGCCAGATGGATGCTCTCTACTAGTGCTGTGCAGAGGCTTTCGCTGAGGCTTCTGCGAGACTGTAGAGTTTCCCCCCTGGGCCACAGCGCCAGGTTGCTGGAACTCCACCCAGCCCCAGTCCTCTCCCCTAGGATCTCAGGGAGCCCATTGCCCTAACTGGGGAATAGCCAGATACCTTGAGTTCAGTGGCAGCTGGTCAGCTGCTGCCCTGCCTGGGATTCTCCTCTTTGGGACCCTCCCAGCATTGTGAAGGCTGGGCGGGGCCTCTCTGCTAATGGCAGGCAAAGACCCTGCCTGCTGCCTGGACGGGACTTCAGAGTTTCTCCCCCAGGCCGCGTAGCTGGCCGCTGGAGCTCCACCCAGCCCCTGACCTCTCCCAGGGGATCTCCGGTAGTCTCGAGCCTCTCCCGGGTGAGAGCTCAGTCAGCGGAACTTGCCGCGGCAGCTGGCGGGCTGGCACACCATTTGGGAGAGCCCCCAGGCATTGTGGAGGCTGGGCGGGGCCTCTCCGATAATGGCAGGCAAACTCCCTGCCTGCCGCCAGGATGGGACTTCAGAGTTTTTCCCCCAGGCCACGTTGCCAGCCACTGGAGCTCCACCCAGCCCCAGACCTCTCCCAGGAGATCTTCCGTAGTCCAGATCCCCTCCCGGGTGAAAGCCCAGTCAGAGGAGCTGGCAGCGGCAGCTGGCAGGCTGGCGCGCCACCTGGGTTTCTCTCCTGGGGCCCCCAGGCGTTGTTGATGTTGGGCGGGACCTCTCCGCTTATGGCAGGTAGGGGTTTTCCCCACGGCCTCCAGTGTGTAACTCTGGAGCTTCCCTCTGGGCTCAGGTGTAATTGCGGGGGGCTTAGGTAGGGCTCTGTTCACCCGTTTCCACCGTCGCTCCTCTGGTGTGCGTTCCCTGCTGCCCTTGGCGTGTGGCAATGTTCTGGGGGCGTCCGCAGGGAGAAAGCCCCCCGCAGGCTCTAGGCTGTTCAGGGGTCGGGGTCGGAGAGTTTTCACCTATTTCCACCTCCTCCCGGAGGGAAGTCCGTCCGCCTTCCGATGTATAGCAGTGTGGGGCTCTCCCACGTCCTGAGATGCTATATAGATCCCTCCTGAGATGCTATATAGATATCCTTTGTCAAGCGATGAATGTCCAATTAGTTGTAGATTCGAAGGGGGAGAGACAAAGAAGTCTGCTCACACCGCCATCTTGGATCTTCCTCCAGTTGTATATTCTTTTTGGGGAGAATGTTAACATGTATTTACTTATGCAAGGGATAGTAAAATCCAATTAGGTGGAGACAAGTTTTTGTATTCCTTCATTTAAAATGTAAATATGGCTACTAAATGAGGAGTGTATGAATGACAAATTGAAAAAATGATAAACTGTAGTGGATTTTGCTAATCCACATGGTTGGAGGTGGGAACAACATTTCCCACAATCTCATTCCCTTCAAGAATCTAGAGTAGAGTTGGCCACAAGAGGAACTTGAGTAACATATGGAAGGTAGAAGCAAGGAGTAACCACTACTATCAGAAGCTTGTAGTGATAAGATTTGTAGTTGCACAGATGCAGATTCATTCAGCTGGTCTCTGCTTAGCCTCTTGTCGCTCCTCTTCATCCAGCTTATCTTCTCAACTGTTGTCTCAGCTGGTAAAGAACTTCCCAAGGCCTAATATCAGATGTTTGAGCGCACATCACAGATGTTGTAGCTTTATAGTGTAGGCATTCCCCATAGGTATCTCTTTGACCTCTTGCTTCAATTTCACTTGGGTGATCTGGCATGCTTTGCTTGTCAGATTTTCCTTGTAAGCTCTGAATTGATTTCCTGTGGGCCTGTTAGTTGCCCTTTCTATGATGCTATAACACCCCTTCCATATTCTCATATTCCAAGAACTTCCATATTTGTGTAAGATCTACTTACCATAAGAAATCTCTTTTTTTTTTTTTTCCCATAACCATCATAGGAGCTCTCCTTCTCTGACTGAACCATGACTGACACAGAGTGTCATTAGAAGGGGCTTACTTAAATATTTTCACTATCTCATAATGGAAGAAATAATGGAATTTCAAATTAACCAGTGGCAGAAGCTCGACAAAGGATTTTAAAGAGATAATATTCCATTTTAAACCGTATAAAGTGCTTCCCTGTACAATAAATACTCAAATTAATTGCTTTAATCTTTCAGTAAAATGTTGCTTCCCTTGTGTTTGTGGTCATTTAAGAGAATAAAGTAATTGCAGTGTTAGCTAGCAATGAAATATGTGCAAAAGGAAAAAAAATGTACTACAGAGGAAATAAATACAGAGAGTGCTCCAGAAATATTAGCTTTAAGCCAGAAGGAACCAGGAGAAACATTAGCAACCCACTACTCTTCAAAAGTCGGCACGACATTTCATGATAGCCTTACTGTATTTCACTTTGAATTAAAGTTATTTGCGAATATCCCATATCTTTCTAACTAAATTATCAGTTTTTATATGCCTCAAAGAAAGAATGTGCTATATGTATCTTTCTATTGGCTAACTTCCCCCTCACCCCACTAATTTACACCAAGTATTTAAGGCAGTATCTGGTAGAGAGCAGCTCTAGTGAACGCTTATTACTTTTGTCTGATTACATACTCTATGAATACCTACATCTCTTCTATTCCATAGGATCTTTCTGGGGCTATCAATAACTTGATACACCCTTTCTTCTTAAACAGTGTATATATGGGTGTGTGTGTGTAACCCATTAATAGAAAGATTCATTTTGGGCTTTCAGAGTTGATTTAAGAAATGGCATATGAGCCAAGTAAGGCTAATCATAATCCTTCTATGGAATTGATACATAGTGGTTTAATAAAAAATAGCATTATTTCCATTAAAGAATTTAGATTTGGAGCAAATGAGTCCGTTATGCCTGCCAAGCGAAAAAGGACTATCTGAAGAATAAAACAGATATAGAGAGAAACAACGCTATAACATAATTTGGAACATTTTGCTTGAGGTACTCTACCCTCAGTTTTCACACCTGAGTCAATAAAGTGTCTTTTGTTTAGCTAGTTTATTTATATTTTTTAACTGGTAGTCAAGTTCTGTCCAACAAAACAGTGTTAGTTAGAAGTGGGAAATTACAAGTGATGGATCTTAAAATACAGAATTGACTGAGTGCATTTGGGTTTACAAGTTTGCATGTTTTATTTGTAAAACATTATATCAAAATTCAGACCATGCCTCTATAGAATATAAAAATTTAGATTGTTTTTGAAAGATTAATCTTGAACTCTTGGCTGCTTCTTTTCACCTGCAATTAAATGTTTCAAAGAAGTTTCGAACTTCTTTTAGACTAACTCATTCTAAAGAAGAAATGTGATACTGCTTTTGAAAAGTCATACATGTTAGGCATACAATCCAAGAGCTGAAATTGCTGAAGTTTATTTTTTTTAAATAATCATATCCTCACAGAACTGTGAGTCTGTATTTTAGGTAAAACTCAGCATGAAGAAGGGAAACAGGAATTCAGACTGGGACACAGAATGAACAAAAGAAATGCTAAGTTTAATTCCCAAAGTGGATTACGTTCTTGAAGTAGGGGAAATATTAGATCTGTCTTCCTGTTTTAGCTCATGGCCAGATAGAATCCGTTAGGCTGAGGGTTTTGGACATGTACAGCACATAAACACTTGTTTCTAAGGGACAGAAATCTTATCATCAGTGTCTAAATTCAAGATATGTGACTCCACTCAATCTCTGACTTTGGTTACATCCTCTGAAATCGGCAAAAAGAAAGCTGGCCACAGGCGTTCTGTGGTTTCAAGAGATATATTACCAGAGGAAGCCTTGTAAATGAGTGATTATTAATGTTCAGTTTTTAAAGCCTCTTCCAAGCCACCTTAATAGTACATTTAGGCAGTAGACAAAAAACTGTGAATAGCTCCCTGAAGAGAAATCTACCCCTCTGTTTATCTCAGATCAGTTCATGGAGCACCATAAAAAAGATTCCTCAGTTATCCACACTGAGATATCTAATAAGAGGACGTTCTCTACCTAGGAAGGAATTCCTTATTGAACCTGGACCAAAGAATATGGTGTATGCTAAAAATATTAAATGCCTTATATTATTCCCTTTTCTCCCTAACAATTATTCTTCCACCATTGCATATTGAATGTAGATAATAGTTAAATTCTTCATTTAATCAGTAGATTGCAAAACATTAAAAAGGAGATCACCATAGAATTGGAGGTGTATCTTGGACTCACCTTGTTATCACTAATTATAATCTTGGAATGAGGTATCTGGTAAATAATTTGGTTTGCTTCTTTTGTGGAGATGGCAAGCTCTTTTCCTAGTCTATGTAGGATAGTCATGTTATGGTAAGTTGAATGTACTGGAATAAGAGCATATGTGAGAGATGAACAACAAAAGAATGTGATATTCTTCATGTTTATCCCCATTAGAGCTGTCTTATCTATCCCGTGGAGAGATTATACGTGAAGACTGAAGTCAGGCCAAACCACGAAGAGCTGATATATGGACAAAGGCTTGTGATTATAGTAGTCAATCCCCTGAATACAGCTCTATCTGAAGGCAGATCCTTCCTTGGAAAATTCTGAGAGATAAGCCAATAAATTTTACTCACTAGAAGTATTTTTCACTTCTCATGGTTAAATATGTTGTTGCATAGATAAACTGTAAAATATTCTTGATAGAATAGAGCAAGTGTGGCTATAACCAGACATACGGGCTCATAAACAAAGAACCCACTGAGAGTACATTATGATACAGTAGCAGGAATTAACCTTGGGTGGTCCACTTTTGGGAAAGGACAAAGTGCACTTTCTGCTTACTGAATAATCAGAAGCAATTGTTCTAGTCAGAAAGATGGATTACAAGGGTAGGGTTGTCCTCAGCAACATGCTTATCCTTAGGGAGCTGAAGATGGATAATAGACACGTTTGCTTATTGTCTGCTGAGTTTCCAACATCTGCCATTGAAAATCTTGACAAACACAATAAGAATATAAACAAATTTTAAGTATCCATTTCTTACTATGGAGTGTAGCAAATTTTACAAGAGCCCTTCACTGTTGCTATACTTTTAATAAATGGCTGAATCCATCAAATTCTAAATGAAGAAGTAGCTGAAGAAGAAATTTTTCATTTCAATAAGGAGCTTAAAAATAAAAACCACTCACTGTGGAATAACCTAAAATGTAAATGAAGAGCCTAGAATAGAACATCAAAGGCAAACACAAAATTATACCGGCACCATTTAAGAAAGAGATTTTGGAACCAAAGCCCAAAGATGGTGCCTATGAGGATTTTCGCTGAGGAGAACATTTATCTTTCCTTAGTTATGGACAAAAATGTGTACTTATCGTCATTAATTAACAAGTGAAGCTGTATTTTTATATAATGAGTAAATTTTTGCCTCTAGTACTTGAGGAAATATGATTTGTTTTCATATTTCTTATTTAAATATTTCATACGTATAGAAAACATCTTTAATGATTTGTTTTAATTTATAAGTTATTGAGTTTAGTTTACCAGTTAACTGGATTTTATATTTTGTTAAAAATATAGTTGTATATATATATATGTATGTATGTAAGTATAGTCAAGCTATAATCTTATTTTTAAAATCTGTACTTTCACAGCTACTTAGCTACTCACACCATACTACTAATACTACTTAGTATGAGTTGCATTCTCACTATGTGTCAGGCAGGATACTTTTTGTAGTATAAAGTTTATTACTGTAAAAATCCCAGGGATTGGGTATTTCACTATTCCTACCAAATATGTAAGACTGAGGCCGAAGAAAGTATAAAATTTAGGGAGAATAACCTCCATCAGACTCTCACCTTTTTGTGTAGCTTATGAGCAGAGATACTAACAGACTTTGTTTTATACTATATTTGCCTTGAAAAATAAAGATAGTATCTCCCACTGGAGCGCAAAGCAATTGTGTTTGCTGTTCAATAAATGAATATAATGTCTCCCTCTGCAGAAAAGTTGGGCACATTTGAGTGCAGCTCATTATAAAAGAGTGGGGATTCCTAAGGTTTGCCTTCTTGGTTCAGATGCAAGTCTACTGGGTGTGCTGCATGAGTCTAGGCCCACCTGTGTCTCCGTTATGGGGCTGAGAAGAGTGGGAAACTGGGGAGGCATGGGAAAATGGTGCAGTCATGAAGCTCCTACTGTTTACTGTACCGTGTGAGGTAAAGTCCTTTGTCTCTGACCAGTAATCTGGTGTTTTCTGCCAGCATTGTGGAGCAGTGGCAGACTAACTTGTTAGTTTGAAAGTAGGGTAAGACACCAGACCCTTCATAATTCTTGTCAAGCAAGCATGCTTAAGACTACCCAGACAGATTCAAAAGAGACTCAAGTTTTACAGCCAGAAATAACTATCTCTGGATCCCTTATTCATTTAATAACTGCATTGCATTGGCTCCTATACCGGTCACAGAGTACTATTATAAAAATATATTAGTTTATCAAGGTTTAAATATATTAATAAATAATCATATTGGAACAATAGGATTTTTACTTCTACTTGTAATTCTACCTCAGGAAAAAAAGAGAAGTACAAATCAAAACTTTCAGAAAATCCTTTCATCACTTTGAAGAGGATATAAAACAATGGCATAGCTTAAAAAAGGCAAATTTTTCTCTCTAATAACATCTTAAGAATATATCTTTCAATTTGGTGGTTAGCACTGCAAAGTTTAAAAAAGGGAGAGTCAAAAAGAGTTTTCCATATGGAGGATAAGTTGGCTGATTTAGTTAAATAATGAGTTTACTAAGAAAAGGAAGTGGTATTCATTATAAGTGAGAAGTCATAAATGGAGTATTCAGGAAGATTTACCTGACCAGTGCTTGCAGAGAGAGGATGAAATATATACATATAATATGTGCTTTATTTTGTTGACATTTGCAGATATTTACTGCATTCTGAAAGTATCTAACTGCTTAATAAACCATAAGTAAGCAATTAGTCTGGAGTACCACCAAACAAGTTCAGATCTTAATCTGTACCATTTCTTATTTATTAACTTTTATAAATAAAACTCTCCATTCATCCTCTTCTTCACTGCCACCCTTTGTAACAGACTTTTGCCCAACACAATCTCAGTGAATAATTCAGTAGTCAATAATACTAGAATTTCATGTAAGTACCTTAGTGTGAAGAACATTTTACATAATTTTTTCTAACAATAACAGTATCTAAATTATTATCTACACTTTATAAAGGAAAATTGAGGCCCCGTGATCTTACCTAAACTAGCCAAGTGCAAATAGTTTTTGTAAATAAGAATCTGGTTTGAACTTAAATCATTTTTACCAAAAATAATAAAAGCCTCTTTTATTCTACTAAAAGGATTACCAGAAAGTGCACTGCATTCAACTCCCAAAAAACTATAATTCACTTGGGTAATGCATTTGAGTGACTGCTCTGTGCACAGTGGGGAAGACTTGGAGTTAACATAGTTTCTGTCATTGTTGAGGGTATAGCATACTGTGAAAGTAAAACAGAACAAAAGAAATCATAAACAAGTAAGTGAATATAAAATAACAAAGGTTAATAAAGAAAAAAACCAGCTGGTGCACTACTGGAGAATATAACATCAAGATGGAGAGTGGGGTGTGTTTAGTCAGGAAAGACCACACTGAGGAGGTAATATATAAGCCAAGATGTATAGGAAGGTAAGGAGTCACCTTTGTGAAAGGCATCTATAAGAGAACTCCAGTTAACAAGAATAACACATCCAAATGCCAGTGAGATATGCTGTCGAAAGGTTTGCAGGACTGAGCAATGGACAAATTTGCTGGGGAACAGAGATTAAGGTATAGAGGCTACAAAATAATTTGGTGAGGAATAGAACAGTAAGATCATGAAGATACTCTCAGTTCACATGAAATATATTCACTGTCTTGCAGACAGGAAACTTTAAACAGAGATAGATGTGATCTCATATTAACTGAAAAATTGTCCTGGTTGCAGTGGAGAGAAGCGCTTTGGGAAGTTGGTAAAATGAGCTCAGAGATGAAAATTAAGAAGCTATCATATGTATTATTGTAAGATCAGATGGTTAGTGGCAGTGAATGGAAAAAGAATGATCCAAGAGATCTTGAGTTGAAAAGGGATTCCAAGAGATTAGAAAATTAAAAAGGACAGACATTGATAATGGAATTGAACTGAGAGATAAAGAAGTAGAAGAAGAAAAAAGCAAAGGTGCTACACCCCTGTTTCTTGGTATGAGCAATTGGTTGGTTAAATTGTCAATGCAGTTCTTGAATCATTGTAGTTCATTTGCTACTCTCTTTTAAAAAATATTTTTATTGTTTTTATTTAATCCCAAACACATATATTATGAAGAAGAATCAAATGCTCGCCTATAGCACCTTCTTTAACCTGAAAAACTCTGTTCCTACAAAATATCTAGATATGCATAGATGACAATAAACATACCATTTCAATCTGTGACAATCTAGAAGTAAATAAAAATCCACAAGGAAAAGTAACTAATTCTAGAGTGGTAAGCTATGAAAACAGTACTATTTAAAAAAGATATTATCAAAAAGATTTTTAAAATTCTGATACACATTGTTTACAAAAGGCACATTCCAATTGTAGGAAATCTAAAAAGTAAAATGATAAAATACCATGCAGTTAAGGCAAATGCTGAACAGAAACATGAGCACAGAAAACAGAAAATGAGTACAAACTCTGTAACCAGACTGCCAGGAATTAAATTATAATCTGTCACTTATTAACTGTTTAACTTGTACAGGAACATACAAAAATAATTATAAACCATAACCAAATGGGATTTGTCCCAGTAAGGCAAGCTTGGTTTAGCGTACAGAAATAAATCAGTGCATGAGAAAATTCTGGGAACATGGCGGAGTAGTAGGAAGCACTAGGAATCTGTATCCCCACCTAAACAATTGCAGGGGCAGAATCTGTCTGATGTAACTATTTTGGAACTCTGGACTCTATTGAAGGCTTGGAACTTTCAGAGGAAGTCTTGGATGGTAAATTGCAGTTATTTTAGGTCAATATCAGCTCATGACAATGTTGCAACTATTCATCATCCATCCTTCCTTCACAGTTGCAAACAGCTGTGCACATGTTCCTGGAGCAGCTTGCATAGTCTGCAGGAGCCAAGGTGGGCATAAAGGGACCCTGTGCTCCAAATATCAGGCTTCCGTACTCCGATCATTGATTGCTGCTTCTGAGCACAGAGGTGCAGACAAATAGTGGGTGGCTATTGTTGTTACATGCTCCGCGCCCCATCACTGCAAGCTCCTCTTCCTCCATCTAAAGTGACTACTGGGAGATTTAAAGGAAAACACCCTTCCTCCTCAATTTTTCTCTTTTCTCCCTTTGGGGAACAAGACTTAAAGACTAACACATTAAAATATAACTGCATATATGGGGAAAATTGTGTCACCACAAATGCCAAGGAAAAGGCTTATAAAAGACCTGAGAAAAACTTAAGTTTACACTTTAGGCTGACCCTTGGCACAGAGACTGTCTACAATTAAAAAAAAACAAAACAATAAGACCAATAACAAAATCCCCAGGGCCAGTCTTCCTCAGAAAAAAAGAGGAGGATTGGCAGATGTTAGCTCAGGGCTGATCTTCCTCGAAAAAAAAAAATAATTCACTAGAGGGACAAAAAGACAGATTTGAGCAGGCTGAAGAAAAGTGAACAGAGCCTAAGGTACTTGTGAGACACCATCAAGTTGACCAACATCAAGTCCAACATTGTCGGAGTCACAGAAGGAGAAGATAGAAAGAAAGGTATTAGAGAGAATGTTTGAATAGGTCATGGTTGAAAACTTCCCAAATTTAATGAAAGACATGAATATAAATATCCAAGGAGCTAAACAAAACTCCAGGTAAGATGAAATTAAAGAGATCCTCACTGAGACACATTATAATCAAACTTTCAAAAGCCAAATCCAAAGAGAAAAGTCTTGAAAGCAGCGAGAGAGAAGCGATTTATCACGAAAGAGTGATCTTCAAAAGGGATTAAAATCAGGTTTCTAATCACAAACTTTGGAGACTAGAAGGCAGTGGGCTGATATATTCAAAGTGTTGTAAGAAACAGCTGTCAACCAAAAATCCCATATCTGGCAAAACTGTTCTTCAAAAATGAAGGAGAAATTAAGGCATTCCCTGATAAACAAAATCATCAAGTGTTCATTACAAGCAGATCTTCCCTGCAAGAAATTCTCAAGGCAGTCCTGCAGGGTGAAAGGAAAGGACAAGAAAATAACTCAAAGCTATATGAAGAAGTAAAGATCTCAATAAAGGTAAATACAGGGGCAATCATTAAAGCTAGTATTATTGTAACAGTAGTTTGTAAGCCCACTTTTTGTCTTCTACATGATTTAACAGGCTAATACATTGAAAAAAATTATTATTCTAAAACCTAGTATTATTGTAACTTCAATTTGTAACTCAACATTTTGATTTCTACATAATTTAAGAGACTAATGCATTTAAAACAATATTAATTTATGGGTTTGGGGCACAAAATGTCTAAAGATGTAATTTTATAACAACTGAAAAGTGTGGGAACAGAGCTGTAAAGGAGCAGAATTTTTGTAGGTTGTTGAAGTTTAACTGGTATAAATTCCAACTACGATATCATAACTTTAGGACGTTAAATGTAGTTATCATGGTAACCACAAAGAAAATAGCTATATAATATACCAAAGGAAATAACATAGAAATTAAACATTAGCTCTAAATGGAAAATGCAAAATAATATAGTAATGAAGGAAATGAGGAAGAAAAATTCTATAAGGTGAATAGAACACAAATAGAAAAATGATGAAAGCAAGTCCCTCTTTATCAGTAATTTCTTTAAACGTAAATTGATTAAACTCTCCAATCAAAAGACAGAGATTGGCAGAATGGATAAAAACACACAATCCAACTAGATATCGTCTACAAGAGACTCACTTTACATCTAAAGACACAAATACATTGAAAGGAAGGGATGCAATAAAGTATTCCACGTAAACAGCAATCAAAAGAGTTCAGGGATGGCTATATTAATATCATACAAAATAGATTATAAATTTAAAAAACTATAAGGGACAAAGGAGAACACTATATATTAATAAAAGGTTCAATACAGCAAGGAGATGTAACTGTTATAAACATTTATGTACTAATGACAGATCATCAAAGTATGTGAAGTAAAAACTGGCAGAAATGAAGGGAGAAATAGTTCTACTATAGTATTTGGAGATTTCGCTACCTCACTCTCGATAATGAATAGAACAACCAGACAGAGATAAGTATGGAAATAGAGGACCTAACCAACACAATAAACCAACTAGATCTACTGTACATATACAGAATATTACCAGCAACAAAGCATAAACATTTTTCTCAAGTGCTCATGTGACTACTTCAAGGATAGACTATGTTAGTCTACAAATTGACTCAATAGGTTTAAAAAGATAGATATCACACAAAGTATGATTGATCTCCAACAACACCAGGATGAAATTAGAAATAAATAACAGAAGTAAAGCTGGAAAATTCACAAATTTTTGGAAATTAAACAAGCAACTTTTAAATAACCAATGGATCAAAGAAGAAATCACAACGGAAATTAGAAACTACCGAGAGATGAATGAAAATGAAAACCAATATAGCAAAACTATGGAATGCAGTGAAAGCAATTATAAGGGGAAAACTTATAGCTATAAATCCTCAAAGAAGATGTACAAAATGCCAATAAGCACATCAAAAAATGCTCAAAATATTTATTCATTAGGAGAATGTGAATCAAAACCACGAGGAAATACCACTCCATATCTAGTAGAATGGCTGTACTAAAAATATGGGCAATAGCCTGTGTTGTGAAGGATGTGGAGAAATTGGAACTCTCACACATTGTTAATGGGTGTGCAAAATAATGCAGCCTCTTTGGAAAACAGCTTGGTAGTTCTTCAAAAAGTCTTCTAAACGTAGAGTGACCAGCACTTTTATTCCCAGGCACAAACTCAAATGCTGAAAACGTATGCCTACACAAAGCCTTGTACATGAATACTCATGGCAGCATTATTAATAGTAGCCAAAAAGTAGAAACAACCACTATATCCATCAATTGATGAATGGATAAACAAAAAACAGTATACCCATAGAATAGAATATTATTCAGGCATAATATGGAATTAAATACTGATACATATGACACCATGGATGAAGCTTGAAACATTATGCTAAATGAAAAAAGCCAGACACAAAAGACCACATACTGTATGATTCCATTTATATGAAATTTCAAGAATAGGCAAATACATAAAGACAAGAAGTAGTCATTGCTAGGTGCTAGAGTTGTGTCTAGGAAGTGACAGGTAATAGGTGTAAGCATTTGGGGGAGATGAAAATATTCTGGAATTAGATACTAGTGTGGTTTCACAATCTTGGCAGTAACCTAAAAACCATTGAATTGTGCACTTCAAAAATGCTTATTTTGTGGTATGTGAGTATACATCTCAATTCAAAAAACTATGTAGGAGAAAAAAGTGATATGCCACGTGATAAATGTCCTAAAAATATAAGATTATCAAATTTATAGCTTACCTTAGCACAAAATCTCATGATTGTTAGGTGTTTTGATATGTTTTGAAAATATTTGACAGTTAAGCAGTTTTCTGAAGTGATCATGGAAATTAAAATTATTTCCATTTTGCAAATAAGGAAATAGAGATATAAAGTTATTAGGCTAACAGTTTGTGACTTTGACAAAACTCAAGACTGACTGCTATTTTATAGAGACATTGCTCCATTATGCCAATTAGAAATGTACTCCAAAAAAACACTAGATTTAATTCTGATCTTTCTAGAAAGAAAGCACAAAATAAAAAATATATGGTATATTTATTATTGTTGGATACAAGGATATATATACTCATGTGCATAGAAATTCTGCTTTCCATTCATTTTTATGAAAACTTTATCATGTTTTTAGAAACATGATGCATGCAGATTGAATTCTTTGTTACCTGGGTTAGTAGAGGAAATCAGAAATAGAAGATGCAAGACAGGGTGTGTATGTGTCAGGAATGTCATGAAAATTATGTAAGTGGAATGGGTTTAAAACACAGATGGTAGTCAGGTCTGTGGCAATCTGCATTTTTCTTCACTAAATGTGGCAGTTGCTTCAGAGAATTATTATAATGGAGGAGTTAACTCTTGTATTAGCAAATCTATAGATTTTTCAAGAAAAACCAGAACTATGGATTTTAGTGTAAAAATATCCAGAATGATAAATATTTTTTTCGCAATTTTGAAACACTGATCAGGCCAAACAAAATGTTTCTAAGGAATATGTTTGAATCTAACTATGTGTGATATCTGTTCTAAGATGATGGATAATGAATGCATCACTTTTTCTTCTTAGAAATATTCACAAACACCAGTTGCATCCTTTCCAGCATCTTTTAATGCTAATAAGATAAAATATATATATATATATATATATGCTGTATACTGGAAATAAAGCATACAGATTATTTAAAAACATAAAATATGATATTTGCAAACCAAATCTAAACATGTAGGTAAAATACATCATGACTAGGGCTGGCCCTGTGGCATACTAGGTAAGTTTGCATGCTCCACTTCAGTGGCCCGGGGTCCACAGGTTCAGATCTAGGGTGTGGACTTACACACCACTCATCAAGCCATGCTGTGGTGGCATCTCACATACGAAATAGAGGAAGATTGGCACAGATGTTGGCTCAGCGACAATCTTCCTCAAGCAAAAAGAGGATGATTGGCAATGGATGTTAGCTCAGGGCCAATCTTCCTCACTTAAAAAAACCAAACCCAAGCAAGATAAAACATTATGACTAAGCTAGATTTATCCCAGGAATTCGTGATTCACACCAACTGATTAAAGGAAAATATAATTACTGAAACATACAAAATGATCTGCCAAAATACTAACAATCATGATAAAAAAAATAACCTTACATTGAGGTAGAAGTGAATTTCTTTACTAGGTTAAAGTCATACATACTGGAAAAACATAATTTTTTTTAAGTCAGATATGAAACAATGATGTCTACCAACCCAACTTGTATTCAGTACTAAAGTGGAGGGCCTAGATAGAGCAACAAGACAAAACATAAAAATAAAAAGTAAACAATAAAATAATTTAGGCATTTTAAAGAAAAATTCCTCATTGAGAGATTCTGTGATTTTCTACTTAGAACACAAAAGAATATACAGCTAAATTATTACGTGAAGAAGAGGTTAATGTTTGCTATATATAAAAACATACTAAAAATTCAATTAGAATTTTATTTTATACTCTAGCAACAGTGAGAATTCTGATTTTAAAAATGTACACAATGTAAAAGCTATAAAGTTATTGGAATAAATATAATTAAAAATATGTACAAAGAGATTCCAATAAAATGGAGAGATATAGTAGAGTCATTATTTAGAAAAACAGTTTTCTAAAGGTGTCAATTTTGCTTTTATTATCTTATGAATTCAGTGAAATTTTAATCAAATTATTAACGTGGTTATTTCTGGTAGAACTTTGTAATCTGTTTCTAGTTTTCTTAGCGGAAGATCAATGAACTAAGAGCAGGAAGACAAGTTTGTTGAAGGTAAAGGCACAGATATTAGTACTTACTACGAAGCCATGGTGAGTAATACCATGTAGTTTTTTAATAGGAGAGACCAAGTAAGACCAACGGAATAAAAGAGACAGGGCAGAATACAACATATGCATAAATGAAACTTGATATGGCAGTGGTGGCATTACAAATCAGTGGAGATGGGAGGGCCTATTCAATGAACAGTGCTGGAGCAACTGATTTTCCATAAGAGAAAATTATATATAATTAGTTCATTTCCTCTCATCATAGAAAATAATGAACTTTAGATGACTAAATATATCACTGGAAAAGTCAACACATTAAACTTTTAGAAGAAAATATGAGCAAATATCTTCATCATGTAGAATAAGTAAGGATGTCTGGAGCTAGCCCTGATGGTCTAGAGGTTAAAGTTCAGCACTCTCATCACTTTGCCCAGGTTCATCTTACACAACCACACCACCTGTCTGTCAGTTGCCATGCTGTGGTGGTGGCCCACATAGAAGAACTAGAAGGACTTACAACTAGGATATACAGCCATGCAATGGGACTTTGGGAAGGAAAAATAAAGAGGAAGATTGGCAACAGATGCTAGCTTAGGGCACATCCTTCCCAGAAAAAAAAAAAAGAAAAAAAGATTTCTGAAACATTACAGAAATCAATGGTCTGTGTGACTTGATATGAGCTATATCTTCCATTTCACTTTGGGCATCAGCTTCGAATAGTCTCTCTTTGCTTACTCTGCTCCAGCTACATTGACCCTCCATAGTGTTCCTCAAATACATACAAATGTTTCATAGTTTAAGACCTTTGCACTCACTCTTCCATCTCCCAGGGATGTTTCTCCTCCAGTTATCTACATGATTGATGCTTTGTCTCTGAAATCTTTGACCAAATATTACCTTTTCAATAAGACCTAAACAGGTTACCCTTTTTTAACTCCAATTGCCCTTAACCCCACTTCAGAAATTCTGATCTTTGTACCCTAGATTACTTTTTAATGTATCCCTGTAGAATTTAGAACATCCTAACATGCTATATAATAACTTATGTGAATTTAAAAAAAAAACTTTCACTCTGTCTTTCCTTACTAAAATATAAACTCCAACAGAGAAAAGATCTTTGTTTTCTTTTCTAATGTACCCGTAAGCATCCAGAACTATGAGTAACAAATATTAAGATCAATAAAATTTTCCAACTGAATTAACCTTTTTTATGAAGTCTCTACTTTTACGGTTTGCATTACTTTTCTCTTGTTTAGTAAATCCTTGTCTTTCATAACAGCACACAGGTAGTGTTTTATATTTTTTGTAAACCTATACAGTTTTGCTTTCCAGGTTTATATATTAAATTCCCTGGAACTTATTTTTGCAAATGTGGAGTGAGATAAGCATAAAATTATGTACTTTTTATTTTTTCCACATATATTTAATATTAACTATTTTCTCAGCTGATCTTTGGTGTCTACTATCATTTCTATCATGTATCAAGTTTTCATTTTTGCTGTTACTTCACTCCCTATTCTCTTTTCTAAAAATGACATCATTTAAACTTTTTATTACCCTCAGTCCATGAATGTGGTTTCTCCCACGATTCTAGTTAATGAGAAGCCAAAGATCTTTGTTGCTAGTTATGGCAAATCTGATCCTTGAAGTCAGTCTATGTTAGAACCCCAGATAACGTGATAGGGATTGTTCCCTGCTCCTTCACTGTTAGATATGTATTTAAATTCACTTCTCTCATACCCCATGGAGTACATGGTATGCCGCTTCATGCATCGAGTTCTGAAGTTACCCTCAAATCTAAGCCTTTTTTGAGTGAATATTTACTGATAAGATCATGAGGTATTTTTCAAAGCACTCGAATTTATTTAGCTCGTATCAACTTACCATCTTTTTTCTGACTCATATTTTATCTAAAAGTCTCCATCTCTGCCTAACCTAGTACATATTGGGAACCTAGGATGCATTTTGCTAAATGACTTGTGAGTTAATGAAAGAAGTCTCAAAATTAATGTGACAGCTGTTGTCCTCTTACAATATTAGCTTATGCAAAATAAAATTTACATTTCAAAATCTCTGTGACTCAAACTATGGGAAACTTATTTCCACATGTATTTTATTTTGAAAGGGGTTTTAGGGATAGGTTTTGCCTCCACAAAACGATATAAATGTCAAGTGAAATTTTTCATTATGTTTGCTGTCATCTCATCCAGGAATCTAAGAATAGTATATTAATAGATGCTATAGATTTACCTAGTGTGTCACTTGGGGTGATTTGATTTTAATAGAAGGATATGGCATATATAAACTATAGTAGAAATTTCTCTAGAAAGACTTTAGAACTGACCTTTCATGAAAATAATTTAAAAGTTTGTATTATGCTCTTACTGGTGCCGCTCCTTGTAATTCCAAAATAACATTAATGTATATTTGTAGGCCTAATACTGGTTACAACAGAAGAAATATGTGAATGAAGGTAATTCATTTGCAATTATAAGAGATTTTACTAATAAAAATCAATGTTCCAAAACTGTTTGCATTGATGGTAGGAGCATTGGGACAATTGGGCAGCCATTTGAGGTGACTATTTTGAACAAATCCACAGTATTTGGATAACAAATCTTGCACAGTGTTTAAAGTTCAACTTACAGATTTATAGTTACAGCTTAGATATCTCTTTCTTTGTCTAAGAATTTTATCATCTCTTTACATCCAAGATGATATAATTATGATTTGGACCCAAGTGCCGCTACCACCCATGTTTACCAGTATGCAAGAGACAGCTGCCACTGTGAGTTAAATATATTTTGTATTTTTCCAAAAGGGAATTCTGGAAAAGCGCCTTCAATACAAGGTCAGCAAAACACTTCTGAGGTTCACAGTTCATTGGGGAAATCAGCAGACGGGCTGGCTGCAGCTGGAACATATGCTAATCACCTTGGCATCAGTTGCAATTTCCGCCACAAGGTATCTCAGGGTTGCCATTATTAAAAATGCATCAGCCTCAAGTAGTCACCTTCTCGTTCTTAGAATCAAAAGGCCATGCCAGCAACTTGGAGGAGTTTGATGTCAAGGGTAATGAAAAGATCAACCGGGAAGGTATGCTTTATGAGGGTCTTGCATCCAATGTAGGTAATAAGATAGCGCCTACTTTGGTTTTATTACTCATATTTATCAGAAGTCCCATATCCCTTACACAAATATAGCATAAACTCATTTTATCACGCTGTTTAACTATAAATTCCCAGAGAATTATGCTGTCTGCTGCAGCCAGTATCTTGAATACAGATTGCTCATGATATTTATTTAGTTATTTTTCTGACTCTGCATGTTATGATATGCCCACAATGACTCCCAGATAAATGAATTTATAATTCTTAAATATAAATACTATAGTAACCTTTCTACCTTCCTGTCTTGCAAATGTTAGCCACATGTGTAAGAGACAAGGAATAAGAAGCTATATCTTTGTTTTACTTAAATTATGATAAGATGGCTTATGGTTGTCAAATAGAAAACTGTGGATTCTTTATGTTAAATAATTTATTCTGTCCCTCATTTCTACCATCTGCATTGGCTACACCTTTGTTAATGGGAAGCCGCTTTCCCAGTAAAATAAAAAGTT
The DNA here is from genome assembly GCF_021613505.1 of Equus quagga. Classification (NCBI taxonomy): domain Eukaryota; kingdom Metazoa; phylum Chordata; class Mammalia; order Perissodactyla; family Equidae; genus Equus; species Equus quagga. Next base: position 48,389,232 of record NC_060280.1, on the reverse strand, counting down.
TTAAATTTCTGCCAAGATTGATGATTTTCGTGCAGAATAAGGCCACAGAGGAAGTACCAAATGTCCTGGTAAATTATCCACAAGGTATTCATGCTATGATACTGTAGTTTTTACTTTGTTTTTTATATTGACACAATGTAGAACCTACCCAATGAGGGCTCTGACTGCATCCCAATTTTTATATGAAAATAATTACCAAACACAAGTAGAGAATAAAAACTGATTAGAGAGCACTGTGCCTAGCTAGCGTCAATTCAATATTGATTAATATTTGATTAATAAATGATCTGCCCAATATTCTTCACTGCCAAAGCATGCGAAACCAGGGTAAACTTTCCTTGAAGGCATATGCTGACATTAACAGCAAAGCCCCTGAAAAATTACAAGTTCTTACTTTTGTGGACAGTGTTTGCATCTTTTTCCTGAAAGTTTTCTTTTGCTCTTGGTAAACCTTTGGTTTTTAAGGGTGGTACAAGTAATACTTGAAATAAAAATATTCAGAATAATTTTGTTGAGATTTAGTTTTTCACTTTAGCACCTGACAAAATTTGTCACAAATAGAGAGTCTTGGCTTGGATGTTGAAGATTGCCCTGACGTCCCTGGATGTGTGCCCAGCTGCTCTGAGAACCCAACAATGCATGAAGTGCCTCAAGGAGGACTAGGCAGTGAGTGACCCCCCAGAGGTTGTAAACCAAGCCCTGAAGGTTTTCTGGCTATAAATGGACCAAACAGATCACTGCTCCTCAGATCCGTTGCAGGAAAAACAAAAAAAACATGCATGGAATTTCACTTCCACAAAATTACCGTTGCCTGTAATTGTACTTTGGTGATGTTTATCCCCATTTCGATAGTGTATTTCAATTTTGCTCTAAATTTATCTGGATAGAAATGTCTAAGATCAAAAGGACGCTGTGTGATTTAGTACTCCAGGAGCCACTCCTTAGAAATGGCTCTTGCCAGCAGCTATGTCAATTATGTCAAGGAGATTAAACTTGGAACTACAGGAGTTCCAGAGAACGGTGTCATCTTTCAGGTGAGTGCATATGGGTGGCATATTCATGTTCAAGGATAAAGAGGATTTCATAGGATATTTTTGGCCAGAAAAAAAAGACTCTAGGTAAGAAGTTCAGGGTCTTCATTCTGGAAAACACTTTTTTTTTTTTTTAACATATGGTCTTTCTTATGGCATTATGTTTTTCTGTAGTGTAAGCTTTTTCACTGAATATTATGGGCATTTTCTAGCAGAATGGGAGGATAGACAGGTCACTGAGTTCAACACAGCTACATCTCAAAAAGAACATGCCATCTGTGCAAGCTAAGTAGAGGACATTGTTGTAAATTGGATTTTTCATCTCTTAAATCATGTGGATTGGTGTACGTGGGTATTGAGATACGTGTGTGCACAATTTAAAATGCAATATATTTAAAAATAATATGCATATTTCTACATAGTTTTTCAAGATTATTTAAATCTAATTTGCAGTAAATTTAAGTATGCAATGCAATACTTGTGATGCAAGTAACATTATTGTAAATCAATCTTTCTGATCCTCAAGTTGAGAAAAAGTGAGAGAAAAAAGAAAAATTACTAGATGAAGAGTCTAGACTTCTGGAAGATTTCAGCTTATGCCTCTGGGTTTCAGTTTTCTCATCTGATGGTGGTACTGTATTAGATGTCGTTTAGGTGCATTCTAACTACACGTTTTATATTGATTAAATGAAAGGATATCGATAAATATTTAACACAAACAATGATCTAAGGAAAGGGTTCAATGAATGTTTGCTTTTCCCATTCCTTTGTTATCTTAGATCAGACACTACTATGAACTTCCCTGACGACTCCCATTCTAGCATGCTTTGTCAAGTTTCAAGTTTTCTTCTTATCATAGAAAGTGGGTTTTACATATAATAATTTGTGGGGGTTTTTTGGGGAGGGTGCAAGTGTGGTTTCAGACATTGCTTCTCTTCAGATCTTTCCAAGAAATATATTTATAAATTGAGTTATGATTAGCATATACATGAGATAATTATCATATGTAAATATTTGAACTAGAGATGTATATCTCTAGAGATATATATTTAAATTCTGGAGATAAAGACACGCATTATGACATAATATTGTTATTATCTGCAGAACTTAGAGATGAGGCTACTGACAGTGTTAAGGAGTCTATTTGGCCAATGGAAGAAAAAGTTCCATAGGTGATTTAAATGATAAATGCCATTGATTAGAACAAAATTCATTGGGCAACACAGGTTTGAGAATGTGCAACTCTTTTAAAAAAATTTGCAGAAA